>NC_040011.1:39563362-40163362 GCF_000972845.2 Larimichthys crocea
AGAAACGCTTCAGCGAAACGGAACCAAATTTGATGTCATGCTTCGAGGCGCTGTCCCCAGTCCAGGAAACAAATATGGTGTCATTTCGTCTCTAGGGGGCGCTATAATTACCAAAACTTTTATCAAAATGATTAATTTTGGGGAAACGGTGTGGCCATTTCCACATGCGCACATTTCGACGTGCGCATATGCGAGGGCCCGACCATCGCTGCTTGCAGCTTTAATTACTATTATTATTATATAAATCTTGCAAAGTACGTAAATTCATCAAGGAGAACTTCATAACAGTTATTAGGCCAAATGTGCCAAGTTTTGTCTACTTTCTAATAAGACATGTTAATAATAAAAGTTTTCACGCCATGAAACTGAAGAAGCGAAATGGAATGGAAGCATTTTTTCATTTCATAATTGACAGCTGTGTTTTTCCTAATGTGACACATCAAAATGTTTTGTGTGACAAAGGTCCACCCTCAGTTCACACATCGAGTCTGCATGTCTGAATATGTACGGCTCAGATAAGCTGATTAAATCAAAATTTAGCATTCAGCCATTTCGCCATGATAGCCTTTAATCCTCCATAAACGTCTTAGCAGCGCATGCGCACGCGTCTGCACTGGATCGGTCAAAGTCGATACAGTTTGCTCCTTTTAAAATGAAATAAATTGAATGTATGCTCACTTTGAGTGCTGATAAATGACTCGATGGCACACAATCGGACAATTGGACAATTTTGAAAATACACTTTCTGCGGAAGAAGAAAGTGAGAATGAGTGATCGATATGTTCACTGAGGTGAAGACCATGAAGGGATCATTCTCTCTGCCCCCCCTCCCAACACTCCACTACCTCTTTAATTTTCACACAAAGCAAGCAGGCACGTACGACAGTGTGTGTGTGTGTGTGTGTGTGTATGTGTGTGTGTTTGTCTGCCATAGCAGATTAGGGCTATGTTCAGCGTGTCTGTCCCTCTTTGTCTGCCTGGCCAGGGGATCATAGCAACCTGGAGGACAGGCCAGGACTGTGACAATCCTGTTTAGAGGCTGTGAAATCTGCACAGGGTGAAAAAAAACATAGGAAGAAAATCATTCCAAAATATAGCCAAAAAAAACTCAATCAATACATTCTCCTCACCATATCGTGTAAAGTCTGAGTCTGAGTTTCTCCATAAAACACAAATTATATCATTTTTTTGTGTCATCTGATTGTGATTTGCTGCTTTAAAAGTGTTTAAAATGTCAATATTGTGTCCTTTGAGTGGATTACTAAGTGCATTTTTGCTTTTTAAAAACAGAAATATCTACAATTTTTAATATTCTACTTTTCATACTACAAGGAGGAGAATCTATTAGGTCGTCTCGAGCAAGCTGAACAGTGTAACTGTGTTTTGTGGGTTAGGGGTTAATATGGTCCGTGTCTATCTGGACAGCCAGTGAAAGACATGGAAATGAAGTGACACCCATGGAGATACAGCAGCCTGCTGGGCTGCCATGTCTCTCTGTCAGTGCCAGCAACGGAGGAGAGAAAAAGGGAAGAAGCAGTCGATTTGTTCTCCTCTCTCCCTCCCCTCCCTTCTCTCTTTGTCTGGGTTTTATCTGGCCAACGGGGGGCTGCATGCAGACTGGTGCTGGGTGTCTTTGAAGCCCAAGCAGCACTGTACAACTTGTGGGTGTGTGTTTGTGTGTGTGTGTGTGTGTGTGTGTGTGTGTGTGTGAGAGAGAGCTCGTCTTAATTCTGCAGAGTTCAGTTATCATTCCTCAGCAGGGTCTAGCGATGCCCTCGGGCCATCACTCTTTCCACATCTTTCGCTCTCTCTCTCTCTCTCTCTCTCTCTCTCACACACACACACACACACACACACACACAAATAGGAGAAAAGGACTTCTTCTGCACTTAAATGCAAGCGAGAGAGCGAGGAAGGAAAAGAGAGAGGGAGGTGTGATCACCGAGTAGCTGTGTAGCAAACAGATATTCACAGACTGATTGAACGAGCTCATCAAACAGCCCCGGAGCCCTTCAGTTGCTGTCTCTGTTTCATTAAGATTTGTGGAGTAAATGTCATATGAATCCCTGGAGTCATCTAGTTGTGGTTCACACACACACACACACACACACACACACACACACACACACGCATGCATGCATTATATTCATACACACAAATTTCATGGACACGAGCAAACATATGCAGATAAGTATCCAAGAAAGCCTCCAGGAAACCAGCATCAAAGTGTACAACATATTGAATCAGAGTTACGAAATACATCAAAGCCTTCGACATCTATCTATTTTCCTGCATATCTTCTCCTCCCTAACCGATTTGTCTTCTTCCAAAAGGTGCCGGTGTTGCAGCCTATGGACTTGATGGTCGAGGCGACAGCCAGGCGTGTTTTCAGCAATGCCCACACCTACCACATCAACTCCATCTCTGTCAACTCCGACCTTCAGACGTTCATCTCCACTGACGACCTCAGGGTGAACCTGTGGAACCTGGAGATCACCGATCGCAGCTTCAGTATCCTCTTACTCGAGACTTGTTATCCCCGTGATTCAAACCTGTTTGTACATGTCCACTTTAGTTAAACCAACACCAGTGATTTGTTACTAAACGTCCACACTAGCTGTTTTCGAAAATTGTTCCTTAGCGTCCGTCTCTCAGACATCGTGGACATCAAACCAGCCAACATGGAGGAGCTGACAGAGGTGATCACCTCTGCGGAGTTTCATCCCCAGCAGTGTCACACCTTTGCCTACAGCAGCAGCAAAGGCTCGATACGCCTGTGTGACATGAGACAGGCCGCGCTCTGTGACAAACACTGCAAATGTGAGTATCACGGGAACATGATAAAGAAAGAATCCAACACTTACCACAACCCTTACACTGTCTTTTATTCATTTAAAGGAGCGGTGTGTAAGATTTAGTGACATTTAGTGGTGTAGTAGTAGTAGTACAAGAGGACCTGCATTGTCTGTATGTAACAAAAGCATAATGATTATTTTTTTCAGGCGTTTATCTGTTGTTGTTTTTTTTAAATTATTGTATGTTATATCTAATACAGAATGAGAGAGAGTGCTGCAGGTTTATCTAAATTTATAAATACACGACAACTCCAGAATGACGAGAAAGACATAAATACACAGCATGGAGGCAAATCTGCTCTTAATGTTTCTGCTTCAGCTCTATCTTTGTGTGGCCATGACATGCAGTTTCCACCCCCTGCTCAATATGCCAGGATTGATACCACGTCAATAATTCTCCCTGTGTGTTTCAAACAATGAATGGCCTTTTCTAAAGCTTAACATCGCCTGCATACTCTCTGGTCAAATGAATAATGAATACATTGACATTTTCGCTGAGAAATCAATGACTTAAGAGCAATCGCATTAGTCCCTCATGGACACACCTTGTAGTTCGATAATGTCAGTCATTTCCTCAGACGTATTGATGTATTCACCGGACCGTGTGCTAACGTGGCCTGTTGAATTTCACATGTGCATTTATTTGAGGGCTGAATAATTCGGATTTTGGGAGTAGATTTTAAAGTTGTGGTATTCACAAGCCGCCGTCACGTATGTGCTATCGATTGACAGGTGCTTGCAGAGCACACACACACACACACTCATGCATACACACACACACACACTCACAGAGCAGGCAGGTGCTATCATTACCCTCAGGACAGGTCTGTTAAAACTGACCTACTGTCTCACTGCATAAACGCGTATGGCTCAGAGCGATGTCTACTCACATACTCCCACGCATACACACAGCTTTTCCCTCCTTCCCTTGACATCCACACACACAAAACATCATGAACCCTCTACATAAAAAACAACACAAACACACAATATCATACAATATCTCCTCCCATACCTGTAAATCTGGGATGCTGCTGGTATCTATCAGCGTTAGAATGAGGATGGATGAATGGATGGAGGGAGAGGGGAGCGTTGCCAAAGCGCTAAGCCCCAGGACAGAGAGAAGGGGGACCAAAAAGCCCCCATGCCGACTCCCCAGGGACCCTATTATACACCGGGAGGGAGGGCAGCGACACACACACACACACATGCATATATACATGCGCACTTTGCACACACCCACTCACACACAAACACTCATTCACTGACACACACACAAATCCAGCGGGGCTCAAATGGGCCCAACACTTTGACATTGATTTGTTTTTCTTATCCCTTCCTCATCCCCCGATTTTTTCATCTCTCATGCCGCATCCCTTGTTAGACTCCCCACTGGCACATCACAGAGCTATTCTCCGGGCCTCAGCTGAGCAGGAGGGAGGGGAAGGGTGGGGATGCGAGGAGGAGGAGGAGGAGGAGGTAGAGAAGGGTGGGGGTATATTTGGAAGATGGAAGAGAGGAGGAAAAGAGGAGGAGGAACAATAACTTGATGGCTAACGATGGAATGCCTGGCTCTTATCCCCAGCGTGTTGGCCTGCACACAGATCAGCAGCTGCCAGAATCAATATGAATCATAACCAATATTTACCCAGCATGCTGACCCACGACTGCCTCGCTAAACACACACAGAAATAATACTGCGAAGAGATGCAGCTGCTGCAGCAAACCCCGCATCCTTGCATTGTTATCATTCGTTAATAACGGCCCCCACCACCACCACCTACCATCCCAAACAAAATCTGCTTTGTGTTTTTCTCGCCATGATGATCAAAAGACGAGCGTGAGGAAAAACATGTCTTTGTAGCAGCGACCTCCTACAGTGTAAAATGTGTTTGCTCTGTCAGAAGATAACCGCTTTTTTGTTTTCTCCTCTCAAAGATTTCGAGGAGCCAGAGGATCCCTCCACTCGCTCCTTCTTCTCTGAAATCATCTCATCCATCTCTGATGTGAAGTTCAGCCACAATGGGCGCTACCTGATGACAAGGGACTACCTCACTGTCAAAGTGTGGGACCTCCAAATGGAGAACAAACCACTAGAGACGTACCAGGTGAGCTTTCTTCGTGTCTTTACGTGCCTGTTGGACAGTTTGAAGGCTCCAGAGATGATTCTCAGCTGGCGAAGTTTGCAAATAATGGTTAGGGCTGGATCAAATCAAAACTTATTGATTCCGGACTAATCACTCAACATAATCCTGTTTCACTGTCACCCTACCAATCTGTAACCGTGTCATCTTCAGCAATTACCCCAGCAGGGCTTATTGAGCTGATTGTCGGTAAAAAGACAGATAGCAGCGTCGGTGATGCAACCTGAAGGGCAAAACCTCCCACTGTGTGGTCACCGGGGTCAGATCCTCACTGTCTGATCAGGGGAAGCCATCTTAGGGCAGCTCATGATTGATAAGGTCATCAGCTGGGCTCAAGGGACTCTTTGTTCAATTTCAGCTCCGCCTCCACCTACTATGTAACATCTCAGCATCTTAGCATTGGAGGGATTACTGAAAGTACAGCATATGGCAGGGTAGCTTATGGTTGTATCGCAATGTGACAAACTTTAGATGCTGAAAAACAGTGACAGTAATCCAGCAACTGGTTCAGACATTTATGTTTTTATTTGTTTTTCAGGTTCACGACTATTTACGGGGCAAACTTTGTTCTCTGTATGAGAATGACTGCATCTTTGACAAGTTTGAGTGTGTCTGGAATGGATCAGACAGGTATGTTTCATTTCGTTTTATCAATCCATACATCAATTCATGCATCCATTTATTTTTAATAACCCTTTCGCTCTCCTCTACTCCTCCTCAGCGTCATAATGACCGGCTCTTATAACAATTTCTTCCGAATGTTTGACCGGAACACTAAACGTGACGTCACACTGGAGGCGTCCAGAGAGAACAGCAAACCTAGAGCCATTCTCAAGCCTCGCAAGGTACAGCACTGCTCATCCACACAAGCGACCCCATATCTGGAAGTCTTGTCTTTGAGGCAGCTGGATTTGCTGTTCTATATTGCCACAGTGTTGCTACTAGTGAGGAAAACTTGGCTTCATATTTGTATTTTTAGATATCCCGATGACTGGGAAGCTTCATATATTAGCTACCATATAATTATGATTCATAAATTGCATATCATAATACACCTGTATTGTCACAAACAACTGTAAAACTAGCCGAAGGAAGTGGATTGCTCTACTCAGAGAAAGATGGATTAATCAGAGTTAGAGTTAGATTAAAGTTAAAGTTGCACCAATAAATATTTTTATATGAACAATCAATAAAAGGAGTATTTGTCACATGAAAGAGATCACTTAAAGTTTTATAATTATCCCTCGACTTCTCTGTCCAGGGCGTTTTAGCATCTTTCAGTTTGCAGTTTTACTGTTTTGATTCTCTCATTTCCACACAAAAAAAGCAGCTGTTTGCATCGAAATTAAAGCTCTGATAAACCCTCCGGAGGCTAATGCAGCAAATGGCAGACAAACAAATTTAACAACAATCTGATGAGCATTTAGATAAAGAGCCACATATTTCCCTCAGGGATTAGTAGAGACGAAAACAGAGCGAGGTTTAATGTTGCTCAGCGTCAGCAGGATGAGTAAATAGTTGATGAGTAAACTGTTAACACATCGGGTGATGTCAGTGTTTTGATATCTGGTGCCCTCAAGTAGGTTAAAAAAAAAAAAAGAATACTGCTGAAATCAGTGTTAATGTATGCTTCACGCCTCTTTATCCCTTCTGTTGTCCTCCAGGTGTGTGTAGGTGGGAAGCGTCGTAAGGATGAGATCAGTGTAGACAGCTTAGACTTCAGCAAGAAGATACTTCACACCACGTGGCACCCACATGAGAACATCATCGCTGTAGCGGCCACCAACAACCTCTACATCTTCCAAGACAAGGTCAACTAAAGGGCAATCTGGCCCCGCTGACCCCTGACCCCCCCACACACATGATGAGGGGGCTGGGTTTGGAGAAAGAGAGAGATGGAGCCCTTATCTACATCCTTCTCCTCTTCTCCCTATGTCTTGTTGCCGCCGGTCTTAAATTTCGCTGCTCTCTCTGCTGAGGAAGTGCAGAGATGAGTAACAAGTGTGAATTTCGGGAGGTGGGGAATGAATACAACCTGGATACAAAAATAAAAATAAAGAATGGACTTTCATTCTTCAATTCAACTTCTGATTTAATTTATTTATCCATGCGGACACCCGGAGAAGTGGATCCTGTGCATTTATGCAACGAGAGGATTGCTGCATGAGTAACATGATGTAGCAGCCCTCTGGACCCTAAAGAAAGGAGGGTGGATGTGGGTACACTGAACATAAAGTAGAGCACACAGACAGAAACCTATAGCTTACATGACGGTGGCTCGTTGTCATGTAGCAACAGTGCCCCCTCTCTTTCAAACCGCTCATGCTACGGTGCATGTGATCAACCCTGCGGCCTCTGACTGAGGCCAAGTTTCGGACAGCGCAACCCGCTGCAGAACTCCTACATAAGAGGAAGAGACTGTTAATCTCTGACCCCCCTCCCCCCCTAAAAAAACTGAGTTTTTCTCTGCCTGTGACACAACGTGGTCAGTCTTTCTAGCACCAATTCTATGTCTCCCTGGTGAGACTGCTGTAGTCTGTAATGTGAATGAAGCCATTCCAGGCTGTGTCAATGGTTTATTATTTAATGCTGTTGTTTTATTGAGTCCTTCTCTCGGTCAATGAGTCTGTTTAGAAGCTGTGGTGCCTTCTTTTGGTATGTGGGGGTTTGATGTAGTGGGAGTGGGAGGGGGGGAAAGGGACTGAGTACAAGGCAGGAGTGTGAATGTTTCAGATGAAATGTTAACTTAGACATTTTCTTTTGTTTTTTGTTGGGTTTTTTTTGTTGTTTTTTTCTCTTTCTCTATTAACAAAAAAAAAAAAAAAAAAGCTCCACTGAGGTCCCAAGTGGAAAAAGTGCTTGAAGCAATGTAGTCAAAATTTACATTATAGCACCGGCTACATGCTTGTGAGTTCAGGGGAGGACGCTGTGATGTAAGTAATTGTTGCTCTTATCACATTGCAGTCAGTCTGATGTCATCAGTTTGCAAGAGACACGACAAAGCCACATTATTATTATTATTATTGTTGGGTTTTTTTTTTGCAAAATTCCCGTTGAAGGAAAAACAAAAAAATCTGAACTCCTCACCTTGTTTGAAACTTACTTGCATAGTGCTGAAAACGATCTGTTGACTGGTAGACGCGTACATTTGTCATGTCAAATTACTGAACTTAAACCTGAGACTTCTTGGCATAACTTAATGCTAGCACAGCTGTTTTTTTTGCATGCGTTGGATCTGATTTTGATGAAACTGACAGCCTGCACATAGATATCTGAACACCTACAGATCATATAGAAGCACTATGCAAGTAAAATACTTGGCTTTCTGCCGAAGTAGCCAATTTGCCTGTCCACGTTTCTCCTCTTCCTGAAGATGGGTAACGTGGCACAGCAGCAGGTTATTTTTCAGCACTCGGCTCAGATCAGTTTGGAGATCCTCGTTTGTCTCAGATTTGTTTTAAGAGCCAACTCCCATAAAGGAAAGAAAGCAGTCAAAGGTCTCAATGAACTCTGTGAAATCAGGGAATTATTAAGTGTGATTCCTTTAAACAGTAATGTCTTCTAAAAAAAAAAAATCCTTATTGAAACAAAAAAACAAAAAAAACCTTTTATAGCTCAGAATGTATTGAAATGCAATTAATTACCATGCAGTCTTTATGCTTACTGGACTTTCTTTGAATAAAAAAGAATAAAGATGTGCAAGTTCAAAGCTTCTTAGTTCTCTTTTCATGCTGCTGACTCAAACCTGAAGGAAATCAAATGATTCATGTCCTGTATTCATGGCTGCTCGTGGTGGAAGGCCGCCCTCTTGTGGATGAAGACAGAAAAAAAAAAAGGGAGGGAAACCTGCTGTTAATCGACAGGACACAGTTGATGGTTGATTTTAAATTACTAGTCATTGTCCCAATTTTCATAAATTCATGTTTATTAATGTTATCTCGTCATTGTAAGAGCAGCAATCCAGTTTACAAATGAAGATTTCCAACCTACCCTAACAGCTCATGCATCAAACAGAAGCTGTAAATCTGGAAATGTTGCTGGTGGATGCTTCAGATCTCACATTTCATGTTCATGTTTGTAACAAACTCTAAAAAGCCTTTTTGATGCGATGGCATTGATTTTGTGCCAAAAAATCTTCCAACAGTCGAGCATTAGTACCTCCAAGAAAAGCCTCGATGCAATGATCACTAATTCACAAACATTTACACAAATTAGAAACCCGATAGTCATCTGTCGTACTGTGCACATTATGCAGAGATTTCTAATTGGCCCCATGAGGCTGCAGACTACGCACATTTTGTCAGCTGGGGACAGCACCTGTCAATCAAAAGGCATCTTTATAACCAGCTGCTGAAGCTTAATCATTGTGTCTCAGGATAAACCCAGGGACAGACAGGAGCTCCAACGTGATCATTGATCGTCAATCGATATCTTCTCTGATACAATTATTCAAACAAGTTTAGATTCATTGTTAGATATATTTGACCTCTCTCTTCTTGTCTGCCTCCTTTCTTTTTGGAAAACATGGATAAATTGAGTGGGAACAATGCGACAGTGGTGAACAGCTCCATTGACAAGTGGTTAGTCAATGGACGTGGCTCGTACCAACACCTGGACTACGGGGAGCTGAGAGTCCTGGTGCCGGCTATTCTGGGAGTCATCTGTGTCTTAGGTTTGGCTTGTAATGTCACTGCGATGGTCATCTTGTTCTCCAACGCTCACAGGGGCAAACTATCTCTCATCAACTCCCTCATCTTCAACCTGGTGTTTGCTGATGGACTGGTGCTGGCCTTTTCGGTGCCTTTCAAGGCTGCCTCGTACGCCAAAGCAAGCTGGAGTCTGGGCTGGGTGGTCTGCAAGACATCCGACTGGTTCCTTCAGTCCTGCATGGCAGCAAAGAGCTTCACAGTGGCTGTCATGGCAGAGGCGTGCTACCGCTACGTGTCCAACCCCACCAAGCAGGTGAGCATCCACCTGGGCTCCATCTTGGTGGTGTTCTTCTTCATCTGGCTGTCCGCCTGCTCTGTCACCATCCCTCACTGGCTGTTTGCCAGGCTGCAGGCAGAGATCCGTGGGCTGGTGTGTGTGCTGACAGTTCCTCCTGAAGCCAGGGATTTCATGTCTGTGTATGTCAAAGCATACCCCCTGGGGGTCTACTGTGCACCTCTCAGCTTTGCCCTGGTGTATTTCTGGAAGGCTTACGGCCAGTGCCAACGTCGCTCCAGTAAGACTCAGAACCTGCGTACACAGATCAGATCCAGGAAGATCACCTTGATGCTGTTTAGCCTGACTGTGGCCATGGCTATTCTCTGGCTTCCACAGTGGGTGGTGTGGGTTTGGGAGCGTCACATAGCAGAGAAGGAAATTGAAGGAGCTCAGCCCCTCGTCTCCTCTATTCCCCTTCTTCTAACCCTCTCTGCTCAGCTGCTCACCTTCTCTCTGTCCCTGGTGAACCCTCTCATCGTCCTCTCCCTCTCTGAGGAGTTCAGAGAGGGCTACAGGGGGCTGTGGAGGCGCCTCACCCTGCGCAAACAACCTCTACCAAAGCCAAAACCTGGACCACACAACCCTACGGCTCCCCAGTCGCCTTGCCCCAGACCAGAGACTTCGGGCCAGCTGCAGGGGGAGAGGAGCCTTCGGTCAAGCTCCAGTAGGTGTCCCAGCAGAGAGGCTCAGCCCCAGCTAGAGCAAGGAGGAGTTGGAGGAGGAAAAGAAGTAGATACGGGGAGCCTCAAAGATGGGATTGTCTTGCCTGACGTGGAGCAGTTCTGGCACGAGAGGGAGACTGGATTGCACACAGACGAAAATGATCCTGTGCCGTGGGAGCATCAGAACAAAGAAGGGAAAAAATAACAACCACCTGAACCAGCTTATATATCATCACCAATACAGTCCTCAGACAGCAGCAGCTTCATCAACAGACCTTGGCTGGATGGACTGCTGTTTATAAATCATTTGTATTCTGTCAACTGTGTTTATGATGTTATACAAAGGTAAGAAGTTCAATCAGTGTGAATTACGAATAGAGCAGTATCATCTGTGTATATGATATAATGATCACATAATGTTGTCCTTCTATTGTTGAAGAAGAACTAAATTATAATTAGTGTAAGATGACTTTCGATGGCTGTTAATTAAAGATCCTGGCAAAGATGACAATGTAAATTCAACAGTATATATATATATATATATATATATATTCAGTATAGCGTATGGTGGACGAACATTGTATGTCACAGTTTTTAAACGACTATTTAGTGCTGCAAGAAATCCTCAGAGGAAAATATGAGAATCTTAATTTCATATCTTAATTGGAGGTAGATGTTAACACCGTAAATGTATTTCACACTCATGTGCAGTCGCGTATATATATATATATATATTATATATATATATAGATAATATATAGTATATATAAATAATATATAATATATATATATATATATATATATATGCCCTTTGGATATCAGTGATGTTGAAGTAGACACAGTGAAAGTGTTGCTCTGTCTGGTCTGTAAGAGATTATTTTGTAATCAACGTGCATCAGAACGACCAGTGTTTACAATAAAGACAACTCTAAAAAACACAGCCTGTGTGTGATAAATGTGTCTTATTATTATATAGAAGAAGTAGAACATATACAGAAGCACAACAGTTGTGTATTTATGTGTGTGTTATGTTCAGCCTAATGATGAATGCTCTTGTTATTTGATTGGATCAGTGACACATACACACACGTACAGTAGAGCCTTAATGAGATAAATCAGACATCAGTGGATGGTCTCCTGCTGACATCGGGTCATTAAATATATTTTCATAAGGGCATCCATTAGAATTGCCAAGGGTTCTAATTAGAGGTAAAGAGCGCTGGTGTGAACTCAGATGGAGTCGTTCGGGCGGACTCACCTCTGTGGGAGCCTCATAATGAATTCTCTCTGCATTGATCTGAATACACAGTAGGTCAAAACCTCACAGTTAAAGGGATAAACAACATAAGGAAACAGTGCCTGAGCAAATGTGTGATCGATTTGTCTGTGTGATGTAACAGCAACCTTGCTGCGATGAACACTAGAGCCACGTGTATATAACTCCAAATTTGACATGAGGTTAAAGGTATAAAGTTAGTATAATGAGAAAATATGGACAAACTAAAAAGAGAGCAGAAGATATTTTAGGATTTGGAGTCTTTCCATAGTTACCTTACACCTTTTTTTTTTGCTCCTGCCTCCCTCCCTCATGACATTTTCCTCTCATTAATCATTTATGTTGACCTTTTATTGCCAGAGGCAAGTACCTCAATCAGAGCAACACTTAACTATATAACGCACCATCAGTCCCAGGGGTACTGACCTGGCCATAAACACTGGAGGGAAAAAGCTATCCACACTCATTGTTGGACTGAAAGTTTAACCTTCACTGTAGAGAAACGATTGAAGGTTAAATAATAATACAAAAAACAACATTAATGATAGATATTGGATGCAGTTTTACACCAGCCCATGTATTTTTACCTGTGTGGACAAGCAGTGACATCTTTCATCATGCAGCACTGTGGGATTTCTTTATTTCTATTTCCAGCAAAAAGTAAGGCGTATCCCAATTCTTTCTACATATTGTTTTTGCAATAACTATAAGAAAATCAGAGTATACCATTCTGTAATATCTGTGCCAGTGGGCATCAATCAAAACTGCAAATGTTGGAATCACAAGAACAAAGCTAAATGTTTTTCCTCAAGGTTTTCCTGTAGCTGTCTTGTGCCAACACAATTACTTTAGTTTATTTTTGTGCAGCTCCGAGGAGCTCATCCGTTTCCTCTGTACAATGCAACGTGGGACAAATGGAGTGCATCATCAGCACACTCAAAAAATAAAGCGTTTGCACGCTGACTGTTATTTTGTCACGTTTTCAATGTGAGAACATTTTTCGTGGTGACCTAAGCCTTTGAAAGCTCCGACACACTCACGGTGCACCGTATTTTTTATGATTTATTGTACATGATAAGACCTTGACTGACTGCATGACTGATCGTCCTCACTCTCCTAACATAGTGTTAGTAAGTTTAGTCGCCTTTGTAGACATTTGGGTTGAAATCATCATGCATTTGTGGAAAAGTAAACTGCAAATGATTTAATGATTTCAGACACATTCATTATGTATTCTAAGCTTGTGTAATTCTCTGCAGAGCTCTGCTCAGGTACAACCCGAGTCTAATCAGCAGAATAATTGCAAACAGCTGTGTAGGCATGCAGGGTGACTCAGCATTTTTCCAGCTGGACCTCACTAATGACCCCCTGTATTAGAAGCAAGCTGCAGTGCCTCGTCGTACAAGCTCTGCTGCTGCTGCTCCCCACAGAGCTTAAAACAAATTAACACCTAAAGATGCACAATGGATGACTATAGTTTAGTCACTCCACAAAAGTACATTTTCATACTTAAACCCCCAGTAGGTAGTAATAGTTAAAGGTCCAGTGTGTCAGATTTAGGAGCCTCTATTTAGAAGAAACTGAATATAATATGCAAAACTATGTTTTCACTAGTGTCAATTAAAAATAAATGTTTTGGTCAGTTTAAAATTAACCTTTTATATCTAGAGACTCCACAAGCCCTCCTCCATGGAGACAGGGTTTACAGTAGCCCAGACTGGACAAACTAAACTAACTAACTGGCTCTAGTTTTTTGCATTTTGCAGTTTCTCTTTCCGATTTGGTCCAGTCAAAGGATTTCAGCTGGTTTCGATCTGCAGTCTCAGTGCTAGATGATCCTAAAACCTGCACAAAGGTACTTAAACATAGGGCTGATGTGGTGCATACATTCATTAGCCAGCATTTGCCCTTAGTTGTCATACTTGTGGGTAATTGCAAAATATCTTACTATAAACAGCGATGCGACTAAAAAACAGCTAAAAAGTTCAGTATTTAAGAGGAGACTGATAATGGAGCTTGAAATCAGAGAAAGCAGCAACTGATTGAGAGAAAATCGGTGATAAAAGGGAGAGTGATAATCAACGTTAACAGCAGAAAAAAAACAACTGTGGCCTAATTGGGTCATTATACAAGGCAGGGGAGCTTACAGCAGGTGAGAGCCTCTCTTTACTGCCCTCCTGGCTGCACCCCCCTCCTGCTGTGAGGGGAGGTGGGGGTGCCACCCCTGCATTTTATCCCTCAGCCAATCATCATCTCTAATAAATGAAACTCCACAGGAAGTGACATGCTACCTCGCGCTAATTATGCTCAGCAGGAGACGCTGCAATTAGGCCACATGCTAAAACCTTTGGCTGCCAATTTCACATCTCCCTCTGAGTCACAGCTACCTCTGCCTCCCTTTGGTCCTGTGGAAGATCACCTGGCTCTTCAGTCCACAGAAAGTCAGCCAGGGAGTGTGTGTGTGTGTGTGTGTGTGTGTGTGTGTGTGTGTGTGCGTGTTTGTGTGGTTGTTTTTGTGTTGATTCAGGGGGTCTGGCCTTGGTATTTAGCAGTCTTTTGATGAGAATAAATCAGACAGCTTTCATCTCAGTGAAGGATGTGGAGATCTAAAGGGCACACACCTTTTAGCATTTCCAGGAGTTCTAAGAGCCGATGTCATTTAAACCTACAGTATACATACACTATCAATGTATATAACTGTTTATTTAAAAAGCAGCACCAACCTCTCTAATAATAACACATTGAAACAATCTGTACAGTATAAAGCCTAAAGAAATCAAGGAAATTATGCTACTAATGGAGTTTTTATAACTAGGTTCAGGAATAAGGGCCACGCCTCGTACTCATCCCATTAACGTTCTCGATGTATTTAAGCACTCCGTTTCCATCAACTCCTTTTTTGACTACGCTGTCACCCCCCCCAAATCCTCTTTCTCGTTTGTCTTCTTTTTTCTCGTCTCCATTCTTACACAGGAACCAGAGGGCTCTAATCCGTAGAGTCACGGAGAGACGGTTCCCCCACTCAGAGTCTCCATCCCTCCAGGTTCCCTCCAGGGTCCCTCCTGTCCACCCGTCAACCTCAGGACCACTCTACCGATGGTCCTGCCTCCTCCCCCTACCCCTCATCCTAACATCCCTTATCCTCCGACCCTCATCCCATTATCCCTCCACTAACCCCTCTAACCCCCCCTCCCTAAACCCTCCCTGCAGCATGTCACGCATGCTTCCCAAATGTTACTTGTAATAAACATGTTTAAACTTCATCTGTACAGGCGTGGTCCTTGTTAGTGAATACCATTTTAAAACAGCGTGTGGATGAAATCACTATAATGTAGTGTGAAGGTGTTGCTTGTAGTGATGAAGCTGTAAAGGGAAAAATCACTACGCAATTCCCTTCAGCTGTGCAAAGCGTTTTAGCTTCTTTGAGTTCATTGTTTTGTTTTTTAAAGATAATAAATGTACGATTCTGCTTCAGTCGTACTGCTCTTGGGTCATTTTTAGACACAACAGACTACTCTACACTACCAGTCCCCAGCAAACAGCAGACAGGTAAGTTAACAACCAGCTTGTAACCAAACATTTCCCCCTATAGAATTAAATAAGAAAGCCAGTAAGAACTAAAAGGAGGGTGAATGGACTTTCAGTCTTCAGGTGGCCTAAAAAGGACTTGAAATTAATGCTAAAGATGCTCAAACTTTTCTTCATCTGCACTTAAATGACTTGAATTTCTAGGTTAATGTGCTGTCCTCAAGTGGCCAAAATATGAATTAAATGTATTTAAAATTAAAGTGTTTTTGACCAATCTCAGCTGTTCCTTTCCCAAGAAGCTCCAGTGTGACAGACATATGCCTGGAAACCATTGGCTCATTAGGAGGTAAACATATCTCAGTAGCACTCAACATGTGTGTTGTGTTGCACAGTGTGGGTAGTGAACAGGTAAGTCCTTTAGAAGCCGTGTTTTAAGGGAGACCTTGTTTTAATATTCTTTGTTTTTAATACACTTGAAGATTTTTATTCACCTGTGTACCTTAAGCCACCTGTTGTCCAGTTCTTTTAGGTTAATCGAGCTGTTTTAAAGGTATGACTCATGTTTTTTCTTGACACATGACACATTTAAGTATTTAACACATATATATGTATAGGTAGCTGTTGCCTTGAACGTTCTGCTTGAGACTGAGCATTGATTATGGCGCCAGATCTGCATTGTTTGAGGCAAATAACCTGAACCGTAAATTATTTGGGAAGTTTTGCACGGCAGTGGTCTTTCAATGTCATTTTAATTATTGCTGTTGTTGCTTTGTCTGTACTGTCCTTGACTTTGGATTTAGACCCAGTTAATAAGTGGATGGGCTGCAGGAATGTTGGTGCCAACGGCTAATGTTTTTGTTTTCTTATATAATCCACTCTGAGTACACTTTGTCTTCGTGTTCGTACTAAGCAGACAGACTCTCGGTGCTTTTAAAGTGTTTAGTTGATGGCCTGTGTGTGGCGGTGGTGTATAACTATCATACGTCTGGTCCCAGCTGAATCTGAGGTGTTTTTTTATCTTTCTCTTCAGTATGTTTGGCAGGTTGGCATTAGCATTTGGTGTTTTTGTGAATGACTGTTGATGCTTTTAATGAGTTAGATGTGTTGACTTAAAACTTGTGTACAATACAGTTGTCCATCCAGAGTCAAAATCCTCGTCTCTACATTATTCCTAACATTGTTTGTCAAATCTTTCAGTCCAACAGACAGCAGCAGTCACTAATTTGCCCTGGTTATTTACCTTTTTTTTTATAATACATTTTAACTTTTCCACAGAGTTGATCTACTATCCAGTATGTGTGTGGGGGACATCATGCACGTTCAGGATTTTAATATAATGGCTGTTTAAGAATATTTAAACTGTTGCCTATTGGTGCAGTTCAACAACAGTTGGTTGCTATGTGGTTGCTATGTTTCGGTTGCTAATTTACCAGTGTAACATCAAAACACAGCATAGTTCAAATGTATAACATAATATTTTTTTTTATTTTCCCATGTGTTAAATTCCTGTTGAAGACACAGTGCTGCACAGTGTCAGGGTTTGCATAGGTCCGATAAGAAAGTAAAACATGGCAGCTGACAGACTGTACAGTATATTTTCATATTACAGATAAAAGTAGGTAATCCCCCAAGTAATCAAATGTACCAAACAGATTATTTTAACAGTACCATACAGTAATATCAAAGTAATCACACAGTCTTCTCAGACAGAAGTTTGGTCATGAGGAAGCGCCCGCTGGACAAACATGCATGGTCCAGTTTTAAGATGTTTAAACCGGAACATTTGATTTTTGTTAGTAATTTGCAACAAATAAAATGTTAATCTGGACGAAGACATCACAATCACCGATTGTCAGTGACAGAACTATGGATTAAAAGAGTCTGGGATTAAAAACATCTCCCCCAAATCTTTATAGCATCAAAATGTTCACTCCCTGCAGGCTTCAAAAGGTGACTTTTACTTTTTTCAAGGGATAATTTAACCTTTAACGCCATTAGAGTGCTCATAGTGCAACACAACAATATAAAATCAATAAACAAAACTAATAATACAATTGAAAACTCCTGAACATTTCCTGCTACATATCAGGCATGTATCTCCCATCATAAGCGTATACTTACAGCATGCATGAAGGGCTTTCACTGGTCCCCATTACTCCAGTTAAAATCCCATCCTTATTCACACATAAGAAGCGTAAAGCACTTCAGTATTGGCATCTTTTCTTAATATAAGATATCCCTTTACAGCTGATGCTCTATAAGAGACACCATGTTTATTACATAGGCTACATTGTAAACATTCATTTTTCTTTGTGAATAAATACCCCAGGAACAGCGTTTCAACACTGCTGCACACACGGAACAATTTCACATTTCCATTACCTTTTGGGACAATAATAACAAAGAAAAAAGTTCTTCACAGCTCTGGCTGTTTCAAGTTGTTAAAGCAGACACGTAGGGCTGATTTACAAAATAAAGATTAAGCCTTAATCTTAAAGACTTAAAGACTTAAAGGTATGCATTGTGATATGTACTATGCCTGTGATTTCCCTCAATACACATCCAAGTGTTAAATATTCATCATATCCCACAGTGCCACGTTTTCGTCGTTAGACAGAGACAGTTCGAGCAGTCCATGATTGGGTGTGAGTGGTGGTCCCCAATGTCTCCCTGAGCACTTAGATTCTTAAAAAAAAAAGCAAAAAAAGTTAACAAGGAGTTTGTATAGATTCATGTTTGAAAATGCCACCAGATGAATTACCTGTTTGGCTTTTTCTGTCCAGCAGATGGTGCCAAAGCAGCTTTTCCTCTTTGCAAGGCATTAGTGGTAACCTGCAGGCCTTTCGTTGGCTGCTGCTCCTACATAAAAAAAAAAAGAAAAAGACAAATTCGACACTTCACATTTAGTTTACAAAAGCAAAATCTGAATTTTTACCTAAAAAGATGCTAAAAATATTCACCACTGATGGCTTTTTCACAGGACAGGGCGGTGGAGGTCTGTTTGGAGGATCTGGTCTGGATTTGTCTGCTGCTGAATGCTGTGAGTGGGTTTTGGTGTCCGGCGAAGGTAAAGGTGGAGGTCCTGAGGGTGGTAGAGGAGCCTGGTTTCGTCTTAGCTCAGATTTAAAGGGAGGTGGAGTATAAGCCTGAGGAGAGTATTGTTTCTGAGGAGAAGCTGCAGACTGAGGCTGAGGCTCTTTCTGCTTTGCAGCATACGCAGGTACGGGAGGTGGCTTCACCGCCGGACGCACAATAGCATGTCTGGACCGGGATGGGCAAGACGGACTCGGACTCGGAGAGGACTTCTGTGGAACCAACAAAGTTTGGTGGTTTATATACAAAAAACAACAGAGAAATATAGCAGTGGCTCGTCTGGACTTCTTCTTTACCAGGTGGTCTGAGTCCTGTTTATTTAGCAGGAATGTCAGGTTGGCGTGACCGTTCCCATGATCGACGGCTTGCAGAGGTTTGCCCTCAGCTGGTACTGAACAACTGAGGGTTAAAACACAAAAATACACACCTATCATTTATACATCCATACAGCATATGGTCAGCAAAGTATCACTGCAGTATTTAACACTTTAGAATGATATACTTTGGTACTGGAGGTGGAGCAGAGGTTTTCAATGGAGGGCGTTTATGTCTGTAGCAGCACCACAATCCAACAGCAGCCAAAACCACAAAGAGAACCAGAGGGAGGACCAGCAGGACCAGAAGGAGATTACCTGTTGGGTTATTAAAACAGACAAGAGTCAGAAAACTGCATAATTACAAATAAATATTTTCAACTAAACATATGAAAAAACAGAGTTGTCTTACTGTGGCTGATGACAGGTCCACTGTCCACACTGCCCCCTGACCCACTCTGATCACACAGAGGAGGAGCCCAGCCTGCGTCACAGTGGCAGTTATGGTTGTTGTTGCACAGCTGGTGAGAGATGACCCATTAAAATTACAACTATTCATTATACAGACATGTAGGTATAGGAAAAATAGTCCAAGGCTCAGTGGTAAGTACATTTAGGCCGGATTCAGACACAATCCAGCACTGCCACGAAAAAGCAGCGACCTGTCACGGAGGAGTTGAGCTGGATCCAACCTTTGAAAAAAAACGCAGCCCGACATCACGATGCGGCTGCCAATCAGACGCTCGTACAGAGACTATCCAGGTGTCGCCACCTGTTGTGTTCTGGCCAAGCTTCTAAAGCTGTGTCTGGCTCACGATTTACACTGCTAAACAGTGACACTCAGTCACTATATTTAAGTTAGAGTTTTCAGATTTATATATTTACATTTTCTGATACTTACATTACTGCATTTATAAGAAAACAATATATATTTTTTTACTCTGCTACATTTATCTGACAAACAGTCAGCTACATCGTAGATAAAGATTGAACACTGACAGGAATCTTGCTGCTACACAAAGAGTGCTTACCATTCTTGTACATTTTGCTGATAATACATCTGTACTTTTACTTTAGTAAGATTTTGAATGCATGGCCTTACTTGTATTTTCACTTTGCCATAGTGCTACTTTTAATTAAGTAAATGCTATAAATACTTCTTGCACCACTGCCAACTTTGGCATCTTTTTATAATAATGGGCTAGCAGCCAAATCCATTTGCCCAGCATCCTTCCTCACACACACAGAAACTTACCCCGTGTCCGTGGCACTTTGCATTGCACTCATCAGCTCTCAGGAAAGATGCATTGCGGCATTCTCCATTAAAGCAAAGCTGTTGAGAGGAGGAAGAGTTTGAGAGAGAGTCAGAGAAGGGGTTAGAAAGTTGAGTGGTAGAATCTGACTTTACGTTCTGATGGGTAAAAGACATACTGACATCTTGAAAAAGTGATTCAAAGCACGTTCTTTGCCACAATACAAACATAAAATCCCATTTAGTACATCTCCTCACACGTGGCTCACCGAGTCAACACCGCACTTGGTGCCCGTCATGACCAGGCCTGGGTCCAGAGTGTCGCCCTGTGCCTCCTCGACCCCCTGCCCAACTTTGTACACATGTGTTCCCATACAGTAAATCTTCTTGTTGCCAAAGGTGACAGTGGTTTCTATGGGAACAGCATTGTTCTCAATGGGCTTGGAGCCTGAAGTTAAACACTGGATTTTCCCGCAGTGAGCATCCCTGACAAAAATAATAATTAAAAAAAAGGGATCATGAGTTTGTTGAGGTTGAGGAAAGATAAATGTAGATACAATCATTGAACTGAGAGAAACATTTGGTCTTTACCTCTCCTTACAGCTCCTGTACTTCCCAAATATATCTTTGCCACAGTTCCCGTACATATCACCAGCTTCGTTCACTTTCTTGAAACACAGGTCAGGGGCCGGACGGCCATCTGTGGTCAGCGCAGAGAAAATATTTGCACATTAATATGGCTGCACATACCCAAACAATAACACACACACACACATACAGCAAATGCATGCACAACGTGTTATGTGACCGCCTGATGGAGAGCAGATGGTATCCCTTACTGTTCTGTGTGGCTCCTGTGGTACTACAAAGGCTCTCCAGGGAGGCTATGTCACGACGTGAACATGGACACTGTCCAATAACAGTCTCTAATCCTGTGACCCACTGAGGCCTCATCTCTAAATCCATCCAGCCTCTCTGCATCAACATGTGCTGGATGTTTACATTTTTAATGACACAATGGTGACACATCAGTGGTATTTAAAAGTTGAGTACATTTAAGCTGATTATCTCATCAAAACTTTATTCCATCATGCTATGAAAACTAAAGGATGTACTCAAGAATATGATTCTGCTTTTAGAAATGCATCAATTTAACATAATTCAACAAAATACACGTCAATCTGGTGTCAGAATTACATTTATTTATCACAATTTCATTTAAGATATTAAAATCTATCTTAATATTAACCACCTACCGTACCGAATAACCTAAATGCATGTTTAAAATAAGCTAAATTTACAACATTACATTCGACAGAAACCCACCTTGTCCCCAGAGAGACCGACACTGCTGCTCCAGGGTCAGGCACATGCCGGTGTAACAGTAGGCCTGGCCGCCTGCACATGTCGTACCATCCACTAAATAGAAATTAGCAGGGCAAGACTCTGTCTTTCCATCGCAGTACTCCGGCAAGTCACACTGCCCTGACGGAGCACGACACAACACGCCTGGGCTCTTCAACTGGACGGAAAGAGATGAAGAGAAGTTTAAGAGAAAACAGGAAGATTTAGTTGCGATAGTGTTGATTTAATAGTAAGAATTAACCAAACAGGACACATCATTCATGGACGACAGGATGTTTGTGTTTCCCTCTCTTTAGTTGTCAGCACCTTGCAGTCATGGCAGCAGACGCCATGGGCACACTCAGCTCCGGCTTTCAGAGTGCAGTTATTGGCATTGCAGCAGGGACTTGTGCACTCCTACACAAACAGAGTAGCAGAGAGGAGAGTCATGAGTCTTGGCAAAAACATACAAGGAAAATATATACTGCAACATTCAAGAGACATAACACACACACACACACACCTCTTCTTCTCCACAGTCACATTCTTCTCCATCCTCCAGGTAACCATTGCCACAGCGCTGGCCTCCATACATGGCTCTAGTGTTTGGCAAGTTAAAGAGACACTTCCCTCCTCCAGAGCTCAGGTAGCTCTTCAGCTCCTTCTGGTTACAAGCATTAAACACACGTGGAAAGGGATGCCTGCGCCGCGTTGAGGAAGAAGCACAAATACAGTATGTAAGAAATGTCCTCTGTTTTCACCTTCCCTGTTCGTTTAAATAACTGTAATCTCACCCGGTAGCAGCAGCCATGATGCAGCCTCCGTCTTCTGCCCTCGCCTGGCAGCAGCCTGTACTGTCGTGGCTCATACCGAAGTTGTGGCCCATCTCATGTGCCATGGTAGCAGCGACACCCACAGCTGACTCTGAGTGGTCCTGGTCAATAGAGTTCAATAGAAAAACATATTACGCCACATGTCTGTCTCGTGAAATTTTGGTGACACTTTCACTGTACTAATCTAAAATTATTAAGAACCATATTTTTAATAAATTATAGAACTCAAGCATAGAGATGGTTTGTTTAGTTTCTCACCGTGTTCACTCCACCAGACTGGTGGTCAGAGCACATGGCTTTGAGAGGTGCCAGCCCGATAGTAGTGCCCTGGAATCCCCTCCCCCTGAGGACAGAAAACGCCACCGGTAATTAGTTCCAGCAGGACAAAGACCCGCTGGGATACAGCTCGTGATGGTTATTTCACCACACAATGAAGTTAAAATCAGTTGAGAGATTTTCCCCCACGGGACGGGAGGATAGAGGAGACAAATGGGGATACTAGCGTTGGAGAGGGTGAAGAAGGACAAATAAGGAGACTGGTGAGAGAGAGTGACTGACGTGATGAGCTGAGCGTTGTCGTTGGGGAGCGTGCGGAGCTGTTTGCTTCTCCAGGACAGGAATGCTGCCAGAGTGCTGTGAGGGTTTTCTGAGACGTTGATCATGTCCTGGCTGGTCCACACCTCAAGACCGATTAATGCCACACGGATGTTCAGAGCCTTGTAGTACTGTGGGGGTCGACGGGAAAAGTTAGAGACACTAAATCTGTCACTCGTCTGTCACTTCTGCAGTTTTCATGCTTCGCATGTGATGTTACCTTGTCGACCAAGTTGGCCGCTTCCAGTAGTTTCAGTTTGGTCTTCTCGAGATTACTCCCATGCTTCTCAAACTGAAAATGACATAAACCATATTCAACACTTTGTACATGACAAACAGGATATGAGTCATTTCTCTGGTCTTAACTGCTGTTTGCTATGGCTGATTTCCTTATTTGGTTTTATTACAGTATTGTGTGATGCAGAAATACACTTTTATTTATACCACATATAAATGTAGTTCTTAACATCTGTCTGTACGATCCATGACCTGTACTTGCTTATCCTTAAGATAGATAGACACACAACTATTCCACTGATTTGGGTGAAACTGGATCATATTCTGGTGATTTACAGACTTTCCTGATGGACAGTAAAGTAAACTGCTGCAGACTGTAGCTGCTGTTACTGCTAATTGTAGTAAGTTTGTTAGCCAGGCTGCCTGGACTGAGAGCTCAGCGCACTGGGGGAGTGTTTGTGTTTGAACCACAGAGAAGACGAGCTTTTCAGCCCAGGGCGTGGGGCGAATACTGACAGGGATCAGAGCCAGTGTTATGTCAGAAACAAAGCTGGGCAAGCAGGTGACGCAGCCAGGCTCAGCAGCGTCTAAGGACATAATGACAAGGGCGAAAAGACCAAAGAGGACATTGATGGAGGAAGCCGAGCGAGAAAATCAGAAAGTGACCGAGCAAGAGGCCACCGGACAAATAAAAAGTAACTCTGGGACTGACTTCTAGTTGTTGACTAGCTAGTTTTTGATCATAAGTGATACAATCATAACAAATATGTGTACAACTGTCCACATTTATAACAGTAGTATGGCAGAATTGCAAAAGCGATTGATCATATTTGTATACAGGAATAGACACACATACACTTTTATCTTGCCGGGTCTCAAAATGTCCACACTTCACACGACAGGATATGAGTCATATATCTAGATTTAACTACAGTCCTCTAAGGTCTGTCTAACCTGCACGTTGTATTTAGATTGCTTCATAATATTCTATCAAAAATGATCCATAACTATGTCCTCACCTCAGCCTTGTCAGCCGCTATCAGCAGCTCTACATACTTCATATTCTTGCTCAGGTCCCTTTTTTCCTGCAAACGGAGACACAATACATCAATACAGAATGTGTGGTGACTGCTTTGTGTCGAACTTGTAAAGGATGTCAGGCAGGTGGATCATAGTCTGAACTCACCCTCCCACTCTGCGGTGACATCATTCCATGGATGAAGTCATTAAGCCCCTCCTCATCTTCCCTGTTGCCGTGGTGATGCGGGCAGCTACCTCTGGGGAGATGGAGACTCTCGGCTCTGAACACAGCATGTTGCTGTGCATCCGTGGAAGCAGGAAGAGGCTCTATCAGGTAGCTGACGCTTGTGTTCAGAGAAATCAATCCCCTGGGGAAACAAGACACTACTAATGGTTCCATCGAGGAAATCAATGTGGATCGACGATGCTGCTGACCGTCTAATCTGCACACTGGCATGCCGTGGAAATTGTTTCCAAACCTTCATCAGATTAAAAGTCAACCGTGCATAGATGCACATCACATTTGGTTCTTTTTTTATTTGCCTGTGCTGTTTTTTACGGATGGGTGGAGCAGCAATTGTCCCAGGTGATTTACTGCTGTTTATAAATGAAGATCAGCTGGGCCAGGCAGTCATACACAAACCTCTTCTTCATAAAAAAAACGACTCAAGAGTGCCGATATCTCTATGCAAACACACGACATGCACACAGCAGCGGGTCAGGCAGCTGTAGGAAACATCTGGAAAGGTCAGACGCCCACATGTCGACGTCCCTCTTTGCTGTGTTCTCATTTCTCCAGAGAATCCACATTAGTAGGGAGACATATTCATTCATCCGTCTTCCAGATGCAGAGCACTGAACCCGAAAAAAAAAACACACATATGGCTACGATTTCTGTCAGTGCTTGCCAGTTTCTCCTCTGTTGTCGCTCTTCTCTCCTCTCTGAGTGTCACTAACCGGAAGGATCAGCTGGCCTGATTCTACACCAGGAGAAAACACAGGATCTCCATATTGAGCTGCACTCAATGAACCTACTCTGGAGGCAGTGACCTACTAACCGACTGGACTGCACAAGACACTACACACAACTGTTTTCTGTCACATTATCTATTCAGCCATGGTTTAATCATAGGCTGTGCAGGCTTCCAACTTCTTCCAACTACAAAAACAGGATTCCTTTTTTTAATTTAGCCTCAAACATTGTCTTATTTTTAACTCTGTCATCAGTCCACTGTAAGCGTGATATCTGATACTGGCACAATACATTCGGTTTGTGCACACTCCTAACAGGCTGAGTCATGCCAGGGATCTTAATATAGCAACTAATAACTAGATTACGGTTATTCTGCTATAACCCGATTTCTTAAATCTTAAATGAAACCTGGTTTCTGTAATCGAGGAAATAAGATTTTCTCCTGGGAAAGATGACTTCCACGTACATGTGCAGTTTCTGTTTCATGAGTGAATGTGGAGGAGTGGGAGCGATCTTCACAGCTTTAAAAAATTACTCACAGTTTGGACAGATTTCCTCATCTGTTTTGGCAAGTTGACCACAATAGGAGATTGTTGAACAACAGTAAATTATGTTAGGCTATTATATTATGCAGATGGCTACGACTCAGAAAAACACTACGCTATTGCTGTGCATCCATTAATTCTGGTCTGTTGGCCTAAAAATGTTTCAATGTCAGCTGAGAAACAAATGAACCAAGGCTGTAAGATTAGCCTTAATGGAGCTAAGAGCTTCAGTTCAGTAAACAAGCATTACAATCACAAATGTGAAACAATCCACAGCACTAACTCATTTCTTTTGAGTGTACACTTTCCTCTAGCTGCTCCTTTGCTGAGGAAATATCATCTTTCCTGCTCCTAACTGTAGGAGCTTGTGTCTTCATGAATAGCTTTTTGTTTTTTGGGGGGGAATTTAGTCTTATGGGAGAGAAATGTCTTTTTTCAGTGGGACCAACTCTAAATATTATGAATGCAGCCCGTTGTAGAATTTTACATACCTGAGTCCTGCGCATGTGCTAACAGCAACACTTGAACCCTCCATGCCCACAACCTCCCCATGGTAGAAACAGTGTCCCTGGAAGACAAAAGAAATTTGTGTAGGGTGAGGCAGGGTAATTCAACCAGAGGATTCTGTTATAGAAGCAATAAATTTAGTATTTTATGTATATGTTGTTATTTCCTGCCTGTTATCCAGCAGCATTGATATTTATCTGTCCTATATGATCGTTTAAAATCCCCCCACTGCAGTTTGAGAACATCAAACTGTCTGATAGACTTACAGTGCTGGCAGGAGAGGACGTCTTGCGGGCTCCATCAGGAGTGTACCATATTTCCTGATATCCAGGGGCCAACAGCTGCCTGATGAAAGACAAACTCAGAGATAATTTGCAAGAAAATATAGTGTCATTTATAGACATTCAATCTGGTGAAACAGCAACAATATTCTTGGACGATGGTGGAAGAATACACGGGCTAAAAGCTGCAGGAAACAGCTGAGATAAAGGAGTCTCTCCAGCCGCCCACAGCTCATAAAATATTCACTCTGACAGGGACACGCTACAAAACTAGACTGCTTTAAAGATTTAGACAAAGTTCCTCTCTGAGATAAAAGGAAACAAATAAAATTCAAATGTAGCTTTCCCTGAAATGATCCTTTTTACTTCAGCTGAAGTCTGAGATAGTTTAGGTTTGTTGGAGTTGGAGTTGTTTTTGTTTGACAGGGCTATTTTTTACATACGTCCTCTTATTTTGTTCTGTATAACTTGGAATTTCACTCGTATACAATACAGTCTGTGTAGGAGAGGCTGATAAATCAGGGAGGGAAACATGCACATATCGAGAGGAACATTCATTTCATTGTCACGAAACATTACATTCCTCTTTCTCTCCATCCGTGTGATTGAGTAAGTGTCTTCAGACTCATGCTGTTTCTGTCATACTTACCAGCCCAGTATTTACATCTTGCGCAGATGCTTATTTTCCTGTCTTTTTCCCCTCCAACTCGGTCTTAATCCATCCTTCCTGTTTTCATTCATAAACCCGGCCTAACAGCTGGTTTTCCTTTGCTTTGTCTCTCTAAATCTCCACTCGTCTTTCCTCCCACAGTCTACCTCAGATCCATCAAACAGGCTGTAGCTGCAGGGGAACTCGGGACGGAGAGAAACCTTCATATGTCTACTGGTGCTGGAGCTTGATTTAAATAAACACAAGACGTCCCGCTAAGATTTACCTCATTTATTTTTCATCTTACAGGGTTTACCTCAGGGTAATGGCCATGTTGAGTTTGACACTATTAAATACAAGGCTGCTATCTTAGCTTAGCATGAATTATACCAAGCAGCACCTCTAAAACTCAATAATCTCTTTTGTTAAGACATAAAACAACAAGTTGCATTCATGTGCAAGACTAATCTTTATCTATTTGCTAAAAAACTAACAGGCCACTGGCTAAAGCTTCATATTTAACACGCAGACATGACAGCAGTACCAATCTTCTCATCTTTTTTATTATCCTTATCATGGTTATTATAGGTTAACTTTAAACTCTATTGATCCCCGGGCATCCCCAATCTTTTCATTTAACTCTTGAAGACAATAATCTAATTTCCCCAAAGGTCAAACTCTTTTTCCTCTAAAGTATGATGAAGACAAATGAATGGAAGATGGGGATTTTTCTGCCCCCGTCATATGCCCTCAAGGAGACAAGCCTCTTGTAACAATGACAGCCTGTTGATGAAATCAGTCACAAATGTCTGCTACGTCCTTTAACAAATTAGAGCTCTAGGGGATGAGAGGGACTCTTTATGCAAACACACAAGCAGTCCAAGAAAAAACTTGAGAAGATGATTAGTCAGTACTAATATATCCGACTGATGTCACCCTAAACGGGGGTAACTCCAACTGTGTTGACATTTGACCTTCTAACCTCATTTAGATCTGGCCTTCTTCTAATCTTCCCAAATTGAAGTTCCCATCGTGCTCTCCTTTTATCTGTGTAACCTCCTCCGTCATTTTAACAGGAAGAATTAATGGCAGAGTAACCAATGATTGACTTAGCTTTACCCTGCTGTCGTTATACCAGAGTCACTTCTTCCATTAGGAGACACATAATGACTCTTTCTCTCCTCCATTCCCTTATTCTCACAGCAGTCAGCAGCTGTGTACACTGGGTAAACCAGTGGCTATATAACCTGCCACCATGTGACATATAGACACAACATGTCATTAACAAAGCCATTACCACGACTGAAAGAACAATACGAGCTTAGTTTTAGTGTTTAAGTTTTGTCATAGTTTGCACTAGGAATTCAAACCTAGCAAATTTGTAATATTCAAGCATGCATGGCTACTGTCTGTTCAATTGCATGTTAAAATGATTAACTGTAAAGAAACAACCACAAGAAACACCCAAAACAACAGCTAAGTTTCAATTTGACTCATCAGTGACTTCATCTCGAGGTAGATTTAATGAATTAATTTAACACAAAGACAACTGCAATGCACTCCAGCTGAATGTGTTGTCATTGGTTAATCTCTGTAAACATTTTTACGTGTTAATTTAAGCAACAGGAGTCAATGGTTTCTGCAAGATAAAATCAAGTGACTATAGCAGTTTAGGACTGTGCGAAATTGAACTTGTATAAACTTATATATGTCGAATATTGGATAGAAGAGGGGAGCAGCTGAACTTAGGCATGAATATTAATGTGTGCATACAATCAAAACCTAATTTACACAGATGTCTATGATTTGCAAAATACACTGAAATCAGTTTGAACTAATCCTGTAACAGTTAGAATTTACCTAGTTAGGCTGATTTTGTTGCCAAGCCTAAACTGAAGGGTTTGACATTATGGAAAAATTCACATGCTTGCAGATCAAGCCTGCTCTCATGTCAAAAAGGGGAAACAGATTGATTGGCTCTGCCGTAACAGACTATTTCTCGGTTGGGTGCAGTGACTTCCAAGGATCTGGATGTCACCGTCACAAGCGCCTGATCCTGTCTGAATGCCCGCTAAGGCTGCCAGACTGCCAGACTGCCAGGCAACCAGCTAAGTCCCCAGGAAGAATCAAGAAGCACATAAAACCACAAATTAACATAACATAAAACCACAAATTAAACAAACAAACTTCAGAGGTGCTAGTAAAAAGGTTTCTAGACTTTATGCTGAGCTAAGCAGCTGCTGACTGGAGGTTTATATTTACTGCACAGGTTGTAAAAGTACTATCAAATTTCTCATCTATCTCTTGACAAGTAAGCAATATCTTCCAAAACTATTCCTTTACGTCAACCAGTCTAAACCAGCAAAACATTTGGAGCATCCCAAACCCTTGAGTCTAATTGCAGTCTGGTCTGCATGCTGCTTTCAAACCAAGACTGTGAAACCCTCAGCGTGATGGCATGAGCAATTCACAAAGTTTGGATGCGGTCCAGTGTCCAGACAGATGCTGTGATTGAGGAGTGCAATACTGGCTGATTCAGGGTCCTTAGTCTGAGACAAAGGGTCGGTTCAGCCTCATGGAAGGGGAGAGCAGAGGTGGGGGAGTAATGCTAATGTACTTGGGAGATAGTGAAGGAGAAAGGAGGGGAAGGGGATGTGGGGTAATGCATTAGGGGCAGTGGGTCACATTCTCTCATAGTATTGGATGACATCACCACACGCATTGGAGAGAGGGAGAAGGCTGACGCAAAGTCAAAGTACCACTCAGCAACGGATGATGAAGAGGCTTTTATTGCACAAGGAGGCCAATGTTCTGTTGTTCTGAAGCTCTGTGAGTGTGAGTGTTTCCCCAACACACACGCCGACACAGAGATTAAGACATCTAAGCAGACATGGCCGGTCCACTGTGAGACTAAACATAGAAACAAGGGCAAACCCCTGCTCTCTGCTAACTACACCTGTGATCCATCAGGACTGTGTTTTCACTCTAGTTTGCTGCTGTGTGTGTGTGTACAAGCGTGTCTCTGTGTCGCCTGTCTGCGTGTGGCCACAGTCTCCCAAAGCTTGACCGCAGAGAGCGCGTGGGAGATGTATATTTGTACTAGAGCCCTGGGGAACATCAGATGGGGTGAAGGGAGGAAAGGAACGAGAAAGAATGGGGTGCTCGTTTTTAAGAGTGGACAGGGGAAGACATATGAGGTGAGGAGAAGGAGGAGGAACAATGATGTGAACATTTCCCAGGGGAGTGCTTAATTTAGGTTCATGCACTTAAGGGTGTGCAGGAAGGGCATTAGACAGAAGAACAGAGAAAGTCATGAAGCAGAGGAAGCAAGAATATCCACACCGTTCCTATCTGAAGCAGGACCACATAACTCACACCCAAGCTGACCCAAACTGTCTCTACTTTCCTCTTTCCATGACTTTTCTCACCTCAACCCTTCTCCTCCGGTCCATCATTCACTTTCTTACACTGTTTCCTCACTCCCTTGCTCTGTTTTTACATCCCTTTTCCTGCACTCTGAGTCAGCACACCGGCCCTCATCTGGCTCTTAACCAAATCAACCCTTCATGGGTGCAACACATCCCTTCATTAAGATAAAAGCTCACACACACACTCACTCACTCACACAGATTGTACGTATAAACCAAAAAAAAAAGATGACTGATGCACACACACACACACACACAAATACATGTACACTGAAGTATTGAAAAGCATGATTGGGGAGGACATAAATGGATTGAGTCTGTACTCCAGCCACTGGGAGTATTGATGCCCAGAAATATTTACAGCTAAGTCTGTCTCCAAGTTTTACTTAAATGATACATCACAGTGAAGAGCAGATGTGTTGTGTTGTGTATGTGGGAAAAAAAGAGATCTAAAAAGCTGCAGGGGGATTAACAGAAAGACAAGATCAAGGCAGACTCACAGCTAGTTTAGGTCCTCCCTCATCTGCTGACTGGAACAGTTGCAGGGGCAGTGAGGACAAAAGGGAGTTGCCAGGACACAGAGATGGACACTGGCAGCATTTTCTTTGGCTTTTCTCCAAGATCAGACATTGATCTTCACTGACACACAAACTGCTCTCTTCTTCGACCCACCTATAATCTCAAATAGCCACGTCTCTCTCCACATTAGGCCAACAAAGGGCAAATCAAAACAAAGTAACCCAGTATGGGAGAGAAGGGAAACTCTTGCTGGCAGCAGTTAGAAGTGGTAAACCTCAGACTAAATAATGTTTTTATGAAGGCGGCGAGTTCTTTCTTTGAATGCTGTAAAACTATTTTTGTAAGTGAGTGAGTGAAAATGAGCAGGGTGGGGTAGGGAGGAGGTCTGAACCTTGTGGTAAGCAGTACAGTACTTTTAAGCTCTAGCTACTATACATATTTAATTGCTTAGATGTATAACCAAATCACACATCCTGTTGTACTAATGGTCTATATGCGTCATGTCAGGAATGGCAGTTACTTTATCTAATCTAGCTGTGAGCTAAACTCTGACCACATCTTGGGGCACTCCCTAAAACACCTCAATGTGCTTATAAAGACATAAAGAAAACAGTCAAACCTCTACCAGAAATACAAACGCACGAAGCACGTACAGTAAATCCCAGTAAAAAAAGAGAAAAAATTATAATTTTAACAGATTTTATTATGCCTGATTTAAGAAGGGTGCTGCAGCTCCCATACTTTCCACGTCCACGTGGTCCGATGTTTAGAAAGACAATACCATCCAAAGGTTTACTACTAAACTTTTTAATGCCTCCCTCCTCGACACCTTGTCGCCTAAAATACTATAAACTTGTTTAGTATTTTGAAATTAAAACTAAAGTTAACATTTGATGTGTTAATAAAACTGTGATTTTCATAATTTTTGCCAGACTGCACGTTAGATATCATGGTATATAGAATAATGTGTCCTCCTAATGTTTATTAACATTATTGCCACATTTATTCGCACTGTTAGTGACTGTCTTTTCTGATGCTCTACTGTATCCCTACAAAATAATTTGTATACAGTCCCTAAAGTTCCAAGTATTAAAGACTTAACTTAAATGAATGAAACAGAAACAAGTATTTACATGATTTTTTTTCCTCAGCTCAATAAAGCTCTATTAGCTATATCTGTTTTTACTTACAATTTTCTCAATTTGTTGTGTATTATTTATCATTAAAATAATAATTTACAATAGTTTTAAATCATATCTGTCCCCTTTTTCACATCACCTCACCTTTTATTGTACAGCAGAAGTGATTAGGACCAATGAAGAAATGTTCACAGCTTTCCTGTTGCAGGAAACAGTTTGGAAGTTGCACAAAAGGGTTTCAAAATATATTTTTCTCGCATGTGAGTGAAAGGAGTGAGAATTTTCTTTTGATTTCCTCTTTTTTTTTGCAATATCATGTTGAAGAAACCTAAAAAAAAAACTGTACAGATGTGATCAACGCTCTGTCTTTCCTTGTCTCTGTCCCCGTCTTAAACACACATGCGCAGACAAAGACAGTGTGTGATTGATGAAAATTCCTTTGCCCAGGAGGAAATCTAACAGTGTGACCACCTGCTGAGGAGGGAGAGCAGGGGGGCAAATCCCTGAGGGGACGGCCAGTCAGACACAGCGGAGTCATGGTTTGTTAGTGTCTATCCGTGTCTGTGTGTGTGAGTGAATGAAAGACAGAAAGAGCATACATTTGACGGGGGAAAATGGACTTCATAAAAGCTTCCCATTCCACTTGTGTGCTGGCTCAAATCCAAAAGTGATAAACCACCACAGCTCTGTTGTCACCACTGACATCTCTCCAGCTCCAGTACTCACCACTATCCCACCCAGCTAACACACTCTCCCATTAAAAAGAGACAGATGCTCCGCTCCTTTCCTATCACCATCCCATTGTTTCTAGACAGGAACTGCTCCATCAGATTACAGGACGTTAGGTTAAGAGGCACAGTCCTATTTCCTGTTTGCCCAAGGCGTACATATCGGGTGTCGATGCTCTGTTGCCCGAAACCTTCACCCTTTCTGCACCCAGAGGGTCGCTGACCTTATAAATGGTCTTTGTGAACTCTAACATCTGCTTAAATATAACCGGGCTGAACGTAGCATCTTGGCGTACACTTGGATTTATACCTTGGTTTGATTTAATCAGGCTGGAATTGCTCGATGCAGCTAAATTACCTCTTTTCATCTGTTCCTGTGAAGAATTGCAACTCCAAAAGTTGCCGGGTATCTAATACCATGAATGACACACCGCACTTTATACTACTTTACTCACTCGTTTTTCTCCAGGTGTAGTCTGAGCTCCCGACCCTCAGCTGAGATCAGAACCTGCGCCTCTGTAGGATGCTGGATGTGAAAACATAAAAACAGATTGTCCATCAGACAGAAGGTCACTTACATCAAGATCTAAGTGTTTTTTTTTTAATGATTTCATTGGCCAAATGGACAGGCCTGACTCACCTCGATGTCGGCAGTCCTCCTGTGTCTGCGAGGATGCAGCCATGTGGGGTAAGTAATCTCATAACTCTGTACGTGCTCGAGGATGCTCCTCAGTGAAGCCTGACTATTTTCTCCTGATGAAGAACAGGAAAGCAAAAAAAAAAGACAATCAGAAACAGAAGCAGGTTTGTCGCCAAGTAAGATTTCATATACAAAGAATTTGTATTTTGGTGCATGATGATCACAATAAACATGAACAACGTGGGAGGGCATGACAAATACTTGTGATTTATTGTAATGTTTTATTTTAGTGGTTACTGGATGACTCACTTTTGGATCAGATGCAAAGAAATGATGCATGCTCAACAGTCAGTTGTGTTTTTTTTTTTGCATCTTTACAATATATTTCAATGCATGACTGATTTTTCTTTTCTTCCAGAAAACATTTCAACCATCGCTCCGAGAAACAATCAAGACTCACCATTGTAAACACGGTCTCCAGACACAGCAGCCTCAGCACAGAGGAGGAACACTACGACGCACAGACACAGACAGGGCTGCACACAGTCGAGAGGAGGAGGACGCGCTCCTGGACGCATTCTAACAGCAGACAGCTCCGAATGAATTCACTGAACTGAGACATAAATGTGCATTGAACCAGAGTCTGAGTGTTTCACAGCAGATGGAGAAAATGACGCCGGTGTGACATCGCGATAAGCCGCCGCCGCCTCTGCTGCTGCTGCCGCCGGTGAAGCTTCACTGAATGAGATGCTTGCAGGGGCGCACATCTCTCTTTCATTCACAACCCCTCCCCTCCATTACACACACACACACACACACACACACACACACACACACACACACACAAGGGGAGGTGAGGCAAAATAAGGCAGGATGTGATGAAAACGTGTACGAGTATATTTTTTATTCTTGATCTTAAATATTAATTAAAAAAAAACATAATTACTGTAAAAAAAAAGGCAGTTTAATATAATTTAATGAGTTGTTTAAGGACTGTTTGCATTTTTTAAGCATTATTTCTTCCAGCAAAATGTTTTATGTGCATCCATAGACTCACAGGAGACAGATTTAATAAAACAAAATGTCAAAATTAAAGCAGATAAGACCTAAATATCCTTATTTTTAGTCACCGAAGTATGTTTCAAGCTTCAAAAATGTAACATCCTACATATCCCATCATGCAACTTTTTCCACTGGACTGTCCCTGCTTCATTAATCATCAAATTTTCCAGTTTCTAATACAAGCTGTTATAAATTTGTAATCTGCAAGTCATAGCCAGCAAATAAACCTGATGACATCACTGTGACATCATTGTGGTTATCTTCTCTGAATTCATAGCTCCTTCATAGACAACCCGAGTAGTAGTACTCCTGATTATTAAACTGAATTTATGCATAAATTTGACAGGGTGCAGCTTTATATTGATTGCATTTACTTACAATGGATTTTACAGCGCTGTAACTGCCAATGATGGTGGCTTTGCAGATTTGTTGGCACCAACTCGGGCTAGGGGATGGAAAATATTTAAAAGAGCTATTAAAAAATACTTATATTACGGTTGTGTAAGACTATTATCTCTGTTTATTCCAACCAACAGCCCATGAGGGCTTAAGTTTAGGCCCCGCATGTAAACACATGCTGCCTTTAAATAACTGAGACGCTTGCCTCAACATGCTTTGGCTGCTACAACAGGCCATATGTTGAGTCACTGTTATGTGTTAAGTTTGGAGATGATCCAAGTGAGCACACAATCAGTCATCTGAAACTTCTGCTACTACTTAATTGAAGTGGAGTAGTGTGTGTAATTGTTCATTATAGAGGTCACATTCAAACAAGCAGGCTTCTGCAGACATATTTGATCCAAAACATGAAAACAAGAGTTAAATCCTGGTTACTGAGAGTACAGTAGAGAAGCCGCATGCTTTAAACAAGGTCACTAAACCAAAAATACACTAACACCCTGGAAGTAACCGGGCCTACTACAGTAACAAAATACAGTAGGCTTCTCCTGCGTCCAGCTTCCAGCAGCCATTCATACTGTGCCGGTCATTTATAGGTGTGATGATATGCCACACAGCACATGTCAGGAGGATAGAGTGTACGAAGGGTGTGTGAGGTATTCTTAGTGCTGATGACAGTGCAGGCCCGCTCAATCCATTCACATCTCTAAATGGTGTCCTGGCTGCAAAACAAGGCCGCTTCTAACTGCCAAGGTATTGGTTTCTGCTTTACTCTGCTGATTCCCACCTCACATGCTCTCTTTATTACTACAAACTGAAAGTGATATTGAATATTCTGCAGATACCAGAGTCATTAAAATTTAAACGTTATGGACTCCGCTCACAGAAACAAATTGGTAATTTTGATAATTAGGCTTCAAATTGCTCACACATACACACACAAAAATAAAATCAAGCAGTAGGCCAAGAGGAATCATGTTAAACATGCTGAAAGATCAAGTGATGGTTGTATTATAAATGCCATTCATGATATCAAATGAGGGTATATTTTTAGAGAGGCAACCTTAGAATAGACTAGAGGGGAACGGGCAGATATCGGAGAGTGTGATAGTATAAACCATCAAACTGTGCATGTAGCCCATGGCTAAAAGAGGATGAAATCATCTGTTTTCCTCTAAACATGACAGACGACAAGACACATTTTAAAACAGAAAACTTTGTAAAGTTTGAAGTTAGAATATGTTCCAGCCGTGAGAGAGTAATCATATAAAGTCAATCCTAAAAAAAGTCTCAGGAACAGCTCTTTCAACAGGATTCAAGGTAACTACCCTTCATGCGTGGCATGTTCGTTGACGCGCGGTCATTCATCTACATCAGCTGTAATCTGTCCACTGCTTGTATGGGTCCACTTCAACCTAATTCTAGTTCGTTCTCCTACAGCGGTTCAGGAGCCGTTAGCAGCCGTCCTCCAGGATGTCTGGGTGTTCCTCCCAGAACTGCTCTCCTATAATGTCACAATGATAGCCCTGCACCGTCCTCCTGCTGCGAGTCACAGGCACGTCCTCCTCCTCTCCGTTGGGTCGCTTCATGCGCTTGGTGACGGTTTCATCTCGCTGGACACAGAGAACGAGGGACATGATTAGCGTGATAGAAAATAACTTAATGAAATTCTAATTTTTGGGAAGCACCACTCTTATATCTGTCTGGAGACTCTGGCAACTACCAGACTCCAGGAAATGAGTGTACCTTTTTGTTAAGTGAGCTTTAGAGGTGCTGGTAGGCGAAGGACAGAGCCACACTAGCTGTAGTTTCATATTCAAATGTCACAATGATCATGTCACATCTTGCATTTCTACTTTTGATCTGTGAATGCATTTTTCTTATGCTTGTGAATAACTGTCCCACAATGTACGGTCATGTGCAATTTGGAATAATAAACCACTTTTCATAGCTTATTGATTTGATTTCGCCGCTGTATGAAGATATACTAATAAAGACTTGTCATAGAAATGTATTTCTACAAGGCAAACATTTTGTCAAGCTGCATTATTGGCATTTGGTAACACAGTACATGCAGGGACGTGTGAGAAAAGGTCCACCTGCTGACGCATTCGGAACACTCTTCAGCTTCGCAAAACATAAACACTAAAATGTCAAGTTTTGGAGTCGGCCACTGTTCCTAGATGAAACATTTTCTGATGACATTTGACGGACATACAGGAAGAAACGGTGGCAGAAGACGTGTGGAGAAAATGTCAGATATTATTGGAGAGTACATGAGAGAGGAGGCGAGGAGGAAGTGGATGCAGCGGAGGAGGAGACAGCGTGGGAGTTATCCACACGAATTTCCCTGTAATGACTGTGCAGACTCTTTATCAGCAGCTCACCTTTTCCCAGATGAGAGTGGTGCCTTTCTTATGCAGGGCAGATTCATTGTTGTAGTTGATATCAAACTCAGAGAACAGGATCTCATTTTTGTCTGCAGCTAATGTTCCCTGGAGGGAGATAGAACACAGATATATGCACGTAAACAAAACCATTAAAACTGACCACGCCACACTCTGGTTCGGATGATTATCAGTATTTTGTTTGATTGAATTTCCAAAGAAATGTTTTTAAAGCGATGAAGGAACTAAAAAAAAAAGCACACATGTCTGATGGGCTGTGAATGACTCATGTTGCCCAAACATCTACCCACAATGAACATTTCCACACTCCATTAGCTGTCATCACATCATCAGAGTTCCCCTCACTGGCCACAGGAGAATAAAGAGACTTCCAGAGAACAGCTGTTTCAGTCAGTGACAGCTGCCATAAATAGAGATAGACCTGATGTTCTACACAAAGAAGTTACCCCTGTTTAATTAGATATAATATTTCCCAGTATGTGTATTCCCGGTTTGTTTTTATGAGCCGAGGCAAAAGATCAAGGACTTCTGTTTGCTTTGTTTGGTTGAAATGTGTTTTAAGCTTTATTTATAACACACATTTCAGAGTGTTGAGTGAGTTACAGTGTGCGGTACGATGCATTAGAGAGATAAAACAGGAAATAACAATAGAAAAAAATTAAAAACCTGTGACGCTGACTAGGTTAAAAAAATAACAAAACGAAGAACAATGAAGGACAGCATTACACTTCTCAAACACTTCTCAAAGCCATCAGCTGTCTCTATCTCTCTCGCTCTCTCTCTCTGTATATATATATATATAGATATATAGATATATATATAGATAACAGAGGGGAGTTCCAGAGAGTCTGACCACAACTGCAAACGCTTCTTATATTATAATTCCAAATATGAAGTGGTACTAGTCTATGTAGTGCTCTCTAGGTGATTAAAAGAATTGTATGTTCTTATTATTGTATGTAGATTATTGCACAAGCGTTGGTCACAATAAAAAGCTCAAGTTTGAACTTTTAACATAGAAAAGTACAATAAAAAGCTCAAGTTTGAACTTTTAACATAGAAAAGTAGAGTTGTTACTATGATTTGGTGCTACATAAATTTTAAAAAATCCTTGCAATATTAGTCCCTGCATAATCATGCTGCATCGTGAGGTGATGGCAGTGGATCAGCGCTACAACAACGGGCTTAAGGATTTCGTCACAGTATCTCATTACCAATAAAATGTACCTGTGTTTGTTTATCTACAACATAAGCCCACCGTCACCACCGGACACTGTTTTCAATGCCGACATTAGCACACCGCTCTCTCACGCAATGTCATGTACACTATCTGCCATCTATTCAAGACTCAGGTCGATAACAGATGAGCTTCCCAAATTCTCTCACATTTGCAGAACACTGCGGTCGCGGTTTAGTTGTGAAAATCAACTGTTGCATCAGCTGTCCAGATGTGGTTTCACAAGGTCTGTCGGTCTGTGAGGCTGGTTGGTTCGTACTGTGCAGATTCTTAGAAACAACGCTGAAGACTGCTTATGGTTGTGAAATTACACACTGAATTCACTGGCAGCAGCTCTGGTGGATACTAAGTTTTTGGTCTCTGTGTTTCTCACCTTTAAGCGATCCTCTGCCTGGACCGTCGTGAGTCCTCCTTTTTGTACTAACGTCCAAAACACTGTGTTGTACAAATTATTTATGTGACCTGGAAGACACAAAAACACACATGTACCCCACAGGCTTACATCTTTTTACAGTTTAATCATCTAAAGCACAGTGTGTACTTACAATCTGCTTGCCTCCAGCTGAGGTAGTCCCTGAGGTTGCGGTTGGTAGGATAAAGGACCACGCGTCCGTCGAAGCCTGGCGGGTACAAGAGCGGCTGCTCCCCAAAAAAATCCTTCCAGTAAAACACGTACGAGGAGGAGAACTGGGAGGCCACGTGAGTCATAAGCTTACTGCCAGAAAAAGAAAGAGAGGGAGAAACAAAGTCAGACAAAACATGTGAAAGGAACATGACATTCGTCTACACATACGGACCTGGCTCTCCTCTTGAACAGGGTGGAGGTCCGCTTGAAGACAAAGCTGAACTCATCGCTTTGACCATAGGCGATGATGATGTCCTCTAGGTCTCCCATGACGGAGCGTGCGCTCCGGGTCATCAAGCCCAAAGCTCTGTCATCATTGGGCTTTGTGAACTTGTGCTGCTCCGCAAACCTGAAACAAAAACAGCAGGAGGTTATTAATCATGTGTGACACACGTCTGTACACAGGCGACAGCTTCAAAAAAAGGTCAAACTCACTTGTGGAAGTTGCGCCCGTCCAGCCTCACGACAATGTAGCAGTTTCGTAGACACGTGTCATCTGTTTCAAAGTTGCGGACGTACTCAAACTTGCTCTTGGCCATGTTGGTTGAAGTAGTAAAAAGACAGGTCAAGGGTTGGACAACACAGGACCTGACACGTCCACTCAATCTGCACAGGTTTCCAATCAACATGAGGCTGCTCCTGTAACATAAATACACAGTCATCAAGATAACACACACACACAGGGAGGATGCAGGAGGAGAACAACAACTTTATTTTGATGTCAGAGAGATTAAAGTTCAATCTTTACTTACACTTGGATGTCACGTGTGGTGTTTGTCCTCTCATGTGTAGCTGTTTCGTTACTTACACAGACAGCAATGTTTAATTAGGATTACAGAGATATGTTATTGATTAACATCTACATTTATTCAAAGACTGTTGTCATCTCACACACGCTGGTTAGTGTACAGTCCGTCTACGAATGCTGTCGTACCGCGGACAGTACGAACAAGAGTTCCGGAGATGTTGAGATCTTTAAAAAACAAACAGCTCAGTAGCTTGTCTGTCCTCTGCCCTGTTAAAATAATAATAATTTTAATAATAAGTAATTTTATCGCTGTGTTTTTTGCATAGGATAATGTATTAATCAAGCAAGTTTAAGGAAGAAACTAGCAATTTAACACAATCTGTTGCTGCCACCTTGTGGTAAACGGGGAGAGAGGAGCAACCAAAGATCGTGTATTGATTTTAGTTCAGTTACTCTCTTTTCTTTAGGGATATAATTGATTTTTATGGATGTATATGACATAATAGAGGGCGTTACCATAAAATTATTACAGTCAAAAATAAAAAATAAATAAAAACACCAGTGTTCTGGTTTATGATATTTAGGGTCCCTTGAAAAAGATGCAGAGTGAGAGCTCTGTCCAATAACGGTTAACTGACGACGACACATTTCCCAGCATCCCTCGCTTCTAGTGATGGGAAGTTAGGTTCTTTTTAGGGAGTCGGATCATTTGACTCACCAAGAAGATCCGACTCTTTCGGCTCTTCATTTTACCACTTGTACCTTTTATAATTCAGCCAAATTTACTGCTGTTTTGACTCATGATTTGTATGTGTACGCATTTTTTATTTTATTTTTTATCTTGTGCGGGTAGTGCTTTTTATTTATTTTATTGTTTTTTATCTTTCTATTGTCTACTTCATGTTTTTATTGTGTTATTTATTGTGTTTTATCTTGTTGTGCAGCATTTTGGAAACCTTGTGTTTGCTAAAAATCGTGCAATATAAACAAAGTCGATTGGTTTGGGTTGGATATATCATTCAATACATCCTTTCTACTTATTCAAAAGTAAAAATTACATTTTCTAATATCAATAAATTGCTGTAGCCAATTGTTTTCATTGCACTTACAAACTGAACTTGTAAATCTCTGAAAACGCCCAATGAATGCACTAACTTAATTGCAGAACCGCTGCTACACAAAGCAAATAGAAAAACATAGAAATACTTAAGCATAAATATTAAAAAATAAAAAAAAACAACAGCTATTGACTCTTGGATGCACAGCGCACATGTGACATTCAGTCACTGCATGCATGGAGCACTGGTTGCGCACTGTATTACTTTACAAAACAAACAAACAAACCAAAAAAATCAATTAATTAAAAAACAATAATAAACGAGCCGGCTCCCATCGTTCACTTTAAAAGAGCCGGCTCTTTGAACCGGCTCGTTCATCACCGACACATCACTACTCGCTTCATCGTGTGTCGGTTTCAAACATGGAGGAGAGGGAAAGAACAAGTGTAAAGTCAGACACTGAACAAACAACAGCAACATGTTCAAGTGCGACACCAGCACCGGAGCAAGAGCCGGAGACAGGCGGCAAACCCGAGGACGACGACGCGGATAAAGTAGACGTCTGCTCGGATAAGTTTGACCCTCTCTTGGCCTTGTACTCGCCCGCTGTGTCGCTTCCTTTCCCCAACATCAAATGCTTCAACAACGTGTCGGACTACGAGAGCTTTCTGCGGGGCGGCCGGGGCAGAGCCAAGCCGGAGAATGTGGAGAAGAAGCGGCTGAAGGCGATGAAGGGAGTGGCGGACCCGGAGCGCATCGAGAGGCTGAAGAAGCTCATGGTGAACAACAAGCCGGAGGAAGGAGAGAGCAGCGGGACGCAGCCGAGGAGGAGGAGGCAGAAGCCCCAGAAAAGCAGCGGGACGCAGCCGAGGAGGAGGAGGCAGAAGCCCCAGAAAAACGTCCTGACAAGGATGCCCTGTAGGTTCAATACTGCTGCATTAGTGCATGAACTTAGAGGTCCATTTCATTAGTGACTTAACCCTGTGCAGCTTCAGACCGTTCATATAGACGGCAGTTTTATAAAATAATAATAATAATAATAATAATATAATAAATTAAAAATAATAAATTTTATTTCTTAGGCGCCTTTCTATCACTCAAGGACACTGTACAATAAATAAAAGTAGTACAGCAACTAACAGAAACAAACAAAAAGAACCATAAAAGTATCAAATTACAAGAATACAATATTAAAAACAGGTTAAAATGGGACAATGCAATTGAATCGGATGGAAAATGCTGTTTTAAACAGGTGGGTTTAAGGTGCAGACTTAAATTGTGAGAGTGAGTTGATGTTCCTTAAAGAGTAAGACACTGTAATATTTATTGGCATATTTTATGGTCATAGTTTGGCAGTTTTTCCACCGTAAAATCTACAGATATTTTAAAAGTTTGGCAGTTTTTCCACCGTAAAATCTACAGATATTTTAAAATTTGGAATAAAACACAACTTAAATGCGAAATCAGCAGTACTAACATCCTTTTTATTGTAGTTTTTGAAGATGTTATACCCTATTTATTATGGTAAAATACATTTGTTTTTGTTGTTTTTTTACAGATTATTGTTGACTGTTTCTAATATTTTCTGTTTGGAGCCACAATTGCAGCGTTCATTTTAACTCCACTTACTAAGTTAACGTCACATTTTAGCTCATAGGTAATCACGGATGTATGCATCAAAGTTATTCTGTATCAGGCTGATGCTTTAATTACATTCCAGCATAGTATTTTGATAGTATTATGTTTTTTTTAATGATTTATTTCAGCGATTCCTTCGAGTAGCACCACAAAGAAGGTCACGTACCACCACTGGTACTTGCACCACAGCTTGAGAACCAGTGCATTAGTGTATCATCACCCGAAAATAAAAATCATTGTGTTGGTAGATCTACAGAGAGAGAGCTGCTAGGTGCCACTTAATCCTTACACACTGGACCCTTTTTAAACTTTGTTAGCAGTTTACTAGAAGGTCCATTTATGCAGAAACTACAAATATGTTTTGCAGGGGCTCTCAAATAATAAGTACTCACTCTTTCATGGTATTTTTATTTTTTTCAGAAGCCATGTGTCGTTTTGTCACTTTACTGCAGGTGTAGCCTGGTCCTGGTCTTCACATGGGAAACCAGACCTGTTCTACTTAAAAAGACACAAATGTGGATATATAGATATATATACCTCGCTCAAAGGCACCTTGGCAGTTCCCAGGAGGTGAACTGGTACCTCTCCAGCTACCAGTCCACCTGCCATACTTTTTGGTCCATGCTGGACTTGAGGCCAATTCTCTATGGACTAAGCTACTGCCGCCCGAGTAAATGTCTATTAGACAAATCTTCATAGTTAAGAAGCTGGAACCAGATCCATGATCATGATGTTCTAATAAATGTTTTGTCAATCAACTAATCGTCTCAGTACTAACTGTGACCCTTCAATCTCAGCTCATAATATCATATCTGATGATGATTCACATCATTTTTATACTCATCTCATTCAGTGACCCCCTCATGTAGATTATCATCCGCCTGAAAAGTTTCTGATATCATAGTCCCTTTTTTTTTTTTTTTCCCGCATAACGTTTGCATGCGTCGGGTGAATTCCTTCTATAACCGTTTGCATGCATCGGGTGAATTCCTTCTATAATTTATTTGCCGTAGATGCTGTACGGTTGTGTAACCTGTCTGGTCATGTGTCTTCAGTGTGTAAAGGCAGTCCGCTGGGGGAGCTGTACCGATGCGTTGAGGAGAGGATAAGAGTCAAAGTTCACATCAGGACCTTCAAGGGACTGAGAGGAGTGTGCTCTGGCTTTGTCGTGGCCTTCGACAAGTTCTGGAACATGGTGAGCTCTCGCACTCATGCAAAAAAAATAAAATCTTTTTTTGATTTGATGTCTTCAGATTTACAATTTGTTTTTATTTCTCTCTGTCAGGCAATGGTAGATGTAGATGAGACATACAGAGAGCCTCTGCTGGGAGAGGCGTTCTACCATGAGAAAGCCCTCACCATCTCACGGGTAAGCACTCGTTTTTATTATTTATGTTATAAATTAGGTAAAATACAACAAAACAGTAATGCTAGACTACATGACTGAATCATTTTTGGTTAATCCCTCATGCATAAGTGGGTAATTTGGATCTTGCACAGGAATGGCGGACCCTGCCAGTAACAGTTATTACGATATAGAGTGGTAATTGGTGAAAAATACTGACAAGAAATTGTATCAAAGCTGGGGTCTGGAGTTTCAGATCAAAGTTTACTGCACAGATATTAATGTGACTGACCTCTCTGTCCAGCTCTTTGACAAACTAAAGATCCAGGAGCGCTCAGCAGGTGATGATCTGGCAAAGAAGCCCAAACAAGACCAGGAAACAGCCACCAAGCACCAGCCTGCTCACTCTACTAGCAAAGGAGGGCACAGCAGGACTGAGTCCAAGCTGTCAGACGCTGTTAAAACCAGAGAGGATAAACACAAAGTCTCGCTGAAGGACCAGAGTCCAGAGGTCTGTCAGAAAAAAGACTCTAAGATGTACGGCAAGGTCCGTGTACGACACATCAACCAGCTTTTCATCCGGGGCGAGAACGTCATCCTGGTTAACCCACAGCCGCTCTGATTTCTAACATTTAAGTAGTATTTTACACTAATGATAGGTGTGAAATCCTATAGATGATCTATATGCTTATTTAGATTCAGAAGAATCAAACAAGGACTACTGTTATATCACATTGATATGGAGGTTTTTCTCTGGCCACCAGAGAAATTATCTTGATTTTCAGGAATAAAAGCGTCTCAGTTCTAATTACACTGATTTCTTGTCTTGTTTTCTTTTGTCTGGCGGCAACTAAAGGAAATTTAACAACCCGCTTTAAGTACCTTTTTTTTGTTTGTGTTCAGGTTATTACCCAGCAGGTGGCAGCATAAACACATCTGTGAGGCCATTGTCGTCTCGAAGAGCTTGTCCCTTTATGTTGCTTTCCCCCCGTTAGTTTGAACGGGAATGACAGCGCAGTCTCAGCGGACTTCATAAATGCATTATGAATAATTGAGTTTGTGAAGCTAGAGATTGCAGATGGCACTCAAAAGCTGTCATTTGTCTTGACGTCTCAGATTGCTTTTTACTCTTTAATGGGCACATTACCCATAAAAGCACAATTTACTGCATCTCGTGGAAGTTGTAAAGATGCTGCTTTTTTTTGTGTGTGTGTGTGTGTTTTAAATGGTGGTTGTTACTTTTGGATGATTGTATGTTCCTGCAACGTTTGAATCAAAGTTTTTGTCTTATTTAATTTCTTACTTTGACTGCAGAGTTTAATTGACCCTCTTTCTATATATTTTTATGCCATAAATAGGACAAATTCTAGCAGTGGCAAAGCTGTTATTCATCTATATTTTCATATAATGTATCAGAATATTATTAGTGTAGCCCATTTAAGAGTCTTCCTCTCCAGAGAGAAAAAATGGGGTCAATTGTTTAATGCAAGCTGTGTTTTAGTGGTGTTTGTCACACCAGTGTGTTCCAACAAACCTTGATACAATAAGAGAAGGGCACAGCGCCGGTGGTGAAGAGATGAGACACAATTAGACTACACAATCTTTCTCTTGAGCGTATTCTACCAGAATAATCAGGCCATCCATCTTACTGGAACAAACTGTACAACAAAGAGAAAATTTAATCAATTAAATGTACGTCGAAGCACTACGACACAAACTGTCATCACTTCTTTAAATACAACACCAAGAGGATTCGTTTTTTTTTTGTTTTTTTACTGCTGGTACATGAAAGCTTAAATCAACGAGGGGTTGAGATTTCTAAATATGTGTTGTCACCACTGCAGCTGTCACAATAAGAAGATATTGCCTTATTCCACTGCTACCACTCTGCCCGTAATATCCTAATGTGATCTAGTTTCTGGTCTTGTGTTTTACGAGCACCGGGGACGCACTTGGCAGTGGCCAGATTTTGGTGTTCGTCCTCATTATCAGATGATTTGCATGTATATTTAAAGTTTACATTTCCTCTTGGCTTTCTGCCTCATCGGTATGATTTGAAATGTGTATATTTATCACCTCCAAACAATGAAATTAACAAGCTCACCACCACTAAAATGTAATTTCAAAAGTCGAGGGCAGTGGCTTCACTTTTGCTGCTTGAAGCTCTTTTGATTGAGGCTAATGACACAGCACACCAAATAACACACACCATTAACAAATTTCAATCAACTGTTTAATGTTGTAGATAAAGAATCTCGATGTGTAAATCAAATCAAAATGGGAATAATGCAAAATTTCATTTTCTCAAAGGATTTCCGTTTTTTTTAAACATTTGCATATGCTAGTGTTTCAGTAACAATCCCATTTTAGAGAAGATCAAAACAATTTGAAGTAGAAAATAAAATGCATAAAACCTCTACTGATATATTTTAGAAAAACAGCAAACAGATTTTGGTCATTTTAATGCTTCAGACTCTGATGCAAAGGCTACTATGTGTTAGTGTGCACAGCCTCTTGAGGCCTTGGGAGAGTTGGAAAGCACAACTTCGTATTCTCTCGGGGCTGCAAAATCCACTGCCGCCTTCTCTTGTCAGTGAATTATTTATCCGATTGGTGACAAGCCACAAATGTCAGGCAGCCAAGATTTATTTATCAATCACTCTTTACAAGGGTCAGGAGGCAACTGTCGGCAGGCACTTAAACCACTGAAGAGCAATGTTTTGTACATCTAACGGGTCAGTTAGCTGGAGTACTGCTGAATCGGATTGTTAATTATGCGTTATTCCACAACACATATTCATCTAAAACCACCATAATGTTCCAGTGGGTGTGTACAACCTGCATCCCGACTGGTAAAAGTGCTTCCTCTCACACAATCTCCCTAATGAGTTGCAAAACATGCAGACTGACGACAGTTATGACTGTTTTTATGTCGTTAATAAAGAGGGAAGGTGAGAAGGCAGCATTTACTGAGACGCACTGGTGAACGTTAAACAAACAGATGCGCGACGCATCAACACTTGAGATTCAGAACAAAGCTTAATATGTTTATCTCTCGGGTGTTTCTGAGCTCTGAAGTTATCGCTGACCTGAAGAGAGTGGAAGTACTCGAGCTGTGCATGGGACAAACAGAACAGAGCGGAGCGAAATTATTACACAATTGCATCTGATATCTGTACAAAGTACGCTTGGCTTGAGGCATAAGTACAAACACACATTTGTACATAGTACAGAAGCTCTGTCCTCAACACTGCACAGTCACATTGTCTCCTTCAAAGAGGTTAACTAAAGAGAAAAGGCAAAAGTCTTTCAGGCATTCTGTGCTGTAATAAAGAACCCACAACCCCCGTGTGAGGCTTATTCTACCTACTGATTATCTCATTTGGATGCAAACAGATTATAATTTTCTTCATAAGTAAAATATATAGATATGTATATCGATAAGAAAGGCCACAAATGATCTGTAGGAGGAGAAACTCCTCAAATTAAATCAAGTCTTCACTCCAGACACTCGTTACTTTAACTGGAGCGCGTGTGTGGACACTATGTACAAAGAGAAAGTGTCAATGTGCTTCGTTATAGGGTCTTAATTCATATCAGATTTGATCTGTATGATACAACTCATCACACTGTCACTTCCTCTCATATAGGAACTTCATAACTTATTTGTAAGGGCTCCAGATTTCTATTTACAGGTCAAAAGGAAGAGCAAGGACAAGAGAGAGGTAACTTGACATTCTTAAATGTACATTAGAAAGTTAAAATGGCTGATCATGTTATTCAAACTCTTCATTCAGTAAAGTTACTGACAATGCAAAAAAAAAAAAAATCAAAGAAAGTATGCAGGTACAGATATATTTTTTGCTATTCTGGTGATTTCACTTGATTGAGGTTATAAAGCAAATCCCCCCCTGACGTATCTTACTGGCACACTCATTTCTCCTCTCTGACTTTTTAGTAAATGTCAAGACTCACTGTCAGTGTGTGTCCAACAATCACGCCAGACCAGACAAACACACATTCATTGAGATCCATATCACTGCACAGCATTACTTTAAAAAAAAAAAGAAAAGGAGATTGTGGGGCGTTGGTATTGTGATAGTTGACATTATTCAAGTACTCTTTGTTTTCAGCTCATAACAATCCTTCACCAATGGACGGAGAGACAGAGAAAGAGAGAGAGAGAGAACTACACCCACTCCAAGACAATCTTTGCTCTCTAGCTCCATCACTTTCCAAAGTTAGCGAAGTCAGCGAAGGCATCGTGTTTGGGCTGTTGGACCATTGCAGGGTTCATTCCCATTCCCATTCCCATTCCCATTCCACTGGGCATCCCCATGTTCATCCCCATCCCCATCATGCCCTGGTTGGGGGCCATCCCCATCCCCATGCCCATGCCCATCCCCATGCCAGCTCCAGGGTGCATCATAGGATTCACAGGTGGTCTCACTGCTGTAGGTCCAAGGTTCATACCGGCAAATCCCTGGGAGAGCATGTTGGCGGGTACCTGGTTGCCTAGAAATGACAAAACAAACTCAGTAAATAAAAGCGGCAAATTTGAAATCACATTTGATTAGCAGGACGATTTGAAGGCTGCAGCGTCACCATTCTTCTCACCATGTTGGAGGGTGTTGAGAGTAGGCTGGCTAGGCTTGGGTGGCTGCATGCCCGGGCTCAGGAAGTCCAGGCTGATGTTAACGGACTGGTCTGCCCAGGTAGATGGGAGGGCCGCTTTGCCTCCGGCACCTTGAGCGGCCATTCCCTGCTGTACAGGCTGCAGGGACATGACAGGCTGTGGTTGTAGAGGACCCCCCATGTTCTGGATGGGCTGGCAAAGACAGAGACAGTGTCATATGAATGAGATACATAACTCCAAAACTGAATACATGATGAAAAGTTACAGTTCCTTCAAGGCCGTAAACCTTTAGCCTGACCCAATTAACCTCAATCCTGCCAGAGAAATCTGCTCTGGTCTCTTTCTGATCTCATTAAAAGAAGAGGTGGGTGTTTTCTCAGTGAAATAAAGAGTTTTTTTTGTTGTTTTTTTAAGTAGGTCAACAACCTTTTAACATGAAAATACAGTCGGCATCCACATGCTTTCGATGGGGTTTTAATGTTTTTGTGACTCAAAACTGATTCTTCTCATTCTGTGTGTCAGTGACAGGGGGAGTGGGCGGTTAGTAGGCGGTCTCTGGGGGAGATGAGCATCTGGTGAGGCTGCATGTTAACCCTCTACCATGATGTTTGTCCTCCGTCTTTCAATCACATGAGGTATGTCTTTATCACACAGGCTGATGTTTACTTCAGTTAACAACCAGAAGTGGATGTGTCTTTTCAGTTTTGTCTTATTTTGTTTAAAATGTCATTTTTGCCCGCTTCATGCTTAAAATGATTAAAAGGCTCTCTGCATTTACACACCAGAATATTGCAACATATAACTAACCAAGGCCAAGTCAACAATCCTGTGGTTAGAAGATTACAAACACCAATTCTATTTAAAAAAAAAAAACAGCACCCAACAACTGGCTGAATTCACAATATCTGATGTTGATGGCAGCACAATTTGTATCTAGAACCAGTAGAATTTGACATCAAATAAATTCAAAGCAAATACAAGCTGTATAGGCTGATTATATTTAAACTTTTCAAAGGCTTTTTTTAAAATAAAATATAAATAACTATATTTTCCATTGTTGGAGTCACTCTTCGTACTCCATGACCAAGGAAAACTGCTTAGCTTCTTCGTGGTTGTTGGAAATGTCCATTTAAATCAAAGTCACAGCACTAAAGCCGATCATTTCCATGCACACGTTTATATTTTCACAGAATTTGAATCAGAATCTGAAATTAAGCATAAACTACGCATGTCTTTTTGATTGAAATGAATAGCAGGCTTCCACACAACACCTCCAACATCTTTGAGATCAGCTTCTCAAGATCCAAGTGACGCATTTCAGCTTCAATCTTTGCAGAAAAATAAATGTTTTTGTGCAGGATTTCTAAAATACAGCAGTCAACTATGATGACTTTTTAATACACAAACAAACCCCAAAATATCGAGCTCTGTATCCATTATCTCTGAAATCATAAAGTGTATCATTATTTCCCTGAGGATCTTTTGCTTCCACCTGTATCATTTAACCCCCTCCCCTTCATGAGTCTTGTAATGATATGTATTTCAATAAATTATTAAAAAAAGCATGCGTGTGCCTATGAGTGCAATCATGCATACCTGTGACCGAGACTGGGGCAGGACTGTGGTGCTCATGCTCTGTGTGCTGCTCATGCTAAAGTTGAGGCTCTGGGAGGAGGTGAGAGACTGAGTTGGCCCCATCAAGTCAAACAGGTCTGCTGAGGCAGGACCAGAGCCTGGAGCTGAGACTGGGGCGGGGGCTGGGGCAATGGCAGGACCTGCTGTCATGGCTCCAAAAAGGTCACTTCCACTGTTGTCAACAGTCTGAGCAGCTGCTGGCATCTGACCTCCGGGGAAGGCATTCCACTCACCAAAGTCTCCGTTGCTGCCAGAGGCTGGAGCTGCTGCAACAAGACAAAATGCATTAATGTTTATACTCGACATACAAACAGTGTTTGTATTGTGAGCAGTGTAAATAATTGCAAGATGTCGCAGAACAAAAGTCACGCAAGCACATTTGAGCCTGTCATAGCAATTAAGAACAAACAGCTGAGTCTTCAGTGAGGCCAGTGTCGTCTCATCCAGGGCACTGTCACTGACCACGGGTGCCATGTTTTAAATTTTCATTGAACTGGCCCTGCTTGTTGTCGCCATCCCTCCTCTCAATCTCTCTCAGCCTCCACCACCCCCACCAACTTCTTCCTCTGTCCCTGTCTCCTTGTCATCCATAACAGGAGTTGATGTGTGTCTGTTCTTGTTATGCAGAGCAGGTAGCAGGCTCCATATGGCCAGGGCTTCCTCCCAGCATCCCTCTGAATATTCTAGCAGCATGGCTGCTACAGCACAAACATGCATACAAGGGGGGGGAAGAAAAAAAAAAAAAGAAAGTCTTCAAACCAACCAGTTCCTGTGGAGAGGCCGACGGAGGCAGCAGGCGAGGAGAAGTCAGCAAATCCACTCATCAGGTCTGGATTGAGAAATTGACATAAACACATCAATTTTAAACAAGCGAGCTCCAGGTGTCATTCCACCATAGTTAGCATTCCTTCAGTGTCAGAAGTGTAGGAGGGAGGGGAGGGGTGGTGGCAGTAGATAGGTGGAGAAGACCAAACATCTGTTCAGCTCTCCCGCCCTCTCCGTTCACCAGGGACTGCTCGAAAAACATCTGGTGCACTTAGTTCCTATACATCAACTCCCTCCCCCTGCTGTCCCCCAAAATCTGAAGCTAGCATCAGCAGCTGGGCACTGTCACTGCAGAGTCTAGTCCTGCAGTCACCGTAGAGTTTCCAATGTTGTACAATGTTACATCGCAGAACAAAAAGGTTATTCCTGGATTTACTGGTGTCTAGCTTGTTTGCGAACAATATACAACAAAGTCAGTAAAGCGTATCTGTGGCTACTGCAGGGCATATTGTTCCTTTTAGGCAGAAACTAGTTGTTTCCTTATGGTGTGAAGCTTTGTCGCACATGTTTTGAATCAATGCCTGTGCTGAAACCACAGAAATGCGAGTGATATCAATCTTTTCAGCTAGTTTGTGGTAAAACAGCATTTCACAAAATGTCGGGGTATAAACTTGAAGTTTGGGATCTTCTTTATACCTGCGGCAGCAGGCTGGCTCGGTGTTGTGTCCACCATTAGTAGGTCAGCTAAGCCGGTACTTGAAGGCTGAGGGGCAGCTGGCTGGGGCTGGGGCTGGAATAAAGAAGAACGAAAAAGATCAGAGCACTGTGTACACATCAATATACGCATATCAATTAAGTCTCATATGCTCACATGTGCTCTCTCTTGCTACCTGTTTGGTGGCGGTGTCTGGGCTCTTGTCTCCTGTGTAGTTGGTTGCTGCCCCCAAGTCTATTTTCTTGGATGGGACTCCTCGCTTTCGTGTTGCTGTAGTCTCTGTTGCTTGGACTATGTGTACACTCTTGGTGGTAACAGTCTCCTCGTCATCTTTAAATTCTTTTCCTGGCTGGCCATTTCGAGACGGGCGTCCCCGGTCGTCCTCGTGATCACTATGGTGACAATAACAACTTGAGTAAGACAATCAGTCATAAGATTTCCTTTGTGCATTCTATATACATCAAGGAGCAAGAAGGGCAATTACCCAAACCTTGTTGGACCATGTAATTTAGAGGCATGTTCACAATTTATTTGAAAAGTTGGGCCTTGTAGATTTATTTGTTCTGTATTGAAAATATATATACAGTCGTCCCTCGCTATAACGCGTTTCACTTTTCGCAGACTCGCAGATTTTTTTGTGTGTAATTTTGCATGCTTTTTTTTACAGCGTACTGTACAGTATGAACGCGCATTGTATTCTGCGTCCTGATTAACTAAGGGAGTACTGTACAAAATGCGCGTAAAAAGGTGTATAAAAGCGTGTGGTTAGGGGTTTTACAGCCTTAAAACATGTATAATAACTGTAAAACTTACTCCACGGATTTCGTTTATTGCGGGTTATTTTTAGAACGTATCCCCCGCGATAAACGAGGGACCACTGTAATATGAAAACTTGTCTGTCTTGAACCTGAATCTATCTGGTGAGTCATCTCTATCCTTCTTCCTAAATCTGTTTATGGTATCGTCAATGGTGCTTCCGATTTTGTCGCTGATCTCTCCCAACTTCTCGCTGAAGGGGAATTGCCCATTACTCTTCTCCCAGTCGTCGTCCCACCTTCGGTTTCCCCCAGGGTCGTACCTGTCTCCCGCTGGAGGTGGAAAAGAAAAAGAAGACATGAATGGAATTCAAACACAAACGTTTTTGTTAAGCTGTTAATAAAAGTCTATTTCTAACATTATTATTATCATCAACCGGGGACTTACAGTAACCCATGCTGCTTTGGGACATCCCAACGAATTTGTCTCGGTTTTTCTTTGCCTTTTTCCGTTCTTCCCTGAGCCTTTCATCATCCTGGACAAACTCCACCATCTCTTTCACTTTATGACGCACATTCACACCTTGGTCCTTCCCATTCTCATCTAAAGACAGGGATGCAGAAACACAAAGTTTAATATAATGAATGAATGAACATCTTGTCAATGTACTGAAACCCTGCACACACAGGTAATAAATATGGACATCTCCACACAGGGAAAGTTGAATGTTCATGTCCAATGTGTGTGTGTGTGTGTGTGTGTGTGTGTGGTTTAAGCACTAAGCAGTGCTTTGGGCCTCCGCCCATTCATTACAGCTCACACTGAAGCTATTGTTAATAAACTCTAAACACCACAATACTGAGGTGTAGAGAGTGCCTTCCCTAATCAAAGCTACATTTGAAAAAGGAAAGTGCTTTTTGTTCAGCCTGCTTGTTTCGGTATCATTCCACCAACGTGCAAAGAAAGAGGGATGGGCTAAAGGAGAGATAAAAAAGGAAAAAAACGAATGATACCTTACCTACAAAGTGGTAGCTTTCTAACGATCTCAGGTCATACAGATGTTCTCTGGCACTGGTAACAACCCTCTCTGATCCATTCCTGATTAGATGGGCCAGCAGTAGCAAAGACTGAGAAACCGACACAACAGTAGTTAGTGAAAGTGCTTCCGGTTTGATTATTGAATCTTAACTCTTGTTAGAGTTGATCAGGCATGTTTTCCCTCCCATGGCTTTGAACTGGATCATTTTATTCATCAGAACTTTTAATTCAGAGCATGCTAGCAATGTGAGGCCAACAAGGCTAACTGTTTTTGTTTTGCGACTTAAAAAAAAAAAAAAAAAAAAAAAAAAAAGCAATTTTAAATAAAAACACTCCTCTTTTTTTTAACTAATGTTTGTTGTTGATACCAGACCCCTGCCTGTAAGTAATGAGCAGAAAATTTGAAGTTAAAGTTAAACCAAAGCCACGTTTGGTTTGAGTTGGGTCTGGTCCACAATTTTAGGTTAAATCAAAACTGTACTTGGTGCTTAGGCCTTCAAGCCTTTAGTCAAAATTAAGTATGTGTGTCGCAATAGCGCTGTGGCCGACCTTGTAGACTCTCCTCCAGTTCTTCTTGTTATCCCTCAGCATGCGGGCCCACAGCATGTTCATCACCTCTGGGAACTGCTCGTACATGAAGGTGGCTCTGATTACAGAAACATTCAAAGAGGAGAGAGAAAGAGGGAGAGATTTTCCTTTTACTTATAAAAGTATTTATTTGCAATGCATGACAAACAACCATTTGACCTACTACAGCGCCCCAGGAACTAAATTCAAGAAGTATTTCAAGAACTACGAGTTCTGTCAGCACGTTTATGTTTGTGTATCCACTGCATCCCAAGAACTAGAACAACTGAAGAAAATAAGTAACTTCTGTTAATCTGTCACCTTTCAACAAAACAAGAACAATTAAAATTAAAAAGGCAGATCAGGTCATTTTCTTGTTTTTGTTGTAATTCACTGCTGTGTGACTGTAATATCTGGTTCCGTATGGGATACAACATATCTATTTGTAGTAGCAAGGATCTTTTCAGTGTTATCTCAGGTTCCTTTTCTGCTTCAGTGTGAAACTGAAACACTTCAGTTTCAGTCTTTAGGTTCAGCCACATAAATATACTTTAAAAGTCAATGACAACACAACAATTTCTGCCCGAATACTGACACTACAAGCGTTGAGTGTGCAGCAGTTTGAATGCTGTACACATGTTGTAGCAGCTGTGAGGCTTGTCTTCAGTACTGCTAACAGTAGCTCAGTGGTTTCTGGCTGGTATATAAACACTACCTTGGAAACGGGGACTTTTGTGGGCAAGAACCAAAGTTTAAAATATGTTTCTGTGGATGGTGAATTTCCAGGGAAAAAACGTGTTAGATAAAGATAACATTTCTGTAGTTGGGTTTTTTTTTTTTACTACACATAAGCTTGGTGCTTTTCAGCATGTACACTGCACTGTGCGTTGTTCTTACTTAGAGATTTCACTCATCAGCTGTCCTGATGGTCCCCAGGGGTCGTCATTGGTGGCCTCTCTGACTTTAGACTCCACCTCTGAATAGTTCATCACCACGTTGGTTCTATACAGTAAAAAACAAAGATCATTTCATTAGTCATTTCAATCACACATGATTTATTAAAGGCATTTGACATTTCCAGTAAAAATCTGTGACCTCCATTGAGACCAACAACACAGACAATAATAGATAAAAGGTACTCTGGTTACAACCCGCCCGTCCACTTGTTTTAGAGTCTGAAAGGACTACAGGACAATACAGAGTACTCGTGTGTGTGTGCTCTAAATCCAAGCACCAGTCAAGACCAAAAACAAGAGACTGTTCAAGCAAAGGCAAATTTGCATTCACTATAAAAACAGAAATAAGACCTTAAGCGGCATGGAGTGGTGCAGGGCTGTGCTTACTGACATTCTACGAAAATAAGTGGAAAAGAAAAAGGGAACTGAAATGGGAAGAAACTGACGCTACAATAGTGGATATGAGGTTAACGGAGATGTTGTTTTCTACATAACTGGACATAAAAGCCATGCACTCAACAAGGTTTGCAGGTTTGTCAGCCTGTGAAGATTTAGAGAATCATGATTACGCAACAAACTAAAGCAAACCAAGCATTGCGTAACACTGTGTCTATTAAAATCAGACTACAAAAACTTACTGCGTGTATCGTAAGACAAGTCCAGTCTGTACATGAAAAGTGTTATTAGGATCAAATCATTATCTAGGTCGAGATTATTCTCAGATTAAAGGATGTGAGATCACTTTTGGTACATTATTGTCTGTTTACGTCAACTATTTTAGTTTTAAAGACGCGACTTTGAATCTAAATTCGACTATTTCTGAAAAGACATTTCAGAAAAAGACACAAAATCCTGCAAGACTTCCAGTGTTCTGTTTCTATAGTTTTTTGAGGTTTTATTTGGTAGGACAGCTGCAGAGAGAGAGGAGATGACATGCAGCAAAGGGCCACAGGCTGGAATCGAACCTCAGCCACTCTGCTAAGGACACAGCATCTTTTTTTGTATATGGGGCGCACGCTCTTCCTTCCTGGTGAGGTACCAGGGCGCCCCAGTCAAGCCTTTTTCCACAACCAGTGGCCTAGATGCATTTTGATTTTGTATCCCACTTTCTCCATTAGCTTGAGCTAGAACAGTTTCTTCTTACCGCAGAAGTATGCTCTATAACCACATCTACAAACAGGCAACACATTCCAGAAAATGAAGCGACACCCATCGCAGCTTTTGCAACAAACATGGTGAGCCAAATCATTTGAACCCTGCACCTCCTCATCGCTCACTTACTACTGCCACATCAGCAACAAAATGTACAGGGTGTGAAAGAGCAGCATTGATTTCACTCTGACAACATACACGTTTTTAAAAAAATGTAGTACAGGCCAACAAAATTATTTGAAAATGAGCCTTCCAGGTGCTTTTCACAAGTGATTAAAATAATCCTCCAAGTTGGTCGCGGACAAGTCGAGGCTGTGTTCAGAAAAGGGGACAGTTCAAGTTTCATTTAGTTTTGAGGAGTCTCTGATTACTTTGTGTGCTTTGTTTCTGACTGCACTTAACCTGAGTCTGTCTAGTTATGTTACTGATAATACACAAAGCCCGATGTTTGCATGAATGACAGGCAAAACACAAGAGGATGTTTTGTAGTGATGCAGCAGCTTATCTCTACCCCCTGTGCTAGATATAAAGATAAAGCGGAAGTTGTGATACTTTCTCACTGTGACACACTATCACACAGATTTCCGTTAGCTGGCTGTAGTGCTGTGAGAAAGCAGCAGTCCCTCCCTGACACTCATGAACCAAACTATTTTATTCCTCATACAATGCATGTTGCTTTCATTCACTGCATTTAAACTGAATAAAACATTCACTTGCATGTCATCAGGGGAGATTAACTATTTTTAAATGTGAACATCGACCAGCCACTGACAGACAAACGTTCAAATTCATCAGCCATTAATTGCTAAATCATAATTTTGTGTCCCGTGTGCCTCTTTCATATTTTAACCAGCATTCGACTGATGCCCATTTCCCCCCCTCTCTTCATATCATACCTCTCAGCAAAAAGCTCACAGAAATCATAACAGGAAATGTTGCATCGTGCCACACCTTTGAATGTCTTAAAGTTCGGTGACACTTCGACATAATCCATTTTAATTTGCGAGCACAGGCTGTTGATCTCAAAGAAAACAGGAGGAAAACAAACATCTGAACTCCCTTTGTTTTAGTCCTTAAAACTTGCATCTCTCTCTTTTCTCTGTCTTATGAAAATAACCCATGTTTGGTGGGTCACACTCCAGGGAGACAAGTGCATTCAGCAGGAATGCATTCTTGGATGGACTTAAGAACAGGCTATTGTCCGGGTGTTCAAAATTAGCCTTTGAAGGGAGGAATTGTGCAATAACCTACCGCAGCCCTACAGTACGCGATAGCGTGGTCACATTTGGTCTGAAAGTAAACCAGAGAACACGGCAGAACAAAAGACGCACAATCCACAAGGTGTTGGCCAAGTTTTGTACTAGGGTTAGTGTTTAATTTCAGGTACTGCTATAGCACTGCTGCAGGCCACGCGGGCTTGGCCTGACACTGCCAGCAAACTATGCAAAGACATGAACTATGTATTTGACTAAATGTTACCTGAATATTTAGTGGAAAGGTAAACACTGACTAAACTGTCGAGTTCAACTTCATCATCAGATTAGGGCGCTTTACATATCCTGTTCATTTGTACATACTCTGAACTTCTGGTTAGATGTTAAGTATTTATTACTTTGTGCATGGACGATAAAGTTTAATCTAATTTTAAGCCAGCAGCTGGACATCCACCAACAAGTACAGTAGCAAATAATTAATAGGATTAATAAAGTATCTCTTCTTCTTCCTTATATTTGAGAAGACTTATGTATTGTACAATGAACTGGTGTGTTTATAGAAGTAGCTTGTGCATTTACACCTTTGAGGTCTTCATTTAATTAGTTACACTTGACAAACAGCCTGGGGTGTAAGTCAAGTAAAACAATGTGGCTATGAAGTAATCCAAACATATGGTGTAACTAAAGTTGACTGTAATGTTGTACTGTCACAACAATAATATTATCATTTGTATCATGATTTACATTACAATACTCTTCTTATATATCGTGCCACTTTTATCCTCAGTACTTGGAAGGTTTTTCGTGTTTACTGTGTAGGTTATAGATATTTCTGTGTGTTTATTGTGTTTTGTTTTGATCTGTAGTGTCTGCTACACTTTCCTCTGCTGCTGTAACAAGTACATTTCCCCGTGGTGTGATGAATAAAGTATATCTAAATCTAATCTAACAACAACAACACCACCTTAACGCTTTTTTTTTACACTCAGTAAAGTCTAAAAAAACAGTTTCCACACAAGTTTTAAAGACGATATGTCGGTTAACAGGTGAGACATGTTATTCAGGAGCTGTCAAACTAGCTTAGCTCAGCTAGCCTCGCCTGCTAGCCACCTAGCCCAACGGCTGGATAATTAGCTGTTAGCTTTAGCTCCCGGGACAGTCGGGAGGAAAAAAAACAAAACACACACACACGGTGACGGTGTGAATGTTATCCCCACGACAAACACACACAGCACCGAGTGAAATAACAGCGGTAAAGATGAAGGGTGCTTATACGTGAGCGACAGTATTCGTCAAAGTCAGCTAACTAACTTAGCTCGTAGCATACGGGGGCTAACTTGTAGAGTGACGTGACGTCAAAGTTTTGGGTACGTGTCTCTTTCAAGCAGGTAAACCGACACAGACACGAACAACCAACCAAACAGACGTGCTATAAGTTGGGAGATTACTTACGCTTTGTCAACCAACTCCCTGACCTTCCACATGTTCAGCATCTTGGCTCCTTTAAAAAAAAAAGGGGGCTCGGCAAACCCTTTTACTCCAGACGAAAACACACCACCGAAACCAAACCTTCAACTCTGGAAAGTAAACTCTTCTTCACCTCCGCTTCAAGACAGGAGGCGCACAAACGCACCACCAGGCAGACAGGAAAGGTTACTACGGGAAATGCCGCTGTAACGTCATCGAGATTGCGTAAAGCAGCATTGGAGTTGTAGTTTTCTAATTAGTGTCCAGGCACCGCCGTTCATACTGTAAGTACATTAACTAAACTGTTCTTCATTTCCGCCTGGAGTTCTGTCAGTGACCCCTGGTTGTTAGACTAAATGTAAATGTTAATGATTAAAACAAATTAAATATGCCCATTACAAAATATCCCATTATAAATTCACTACTAAAAACAAGTAGTCATTATTTGTGCCTAGCCTAGGCCCGGCATGTCCAAAGTCCAATCACGGTTTTGTCACGTTTTAATAATATGTTATTTATGGTCTGCTGACAGTGTGAAGCATTTGAATGTGCTAAAAGTGAACCTCTAAGGACATAACTGCTGGTGTTATGCACCTGTAGATGTGACACAAAATATTACTTTATGAATGAGTGGTATGTTTTAAACTTAAATGTTACAACAGACTTTACATTACTCAGAATTTAAGTCATATTTAGAATGAACATGATCTTAAGATTTGTATCAGCCTCCATACAATTTATTCTTTGTTATCTGACTCCAGATGTGAAAGAAGTTTTTAGATTTGTTCACATCTGATCGGCTTAGATTTGGTGACAATGTCATTTAAAAAACAAACAAACAAACAAAGTTATTACAGAACAGTGCATTTGTACTGTAGGTAACCTTTTTTTTTAAATGTTAGTATTGGCCCCTGGGCATCTTCACATTGTCAAATCTGTCCCTCTTTAAAAGAAGTTTGGACACCCCTGGACTAGGCCAAGAGGCTGTCTAAATGTGGCATGTGCTGAATTGCATGTTAGTTTATCCAGCAGTCCAGTGTTTCTCCAACCTTTCACCCCGTGTACCAACTCAGAAAATATTATGATGTACCGGCGTAAAAACACAGCAGCTACTGGCTGTTGAAGCAGGAGGCAGATTTATTCCTAATAAGAAGATCATGTATTAAATCCTGAACAGAAAGAACCAGAGCTAATTTGGTAGAAAAGGGGTTGCACTGATCCGCACTAATCTAATATTTCCAGTTTAGAGCCATGATTGCACTGTTTTTGACCCATTCATTTCACCTCCACTTACTAACTTGCTATCACATTTTAGCTTGTAGCTTATCATAGATGTATGCATGTGTTAAATGATATGTGCATGACTATGAGGTAAGCTGATATTGACACAAAGGAAATACAAGAAGTATGTTAAAGGTGCGGTGTGTAAGATTTGAAACCTTTATTTTCAGAATAAGGCAGACGTGGGATATAATATTCATAACTATGTTTTCATGCATGTATAATCACCTGAAAATAAGAATCTTTTTGTTATTGTTACTGTTTAAATGAGCCTTTTATATATATACAGTAGGAGCAGGCCGCCATGTTGAAACACAAGCCTGAAACAGCCTTAAAACTAAATACTGAGCAGTGCTTTGGGCCTCCACCCATTCATTACAACTCACACTGAAGCTATTGTTAATAAACTCTAAACACCACAATACTAAGGTGTAGCGCCTTCCCTGATCAAAGCTACATTTGAAAAAGGAAAGTGCTTTTTGTTCAGCCCGTTTGTTTTGGTATTATTCCACCAACGTGGAAGAAAGAGGGATGGGATAAGCACATAAGCCTGAAACAGCCTTAAAACTATACTGACACAAGATAGGGCCTTTTTAATGTGTTGGTGATTACACTAAATCCTTTACATATACTTGACATTAAATCCTACACACTGGACCTTTAAATCCTGAACAGAACTTAAGAATAATCTTAACTACCTAGCTAATTTGGTGGAAAATGTGTTATGCTGATCCTGCACTTGTGACACCAACACCAGTGTTTTCACTTTACCTCCACATAGTGTTAAACGCTCTGTGCATGAGCATGACTATGAAGTAGGCTGATATCGACACAAATGAAATGGAAAAGGTATGTTAATTCACAGTTCTGTGTGTTCATTTACATTAGAAAATATAGTATTTTCATAGTATAACATGAATTTTAATTCATTTATTTCCCTTTTAAAAAGTGTTTTAGGGACTTAAGGGGCACCAGTGTTTGGACCAGCACAGTAAGTGATATTTGATACTGTCCTATTGTAGGAAGGCTATACCAGTGTGAAACCAAGTAACAAGAAGTTAGAGTACGGAAATGTCAAAGATATGTTTGACATTACAATGACACTGCATAGATTGTGCATCAGTTTTATGTGATATGCAGTGTATATGTTTAAACTCTCAAATGTAAGTATCTGTGTCTGCCTTAAAATGTATTATCTGTTGAACTGAATGATCCAGAAATGCTAATTTTCTAATATTTATTTCTCTATTTATTATTTGTTTCCATTTGGAATGACATTACTTTGTCACAATAATAGTTACGCTCTATTTTAAAACCTGTCCTTTTTGTCCTAATGTGTTCCAGCTTCCCCCAAAACTGTGTCCTACATCATCATCAGCAGGTCAACACCCTGTGTGTTTGCCATCAGGAAAAGCTAATTTTCTAATGTTTTATTCTCAGTTTATTGTTTGTTTTCATTCGAAGTGACATTCCTTTGGCTTTCACAGCACAATAATACTTATGCTCTATTTTAAAACCTGCCCTTTTTTTTGCCCAATTGTTTCCCGCCCCCCCCCCCCAAAAAAAAAACTGTAGCCTACATCATCATCAGCAGGTCAGCACCCTGTGTGTTCTCCATCCCTCCTCATCTGGCATTCAGGCATGCAACAATGACCCAGTGATGCTGTGTGACAGGCCAAGCAGGGCACTGGCTGTTTGTGTCAATCCAGATCAATCACTCCCTCTTCTGGACGGACAACGCCATCAACGCGCAGAAAGGTCACAGAGTGTACTCAAGCCAGACCTGATGTGGTGAGCAAGGAGGTCAGCGTAGCAAGTGAACACCCTTGACTGACGGAGTGACACAGTTGGCTGAGAAAAGAGTAAGGAAAAAAGTCTTTTGGTATTTTTTTGTAAAGGAAGAATTAAATGACTGGCAGTGGTCATTTCTTCTGATTCTAAATGTTTTTTTAACCTCTCCTGTGACTGGGCATCTACCAAAAGTATTAAGACTCTTTGTTGTATTGATTGATATTCCGGTGGGTAAAATAAGCCCTCAGATGCCCTACATCTGACAAGGTCTCTATTCTCTAATGATACGTGTAAATATGGCCCATGGCTTACACTTCTATAGGAGAGCAGGAAAAAACAACACAATAGCCAAAATACAACCCATTTGTGAAAAAAAACAACAAGAAACAGCACTTAACGGCCCAGAATGCACCACACCCAAGGGAGCAACCTCAATTACTGTTACACGTCCAAAGAGGAGAACTCTAGGAGAAGTGATTGCTGAGATGGAAATGGCTGTGTGTGTTTGTGTGTGTGTGTGTGTGTTTGTGCATGCGTGAGTGTGTTTTTGTGCGAGTGTGTAGGAGGATGGATAGAAAGGCACTCAGTAAAAAGATCTTTCAGAAACACTTTGCCTCAGTGACGTTGACACGAGCTGTTGATTGACATGCACTTCTCGACAGAAACCAGAGCTATCAACCTATCTGCCACGCATTAAGAATGGCACAGTCCCTGGGGGAGGGGCCTAAGTGGTAAATGATGTTGCTCAAGACACTCTCTGTCAACAATGTGTGTGTATTTGTGAGTGTGTGAGTGCTGAGGATGGCAAAGTATTCAATCAAAGCTTTGATTGAAAAATCCCCGGTGTCCTTAAAGATCGGAGTTCTGTACACTCGCGCATAGGATGCATGTTTGTGTATGCAGGGGTGAGTCTTAAATATGGTAGAATGGGGCTATGCAGTTCAGAAAAGAAAAAAAACTGAGCTGGCAGAAGGCATAATTGTAGAAATCTGAAACAATATTTATGCAGTTAAATTGTGCTGAGTTTAAATTTTAAGAAAGACCGAAGCAAAAACATTCTCTGTAAGAGAATCTTGTAGACACATATTCTGTCTTTGGATATGAAATAAAAAAAAAAACATGTCAGCCTTTCCTTGATATTTCATATTCTATAACCACGTTGCATTCATCATTTTGTTCTCCGGTTGATCATCAATTTGTTCCGCTGAGACTAAGTTGTCACTAACAACTTTTGAGTTGAAGGAGATGAAAAAAGTAAGCTTCATCAACATGATGTAATTGCAACCCAAGCAGCACAAGGGGGCACTCTGACATTTCTAGTACTCCAGACTGCCAAGTCCTACTCAGGGGTGAGTGCGCTCATTGTGTGTGTGTGTGTGTGTGTGTGTCAGTCAGTCAGTGAGTGCGACCACTGGGGGTCGAGGTTCTGTGTTTACATGACTGAAGTTCCCATGACAAATGTGGTCAGAACATCATCTCAACTTGGGAATGTGCACAAGAAAGACACAGCCTCTACAACTCTGCTATTATTCTTTCTCTACAAACATGTGCTTCCAATCTCTTGAAACACTCTGTGCTTTTTTTCTCTCTCTCTTTGCTGTTTTACAATGTCATTAGAAAACAATGTTCTTTGTTTTGCACATTAGCTATGAATTAACGCTCCCGCCCATCTCTGTGCCCACAGAAGAGGTTCTGATCTGTGGAGTCACTCACTGGGGCCCAGCTTTCCTCCTGTCAGAGCAAGGGTTCTTTCACTGCTGTTATATTTCAGGCTGTTATTGTTGGCCCTCTTGCAGCCTCGGTAAGATCTTTAGTCCTTTTCCCAAGCGATATAACCCCCACACACATCACACAGTATCTGACCCCTGTCTCCATGACACATGACAGGTCCACTGTGGTGCATGTGTGTGGGCATGTGAGCAAGAACTGATGTGTGTGAGTATGTGCATTTAAGTGTATGTGTGTGTGTGTGTGTGTGTGTGCTTACATGTAAATGTGTAAGTAAATATGCGAGTGTGTGCGCTGCATAGATACGTGTGCAAGTGCACAGAACATATCTGGCACAGTATGTAGGTATTGAATATGCTAAAACAATGAGGCCACTTGTCACATGTTCAAAGTCGCGCAGACAACCCGTTGTGATCTCAAACCACACACACAGATGTTCCTAATGGGGCTAAAGTAGCATTCACATTCTTGTGGATAACCAGTCTGTTTATTTTTCTCTCTCTAAACTGGACTGGATTGCCACTTTCTCTGGTGAGAAAAAGGATGAAGCATGATAAAAAAATACGAGGGGCTGATGAGAGTGGCTCCAACCACAGTTTAGACCTTTAAAGCCAACTGTCAGTCCTGCAAACCTCAGCCACGGTGATTTAAGGGTGACAGTAATTCAGTGTATAATGGAAGTTGATGCCAATGTGCAATACTTTGGAACTTAAAACTAGTGTTGTCTTATTCCCATACACGAGGAAAACGAGTTTAGTGTAATTGTGAAGGCTTATGTTTATGAGTCAGGATGTTACAGTAAATCCTGTTGCTTTGGACATGGACGAGAAAGCATACACGTACACGCAGAGAAACCCACACAGGTATGCTCAAGTCCTGAGAGCATCTGCTCCTTTACAACCAGATTGAATTAGCAATTACAGAGAGTAAAAACCAGAACAAAACATCTGGAGCTGTAAGCAGCAGAGGTTATAAATCTGAGAGAGAAGGGGTGTGGGGGGGGGATATGAAAATGAGCCAAAGTGAGATTCTCAAGGACAGTGTCTCTGATTGGCCCATTAACATGCCAGGGGTGTCAAAAAGGACCCGAGGCAATGGGAGAAATGGGACAGAGCAGAGGGCTTTAGAGGGCATATGGAACACCAGTGAATAGAGAGGTAGAGTGTACCGGCAGGAGCACAGGGGAGGGCCAGCGAGATACTGTAGGCGAGTGAAATGCAGTATTCGCAAAGATAATACAACCGAGGAGATACATGGATGATGTTTGTGTCTTGAACCCCCTCACAGGAAATCATCTTGATAGGCAGAGAGAAAGCTGTGGAAAAGCTGAGGGGAAGTTGTGTTAAAACAAAACATAACAAAAAAGAAAAAACCTAAGGGAGAGGGGGAGGGGTTGAACAAAAGACCCGGAGCTACGTGGGTGCAAGAATTAACAAAAAGAGGCTGAAGATCACTACTTTGCCAAACCATAATTACGCATGTTTGGACAGAGAAAGTGCTTCGAGTAAACGTGAGGCTGGGTGTTCATAAATGTATTTTAATGATTATATCCATTTTGGTTTAAGTCCATATAAATGTGAGGTTGGAAAGCCGCAGTACCATTACCACATCTGTTTTTGCTATTATTGGCACAATAAATTACGTAGGCAATTTGTTTGCGCTGTTGTTAGAGTAATAGAATCAAATTATCCCATGTTAGGGAAATGATTATGTACGAAGCGGAACCCATCAGGGATTCACAAGGCAATCAGTGAAGTAAGACAGAGCTGAAATGTTGGAGCTCTGCACATCAACTGTTCCAGGTCCACTACGTCATTTGAAAGAACTTCTCAACCTCGGATAGAGGATGATTATACCTGGTTCACACAGAAGTAGACTGCTTCAGCAAGTAATCTAGCAATGCTTGGAGTGCTAAGTGAGTGTAGGGCCACAGTGCCTGTTGTAGTAGATCTCCAGTACTATATCAACCCAGTGGAGCTGTATGAAAAAGCACAGACTGAGATAGGAGCACAGTCATAATTGAAAAAGCCTGACACAAGTGAAATCAGTGTTCAGAGCGAAGGACAAATGAGTCTTATCAATTAAAAGTCAGGGAACGGTGTTTACATTCTCATTCCAAGGCCAGACACTGGATGGATGCCTGAAATAGGTCAAGGTTGAAGTGAAAACAAAAGTTAGTCGATTAACAGTCGAGGTGCAACATTCCTACTTTGTATGCTAATCTGGCAGATCATCATATCGTGCAGGAACCGGCTGCGATTCTACATCTGCACGCACTCATTTAATTATCCAAACACAATTCACAAAAGTCACTGGAAACAAACCAAACCAAAATAAAATAATTTGCATATATTTAAAAGAGCAGATAAAGTCCCTCGGGGTTGGTTAATATTTCAGAGGCATAATAATAATATGCTAAATCATTCACATTTTATCCAGCACCAAAACAAAGTGGCTTTGTCGATGTAATTAGGGTGTTTTAGAGTTGAATCACCCTGGCAAATGACCATGTTTTTCTCTCTGGGAGATCTGGGTGTGAATGTATCCAAGCCTCACTCTCTCTCCCTCACTCTCTCTCTCTCTCTCTCTCTGCCCCCCCCCCATATATATATATATATATGTATGTGTGTGTGTGTTTATGTGTGTGCTTGTGTTGTATTGTCACCCTTCCTCCATGTGCGTGCAGTCTTAGAAAAGGATTGATTAAAGAGAGAGTGTCTGTCTCAGAGCAGTTAATGAGGTTTAGTCCCATGAGCTACGAGGTTTTGGGTGTGCATGTGCGCACGTGTGTGTGTGTGTGTTTGCGTGTGTGCATGTAGACCAAGTGGAAGACGTTGTTAATTGGCTAAGACTTACTTTCAGCAGGGGGATAGTCAAGGGCACAGTGCCTCCACATTTGCGGAGAGCCATTTGTAGAACACGGTGATACGTTCACTTCTTATATTGAATATTATTTTGAGGGAATGATGAGTCAGTAGCAGGCTGACAGAAAGAAATATGATTGTGATTATACTTGTAATTTGAATTTGTACAGCAGGAAAAAAAACTGGATGGTTTTTCTTCATGTTTGACTGATAAAGATGGAAATTAAGAAAACACATGCTTGAAAAGTGAATGGGGAAAAAAAGAGTTGTTTTGCTGTTTTGTGTTACCTGAGAAGACGTGAATGAAACTCATTCATTTTTTTTTCTCTCAGGGGAGAAGAAGAAGACGAAAAGGAAAGAAGAAGAAGGAGAAGGAGAGAGGAAAAAGAATTGTAAAAAGACAGAAAAAGACAGACACAGAGGATGAGAGAAAGAGTAAATGAAGCAGAGAAAGAAATTCCACAAAGGCCAAGGTACTGTAGATGGATACAATCTCACCTGCTCTGGTCTCCACACAGACCTGTCCGTCACATGTTTATACAGACCTGTATGTTCTATTGCAGAGCAACACACTGCTCGTCTCAAACAGCAGGAAGCATTGACGCTTTCATGTGGAGCACAGCCCAAAGTAGAGCAAGATCACAATGTGTGTGTGTGTGTGTGTGTGTGAGTGTGTGTGTGTGTGTGCATGCGTGTGTGTGTATGTGCGTGTGTGAAACCCAGGCTTTTCCCCCCATGGGACCTGCACAAACACGCTTCCCATCTTTCCTTTGAGTTTCACATTCAAAGGTTCCACTCGTTCAGCTGTCAGTCATTCTCTCAGCCAATCAAGGCCCTTCATTCTCAGTCTGTTTATAGATCAAGGCTGGTTTAAGCGTACGTATGTGATGTGACTGGAATTTTTACCATGACTAATACTAATACTGTAAATATTCTTTTTCTTTTTTTTTTTACACATCACCAGCGGTGTCAATCAAAATCAACACTTATTGTGCCATACTGTGAGCATACTGGAAGTCTATAACAATGTTAATGACTGCAGGTCCTGGAAACTCGTTGCTGCTACTAGAAGGATGTCAAAAAAAAATTCAGAAAGAAATCTGGACCAAGAAGGGGGAAAAAAAGGTCTCAAATGTGGCTGAACGGAATGAAATAAGTTCATGGATGTATGTAGAAAGAAAGAGGGGCACAGATGGAGGTTATAAAAGGAAGTAGCTTTGTGTGTGGGTTTGGACTGGTGTGTGTGTGTGTACTATATGTGTGCATTTGTGTTATCAAAAGAGATTCAGTGCTGTATAGAGGCATTAACTATTGTGTTATAGGGCTATCGCAACCCAGATATGTCATACTTAATTTAGTAGCTAAGAGTACAAGAGAAAAGGGGGAGTAAAAAAACTACAAATTACTGTGAAATGTACAATATATCTGCGAGTATGAGTACATCACACAGCAACTGCACTTGTGCTTTCTTACATGAAAACTCAGAGGGAAAGAGGGCTATAGTGATAGCGGGAGAGAATGAAACAGACGGAGCATCAGGTGACAGCAGGCGTTATCAGACTTCACCTCTGATTGCCATCTATTATGGTGGAACAATAGTTTCCTGTGGGCCATGCTAACGACCTGTGTTTGTCAGCAACAGGGGAAATTAACCCAAGCCATACTTTGTTTGCTTTATGCCAGAAGGGGAAACTGACAAAAGGAGAGGAGTGTAGTGGGAAAAGGAAGAATCACTCGCACACCTGTTAATGTAGTGATAGACAGCTGCCGTATGTCAATACCTGCACTGCGTGGGAACGGTAGGTGGAGTTCAGTTACCAACAGAGGGCAGCAAAGGGCTTCAGAGCTGACACGTCCCTCAGAGGCGCATCAAAAAAGCTCAACCTCAGACTTACAGCCATCTATATCTACATGTCATCTCACAAATGTCAACTTAACACTCACTTTGTGTTTGATTCACAGTTATTCAAGACATTGCGGCGTTTAGTGTCTAAACCTCAGAGCTGCCGCGATGAGATGCTTGTTTGTTTTTGTCAACTTTACCTATTTTTCCCCAGCTGAAATAAGGTGGGAGTGAGGTTTGAACTGCAGGGCACTGGTAATGGTGGAGTGTGTGTTCTACAGCACGTCTGAGCGAGAAACTAGCTCGATCTATTCACACTACATGCAGAGCCGTGGCCTCCAGGCTTGAGTTCTTGCTTCGGTAATGACTCTGTTCCCCTGTGGAATGTAGAACATTGTCTTTCCTCAAATGAAGGAAAGCACACAATCACAGACACACACACAATCTCTCTCTCTCTCACACACACACACACAAAAGCATGGACTTCAATATGCATGAAATTCACAAGGTTGTAAACACACACAGACAAAATAGCGCACGTTCGAATGTAAGTACACATAGATACACACACATACTTGCAGCCACAAATGCCTCCTCTTTAACACACACACACACACACACACACACACACACACACACACACACACACACACACACACACACACACACACACACACAGTATCTCCCCAGTTTCAGAAACATTGATTGGGCCTCTCTCTCAGGTTTGCTTGCCTCTACCATGATCAATCAGTGAGTTTATAGACCACAATGTGTGGCAGCTTGTATTGCTCTTTCTCCCTCTTCGTTACCGATCAGAGAAAATCCCACTCTAAGCAAGCGCAATGCACATTCATACAATTTTAATGACTCTTAAATTAACCATCATATTTTTTGCTCCACTCCTTCACTGACTAAATCGCTTAATATGCATCAACACTGGCCTCACTTGTGGGCTCGCCGTGACATTTTTATAATTCCTTTGCACGGGCATTGTGTTTATTTATGAGTGTGTAGGCTTTTTTGGCTGATAAATGGCACAATTAAACAGTGCTCAGACACTCGAGCAGGCGTTTCAGGCTGCTGACAGATTTTTAGTGTCCTCTTCCTTGGCTAACGATGAAAGTAAATAATGTCTTAACGAGGTTGCTGGAGCAGTTGTTTGAGGATTCATTTTATATTTTACATTTGCTTTGAGCAGCAGTGGTTGAACACAACACAAAAGTGAGGTTCGCAGCCTAGATTTTAATGCTTTGAACATAATTTAGTAGCTTGTTAACAAATTCCTTTACAATTATTACCAAGGTTACGAACGGAAATCGAAATCAGTTTTGAATTTTTCAGGATTGTGTCAGCAGTGAGCAAACTAGTTACATTACTTGTAATATTTTCCTTCTGTTGTTGTGTGAATTCAGCTACTCTTTTTCAATTATTTCTAGGCTTTAGGTGTATTTTATATTTGCAGGGTCAAATGAGAGACTACAGCGGTGTTAAGCTGCAGTTTGTAGTGTTTCATGGAACTCGAATTATCCAACTTCCTGTATGCATTATTCAATGGCCCCTATTGGCTGCTGTGTGTTTAGTGATGAAAGCAGCCTGACGCAATACTCGGCAACAGTGTTTTACAGTATTGTTTTACAAACTATTGTAAGGCAGGGTTAGAACAAGAGAGAGTATTAACCAGGCCCTGGGAGGAGGGTAGCTTTATGAGCCCTCTGAGGCCGGCTGGGGAGCGCCTGGGCTCCTGTGCAGTTAAGCAGTGGGCTACAGCGCTACAAGCTGCCCCCACATTTACAGAATGCCCTTGGACGGAGGATGTGTGTGAGAGAGAAAGTGTGGGGCATGCATGCTCATGGGCTAATGAGTGCATGTGTTAATGCCTGTGTGTGTTTGTGCGCACATATGAGTGTGCGCGGACGAGATGTTGTTGGGTTGAGTCAGTCTCCAGAGGGAAGGAGAAGGACAAATGCTCCTTAAAAATAGCCCCTGGGCAGCTGGTGTACACAGTCTATCAGCAGTCCGTCCCTGGGGCCAAGGAGGGAGTGAGGGAGGGATGGGGGAGTGGAGAGAAAGAGGGAGAGAGAAAGAGAGAGAGAGAGAGAGAAAGAGAGGGAGAGAGAGAGAGAGAGGGAGAGAGAGACAGAGGATGGATGTAAGAGAGACTGAGAGAAATGTGGAAAAATAGGGTAGAATATGGGTGGAATGGAAAAAGAGAAGGAAAAAAATCTAATATATATATATATGGATAAAAAAAGATAACCCTCCTCTCAAGAAAGGGAGAAGACTGTAAAAAGAGAGAACCAAAAGTCAAAGAGAAAAGGAGAACAAACTGAGATAGTCAGCGAAAGAGAGAAGGCAAAAGATGGAGAGTGCCTCCTGGTCCCAGTTGTGAATGCTCTAGAGGTCACAGTAGAGGGATAGGGTTTTAGAGAGAGCAGCTTTGTCCCCAGACGTCTTCAGTTACTAATATACCAGTGTGTGCTTCGCTAAATCGCTCCCAGTCGGCAGGAGTAGAGATCCTTGAGACCCACTGAGACCCTTTATGGAAATAACTCTACCCCATTTGCTCTCAGTAACTTGCTGTAACATTTTGTGTGTACGCGTGTATGTGTGTGTGTGTGTGTGTACAGTATGTCTGTGCGCGTGTGTGTCTGTGTATATTTGAATTGAAGGTGCTCATTGAGCATTTGCGTGCCTAGTTTTAATGGACATGCACATAATGGATAGATGGTTTTTTACAACTGTTCATTCTACTGGGAGCAACAAAATCATCAAGCTATTAGATATTGATGGCACAGGAATGCTCTGATTTTTAAAGGCTGCAGTGTGTGTGTGTGTGTGTGTGTGTGCGTGTGTGTGTGTGTTTTTGTGATCTCAAGTATGGAATTATCACATACTAGAAAAAAATGAGATTAAAACCAGATATAAGAAAAGAATCTCAAAAGAAATAGCAGGTAGAATATAGTATGCAGCATGCGACGGGGAAGGTTTGTGGGTGTATTTCAACTTTAAATGAGAAATAAAGAGCTGGAAGTCATTCTATGGTTGCCTGAAGGATCCTACACTCTCACAGTATCATCAACACACCAATTAGAGCCACAGACTGGGAAAGGATCAATGCGATTCTCAGTGTGTGTATGTGTGTGGGTGGTGTGTGTGTATATGTGTGTGTGTGTGTGTGCATGTATAGATGTATTTCGTTAGTTCCTCCACTGAGCTAATTGAGCTGTTTTTCCTCAACAGTTGGGAGCTCTTAGGCTGTGGACAGATGCCCTTGGGCACAAGGTGTGTGTGTGTCAGTTTGTGTGCATCTGTGTGTTTGCAACTGTGAGCATGTGTTCCACCCTGCCATGGTGATTGCGAGCGTTTGTTGATGCATGCCAAAAACGAAAACCTGTGTGTTATGTGTGTGTGCATGGCATGCAGGCTGTTGGTCTGTCAGTGGCGTATTTAGCGGTCTCCAGGCGTCATTAGTACCCTCACTGTCACATTGAGCCGTCTTAGTTGAGTTCTTTATAAAGCTTTGTTTAGAATACTCCGGCCACATGTGCTCCGCTGCGACTGATGAGCCCTGAGCGGGTGGTGATGGAGTGTGTGCGTGGAAAAAGCGGGGTGGTGATGGAGCAAAGCCATCCTGACAGAGATGTTACCCAGCAGCAGGATCTTGTGCCCCCCCCTTCCATGCATACACACACATACACACCAACACACATACCACCATCACCTATCCAAACAGCCTGGCTCTCAATGTCATCGTTCGGGTCATGTTTAACTTGAGAGAAGAGGATATACTTTGTTTATTCCACAGAAAGGACAGTTGACCATTCCTCACATACAGGAAATGCGGCATGCTGTAAAGACAACAATGGTCACAGTACCCTGCAGCAGCAGCAGCAGCAGCAGACAGGAACAGGACGTTTCCATTTTATGTCACTTTATACTTATACTGCACCGAAAGGCACTTTTTACCCCACCCAGCAGCTATGGTTTTCAGATTAACATACATTATGCACACATGATTAGTTATGCATTATCATAGTCAGAATACAAAGTTAAAATTAGTTCACTTTGACCAGCATTAAAGGTCGAGGGTTTCAGTCTGCTTTCAACAAAATGCTTGTTGGATCACCCGACAGCGTCTGAAACCGACACTTTCTCCATGTTTGAATAAGTGGTGTGCTGGGTCTTACAATCCTTGTGGCTTTCCAAAACAGGAAAAGCCATCAAACACTTTCCACTGCGATTGGCCAGGTGTATGGAAGTGTGTGAGTAAAGGCAGGATAGAACTGGTCCCATCACTTTTCACTAGAGACTGTACACTCTGCAGTCCTATCCACATTTGTATAATTTATTATATTGAGCCTACAAAGACAAAAAAAAAAATACAAAATGAATAATATCTTGGAGAAAGATTGGGCAGGCAGTGGGATTCAGTCAGGAGGAGGAGGAGGCTATGTGGGACCGTTCAACACATCTGACTTTAGACATAACCAGATGACACGCCTTTCAGCCTAGTTTGTTTTAAACATACTGAATCCTTAAAGCTAACATTTAGATTAAGTAGTCCTTCATGTATCCCCAGAAGGGAAATCGGGTGTTTCATAAGGATGGAAAAAGTACAAATAAATATAAAAATAATAATAATAATAAATTGAATTTTATATCTTATCTTATATTTTATACTTTTATACTATACATTATCTTATATAGATATATATATATATATATATAATATAGATATATATATATATATAAGAATTGAAAGAAAAATAGAAACTATACAAGAGCAATTAAAAATAAATAATAAATTACAAAATAAGCTACAGTATATACATACATACTGTATATAATGTATATACTAGTGTAGCACTTAAACCAATAGTACAGTAGTACTGTCTCAAGTGAAGTGATATAGTGGTGTGTTTAGTAGCAGCAAAGTCAGCAAAGTACAGTACATGTGCAAGTAAAAACATCTAGAATAGCAAATATTCTCTGTATTTTTTTGGTTTTCGATAAATGCCACGGGGGACTGTTGGACTGTTGGTTCCCAGTGAAGACGTGCTGAAAACGGGTCACAAATGTAGTATATTCTTTCTTCTTTTTTTTTTAAACAGGCCAAGAAATTTCCTAAAACTTTCCAGCACTGTATTTTTATTATTTTTTACTATACAAATGCTGCTCTGACAGGAGTAAACAAATTTGCTGGAAACTATTTTTAGCAGGCGATTAATACATATTTGGTGCTGTACTGAGTATTTTGAACAGCAGGACGTTGTATGTGGGACTGACTTAAAATAAACTACAGTTTATATTCTTTTTTGGACAACAATCTGTAGCACAGAGGAATAAGATATTTTAGACTTTGGCTACAACAAAATAGTTATGAAGATAAATTCATTGTTTTGTGGGATTTGTTTACAATAAAAAAAATAAAGAAATATACTGCCAAACTTTCACTTAACATGTTAATGCATTAGTAATAATTCAGCATTAAATTATAATATGTATAATAATATAATACTCTCAAAGGGGCCATTCTGGATAATGAGAGCTTTTCCTCTTCTTGACGTTTTGCTGCAAATGTCTGTACTTTATAATTCAGTGACTTTGAGTATTTTTATATTGCTACTTGTACTAAAGTAAATTATCTGAATACATCTTCCACCATTGCATTTGTGATGTGAAGGCAGTTTGGAATTAAAGCCCTTATATATATATTTTTTTGGATTTCTGCAGTAATATGTGATAGATGTAAGCACCGTGGAATCAACAAGTATTCAGTGTTGTTTTCAGAATTACTTCCCTGAAGCATCTAGCTGGTGCTGGTCGTCTCTCTTCACCACGGCAGCTGCCTGTGATGGGTTATCTCTCATTCAAAGACCCACACACACACACACACACACTCATATACACACTCAGAATCACGCGCATTTGCAGACTCACTCTTGCAGCTCATGCACTTCCACATTTGCACACTTGCACACGTTCACACACTTGAACATGCTTGTTCTTTTCTCCCCACACCCTCTGTCTCTCTCTCTCTCTCTATCTTTTTTTTTGTGACAACACACACACTTCCAGCTTAACTTCCAGCAGAAGTGCGCCACTCTCAGTCCTTCAGTGGGAGTCGTTACTTTGAGCTGCTCAGGAATGCAGTCTAACTTTCTAGTACAAGACTAGTCATTGAGTTTCTCTCGAGGGAGCCCCGCTATATAACTTATACTCACTTTACAGGACTTCCATATCAGTGGAAGGCATCTCTCTGTGAAAGCACAGAGGTAGGAGTTGGGATAAAGCTATTTGATGTTTTGTTGCAAACGTATCTGAGGTAATGGATACTGTGTGAAAGGCTATGGCTGCGTGAGTGAAGTGACAAAGTTAGTTTGGGCCTTACAGATCTTTAAATCCCTCTGGATCACTCAAACTGCCCCCTTCTAGACTCACCGCTCCACTGATTGTGTGTGTTTGTGTGTGTGTGTCAGATGATTGGTACCTGGGCTAACAGAGAGGAGTCCCTCAGGTCCTTCTGTGGAGGTTCTCAGGTCTGGTCAGTTAACCTCCATCTCTCTCTTTGATCGCTGCGGCTCAGACGACCCTCAGGGAAAACACAAACACACTCAAACCTTAGTCAGACCTCTTCTAGCAGACACATACACACACACAAACACACACACATATCCACGCTTATCCACAGCAGACACAATGGATTGACACATATACACAAGAAACACAAGAAAACTTTGCCCATATGCCAATGCATACACTCCCCTTATCTGCACACACACACACACACAGTCTGACCAAGGGGTAATGCTATACAGCCAGTGTCAGTGAGAGCAGGGTACTTAAGGTGCTATTACAGTCCCATTACCTCTACTCTCATGTGCAATCAGGGAGAGGTGATGGCCTGCGCTCTGGCAACACACACCCTGTTTCCCCTTCTGACAGCAGTGCGGACAGAAGCCCAAGGCACCAGGCTGGAGGATCGCAAGGCGAGGTAAGGCGAGCAGATTTAATCTGAAGGGTGTGTGTCGTATCTGGTAGGTAGAGGAGAAGGAATGCATTGTGTAGCAGCAGCAAGGCTAACAGGGATAAAGCGCATGCTCCTATTTGCAGATGATGATGATGGATATGCAGAGTTTCACGTGTTTGTGAATCTGTTTTAATGATACGTATGAAAAGAAAACACTCCCCCCCCCCCCCCTCCTCCTCTGCCCCACCGCTCCCATTTTCTACCTCTGTTTTTTGTGCCCTCTCTCTCTCTCTCTCTTTCTTCCTCTCTCTCTCTATCTCTCTCCTGCACACACACACACTCTCTCTCTCTCTCGCTCGCTCTCTCTCAGCTGGCCCTAGATAGTTTTGCTCTTCCCCCAGCTCCTCTGGGACCCCTTCTCTGTGTCGTTAATCAGAGCTTCTCAGCTCAGCTTCTCTCTCTCTCTCTCTCTCTCTCTCCCTTTTTCTTTCTTTTCCAACCAACGCACGCACTTGATCGTGCACACACGCACACACACTACACACACACATATGTAGTCTTATAGTCTCTCTCCCCTCCTCCCCCATGCATCCTCAGCCCCATCCATCATAAAACGGCAGTGGGAAGGTGGGGTTGTGTGTAAGTGTAAGTGCGAGTGTGTGAAAGCGTGCACGTCAAGTTCTGTGTGTGCGTCCGTGTGTGTGTGTGTGTGTGTGTGTGTCGGCTCATGTATGTGCGCACCATATAGGCACACATCTCTGTGTCTCCTCAGCAAAAATGAATTGAGACTTTACAAGAAGAAAGCAATTAGGCCAGGGCTTTGCCCTATCATTCACTGGCTAATGTATCAGAGGCAGAGTGAATATTATTAACGGATGGGGAGGGTAAGGCTCTGTGGGTTTTACAGCCAGAAGGTAGGACAAGAAAAGACTAATGATTGTGATGAAGTAACCCTGAGTTGAAGGGTTTTAATCACTTGTAGGCTTTGCGGCTTCGCAGTTGACATGCTCTTTATGATAACTGCATGGCTTCCAGCTCTCAGTCTCTGCCATCCACTGAACACTGATAGGAAAGAATCAAATGAGCCATTATCGAACATGGACAAGGATGGCTGAGTACAATGCAACAAGATTACTCATTCATCAAAATGTGTGAGTGAGGGCCACGGGGCTCCACGGGAGCAGAGAGACAACAAATTGTGAGTCAGAAAAATGGAAACTATGATGAACAGAGGACAAAGAGACAAATTATGAGGGAAGAGAAGGGCGCAGAGACGAAAGTGCAAAGGAGGAGAGGGGGTGACTGAGGTGGAGCATTGATGGACAGAGTCAAGAAGGAGCAGACAGGGTAGAGAGGAGGTGAAGGAGCAGCGTTGGGTCAGTGATGCGTAGAGACAAACCATTTGCACCTCAGCAACAACTGAGCAGAGTGCTCTTGACTTCTATGTGTGTGTGTGAGACAGAGTGTGTGTGTGTGTGACATGGGTCGGGGAAAAGTGGGTTCAGATCTAGGATAGGTCACACTGTAATGGTGGGTTTGTACAGCATTTTTGTTTCAGCTCTTAAATGTCATGCATTTTAAAAAGTCAGGTCTCGGCGGGTCGTGCTGACATTGACGTGTGTGCTTTCTTCAAACAGGAACCTTCCTCTTTGTGATTTAAAGCAACATTTCGTGCTCTCTGGTTACATTTGTTGACATCACTCAGCTCTTAACAGCAAATGTGATATGATAACTCAATCAGGCAAGACGCTAAATATTGAGATAAGCCCATAGTGACCCTGAAGAAAAATATGAGGCCAATCTGTTCCAGCCTGTTTCTGTGTTACAGTCACAATTACTGGAGATTACAGCTAAATGACTTCCACATGGGCTCAATGAAAACTTTACAATCTCTCCCACAATACACGATGAGGTGACTTTGTTTGGACTTAAACCAACAGAGGAAAGAGGAGAGGAGGTGAAGGAAGTAAAAGAGAGAGGCTCAGAGCAATAGGGAGGGAGATTTGAGGGAAAGGTGGAGGGGTTTTTCTAAAGAGCTTATTTTTGAACCATCATGCAACCATCATTTTCTCTCCCAAGAATTTCTGTTCCAAAATCTGTCAAATGGGAAACAAATGTTGTGGGTGAGACCGCACGAGGATAAAAAACATTCTTGTTGTTTCACAATCCACCACCAGAAAAGAGCTGGCTCAGAGGAGGAATAAAAGAATGAGCAAGCAAAGACAAAAATCAAAATCAGCTTCAACATCACAGAAAGACGAGGAATGCTCCGAGACAGATCCTTTAAAAATGCATTTGTACTTGAAAAAGAGACGGCCATAATAAGGGACTGTGCAAAAATTATTAGGGTTGTTAAAAGTGTGGAGGGTTATGTGTTCTTTTTTTTTTTTTTTTCCACTGTAGGGAGGGTAGTCATAATTGTTTAGAAGATTGTTTTCCAGATTTATATCTTATTTCATTCCTCCCTTGTGAGATTTAACACAAATCTTTATATCTTATTTCATTCCTCCCTTGTGAGATTTAACACAAATCTTTAAAAGGAATGACACAGCTTTTGTGTGCGCCGTGGCCAAATCCTGTTATAACTTTGGCAAATGGTCATATGTGAAAATTGGCTTTCCATTAAAATAATGATTTAGCATTGCACTCCTATAACACTGATGAGCAGTTTTCGAAGGCTCCCGCCGAAGCTACAAAATTCTTTAAACAACTTTTTTTCCACTTGTGCACACAAGACCTGTAAACAAATGTAATGAGTTACAGCCCGGTTGTATTATTTCGAGACATTGGGGGTAGTTTTTTTGCAGTTTTTCTCTTACTAAAGGAGAGGAAAAGAAAAGATGTTTTTTTTTTATTAAACAACCCCACCTCACCCCCCTCACCCTCCGCTTCTGTAATTTATGTACAGTCCCTATGTCGGTGAAAGGAAGGGGGTAATTGTTCAGCTAAGTAAAGTCATTTCTAGTTTTTCCCACTTTTCCTCCATAAAGTGAACTTGTTGAAATGTCCTCTTTGTCCACAGCAGCTCCTTGGTAAAACAATCCAGGGCAAAGTCAGAGCGTGTGGTCGTTAACTCAGGCTGGCATACCTGTCTTGCTTTTATAGGTGGCAAAAGCTACTAATCCTTCAGTCCAATATTTACTTAGTCCAAGTTATGCTTTCCTGGACCCTAGCTATGCATCTCTCCTGCTCCCTGCTTATATATTCTTGGCCCTTGATGTATTCCTGGCTCAGGAAACAACTTTTAGTGCCCCGCAAGGGCTGAGTGAGAATTGACAGTGTGTGCCAGAGTGAGAGCGAGAGGTAGGGGGCCTGTTTTAGTTCCACTGTGTTTGTAAGGTCACTCAGAGTACATCTGTATGGAGTGGGAACTCACTCGCTTTCACTGTCACAACCACTCACAACAGCCATCTGTAATGCTGTTATGTGGAGCACTGTGTCCCTTTGTCCCTTACACACACACACACACACAGGCAACCACACAGTCACTCACACACCCTCACACATATAAGAGCACATACGTGTGCACGCTCAAACCCACACACACACTCACACGGCGTCACCGTTCACACGACAACAAATGAACCAGCGCGAACACACATTAACATAATGCTAGGTTCTAATTGCGAGAGCATGTGTTTCTAATGAAAAAGTTGTTTTAGGGTTTTATTCCGCTCGGCTGTCAAACAATTCGCCCGTGTTTTGAAATATAATTGTGGGGACCGTAAGAGTTTCGAAACCAAACCAAAACATTGCCGCGATCCTGGTTTCTAATGTTTCTAATTTGTTAAAATATGCTGAGTGAATGACAAAAGTAGAAGTCCGACCTGCCAAGAAAAACATATCAGAGGCAGGGCCATGTGGAAATACAGAGTCTCTTTTAGAAACATGATCAATGTAACCTTTGTTACAGGAAGGAGAGGGAGAGAGAGAGAGAGAGAGAGAGAGAGGAGAGGGGGGGAGGAGGGGGGAGGCAAAGAGACAACATACGGAGACAGTAGGTTCATGTTTGTGTACATGTTTATTTATCACGATATTCACGGTTCATACAGTAAAAAAAAAAAAACAAGTTTAAGAATTCAAGTGGACAGTTTTCATTCTGCTCGTGTATGCACCAACATACTGATCTACATTGTTGTGGTGAAGTGAACATTCTCTGCGCGGAGCGAATATGTTAGAGTGTAATTTCCACAAACTGTCAAATGCTGAGAGGAAGAGGAGAAGGGTTTAATCATTTACAGATGGGAAGTATATCTTTTACTTCTCATTTATGCTCATTCTCTCTCTCTGGCTGGACTTGAGGAGGATGTGTAGCCCCCTTCCTCCTCCTCCTCCTCCTCCTCCTCCTCATCCCACACACTTCCAACCCAAAACTAACATACAGCCTGGAAGTGGGCTGAGTGGTGTGTATGTATATGTGTGTTGGTGAGAAGGGAGAACGAAATTCATATGGTTGCAGAGCATCCCCCTCTCACTCTCTCTTTCTTTTTTTTACCCCTGCTGCTCTCTGCTTCTCTTTCTCTCCGTCTCCCCTTTTCTCCCCACATATCTGCTTCTCCGAAGAATAACATACAAACCCTCTGTGAAAGGATTCATGGTTTATTAAACCAGAGGTCCTTTTCCTGTTTCAACACTGAGAAGAAAAAATAAATACCACAGTTTGTTTTCTCTCCCTCTAGCTCACTCCTCTATCTATCTTTCTATCTATTTTCATACATTTTTTTCTGAAATCTTTTTATTTTTTCGATCATCCCGGTTTGCGCCCATCAATCTTTCAACTTTGTTTTTTACCCTGAACTTTCCGTACTCTAACACCGTGTCCATGTCTTGTCTCCAAATCTTTTTTTTCTTTTTTTTTTCATCTCTTTGGACACCAATCAACCACACAGCTCATTAAAGCAGAGTGTGTGACCACTGAATGGGTCCCACTAGTTTGTGTGTGTGTGTGTGTTACAAGGAGGGCAGACTAGGATAACTCACGGTAATGTATTGTCCTGGGCGTGCACCCTGACAGTTCCCCCTGCCGGTGCCTGGTCATTCATTACTGCTAATTTGACATGTTTACGGACCCCCCTCCTAACATTACATACTTAAGGCAATCGACTGACCTTAAATGGAAACACCTACAGCCGCACGGCATGTCAATACCAGATGAGGATGTTTGTGTCTGTGTGTTGTGTGTGTCTGTGTGTTGTGTGTGTCTGTGTGTTGTGTGTGTGTGTGCGTGTGCGCTTTCGTGTGCGTACCTGTGAAGCAGTGCATCAATACTGAGTTAGTGGTTAATCTCGAGGAGTAGGTGAGTTATGCCTGCGGAGATGGTTTCCAGCATTATCTGAGTAAGTGTGTGTAATGCAGCTAAGAGGTGAACAATTCAGAATAATGCAGGAAGTGTGTGTGGTGTGTGAGTGTGTGTAAAGGGAGAGGTTCAGGTTCAGTTTGAGGTTCAGTTTGAGGCCAAGAGGGGAAAGCGAGAGATTAGACCTGTTTTCAATCACAGCTTTTCTAATCCCCCCCTCCACCACCACCACCACCACCACCACCACCCATGCTCTGTTTGTGTTTTTACATATTCAGCACTTAAATACAGTGTTGTGTCATTAAACGGCCAATCTTGCATTGTCTCTCACTGATACACAACATTAATCACCAATTAGCTTGTCCTGCGACTGGCCACCTCTCTCATTAGAATATGATAGAATATAATGGTACTTAATGATGCTTAGGAAACATAATTAAATGACTGAGCTGTAGAACATGTGGAAGAACCGCGGTGCATCAATCAAAGACGACCCTGTCAATCCATCTGCTCGTCAAGAGCGCGCGCGCCGAGTCAAAACAGGGGGTGTGTGTGTGCGCCGAAACCACTGGCCTCTATCATGACCTCATTAGGGAGAAATGAAGGGTGGACGTGTCCCCATCACAAGATACCATTGGTGCTTCAAAGTGTGAATGACATTAATATGTGACTGTCTGAATGTCAGTTGGTCTATCTGGCTGCACTGGAACGGATGAGAGAGAGAGAGAGGGAGAGGGGAAAAAAAGGGACATCTCTCTGAGGTATCTGCTTCCAGCTCTAATTAGCATGTGAATAAATGGAATAAATAATCTATATTATTTATGGATTTGCTTTTATCATTAATCAACATAACAAAAAGCTTGTCTAATGTGCTCGCTGCAGTCGCCACTGTACTGTCAGCTGAAGGGAGGATGGAGGGGGGAGAAAAAGCGAGAGAGAGAGAGAGAGAGAAAGAGAGAGAGGAAAAGTAGAAGGGATGGGGATGTGTGGGGGGGGCAAATAGCTTATCTTTTGTTTTTTCTTTTTTTCATTTTAGTAGAACAATAAAGATAAGTGTTCTACATGCTTGCTTAACACACACAGTTCGCCGGCCTCCTCCCCTTCTCCCTCTCTCTCTCTCTCTCTGCCGGCAGTGGTGAAATCCATCTCTCTATCGCTATCTCTCTAACATCCATTACATACCCCAGCCCCTCACCTCCCTACTCATTAGGCCAACGCACAGTAAATTAGCAGCAGCAATTACAGGGAATATAAAGCATAGGCTCTGCCGGGCTCCCTCTGACAGGTACCACACAGATCATAGACAGACACCCACAGTCATCGGGATAATTACTGTGGGAAACGACCACACACCCTCGTAAGCGAGAGCGCAAACCTGAGTGTGAGTGCACACTCATTCTAGGTATGCCTGCGCTCAAATATGCTCTGTCTTACTGGCAGGCGTGTTCATGCATACACAGATGCACCTGCAAACACGCACACACCGCAAACACACAAACACATTAACTGAGGCCAGGAATGAAACTTCCCCATTGCCTCTCTTCATCTCTCTGTGATGTCCATTGTGACTATTTTCCAGCATAGAGTATTATTAATATTCATTCCTCCTCTCCTTGTCTTTGGCTCACTGTCTAGGTCTGCCTCCATTCTGAATAACCCCCCCCTCCCCATCACCCTCCCCACGCTACCATCCTCTCTCCTTTCCATTTCTTTCCTTTCCTTTCTTTATCTGGGATCCCCATGGGGACTCCTGTTTTTCTTTCAAATACGCCTCTCCCGCTCTTCCTCCCTTCATGTGTCCGTGCAGGGAGGAGAATGAGAAAAAGAAGGAGGAGGAGAGCGAGATGTTGAGGAATATGTGCATTAATATATTTCATTAGGATACTAGTAGCACAGAAGCTCCTGAACAGCACCTCTCTTGATGTGCGAAGGCTCTGCTGTCGGTATCCAGACGGGTAGTTCTCCAGGAATAGCCTCTTTAATGTTACGTCTCCAGAGGCCTGAGGTCTGCTGGCTCCACGTTGCCCTCGGCCTCCCACTCCTATTGTCCTCCTCCCACACTGACCAGTCTATTTGGGCCTGAAAAGCTGTTGGAAATAAAGAGCAAAATGGCTTCACCTTTTGTCTGTGTGTATTTATGATTTATGAGTTTGAATGTGTGTGTGTGTATGTGTGTGTGTGTGTTGCACTGCAAGCCATGTTTGGGGAAGTGGAATCCCTGGAGCTGTGCAGCGCAACATGGCAGCGGTGCTCGGCTCGCTAATCAAAAACATTAGGCTGCAGGACTCATTTTCCCCAGCACTCAGTGTGCAACTTCCATAATTCAATATCCCATGTCTTGCTGCTAAATCGTGCACACTACAACCCACTTTACTGTTTGTCAGCAAACTATCAACTCTGTTATTAGATATATACGGGGGGGAAAGAGAAGCCCTGTGCAGGTACAAACCTATGGGCAATTAAGGAGGCACACACACACACACACAGTGTTTACGAGTCCTTATTTCATCACTACTTCCAGGTCGTCTCGCTGTCCCCCCTCGGCGTTTACGGAAGCCTCCAGTTACCGTGGAGACCCTGGAACACTTTGAGGTCAGCAGAATCCTGGGATCCGCTGTTTTCACAAGCTAATCCAATCGTGGCCCCCTAAATTAGATATGCAAAAAATAAAAAAGAAATTAATTTTCTGCTGATGACCGGGTATGCAAATGATGACTCAATTATGGTGGGCTGGTGCGTTTGCAATTAATAACCTTGGAATCATCATTAACTAATATGTTTAGGAGGAAACTTGTCAGGCTAACCATGTTCACCATGCCATCAGTAATGCATTAATGAATTAGATTCATTAGAGAAAGGAGCCCAAATGGGGGGGAGGGGAGGGGAGGGGATGCAGGCCTGTTTCTGACCTGTGGAATCAGTCTTAGCCGGTTCTCCTCTATTCTTAGTCAAGCGCCTGTCAGCTAGTTGGAGATGAAATTTCCAATCAAAACAAACGAGGAAGAAAGTAGTGGGAAAAAAAACCCCCTCCCATCTCTCTCGATCGAAATGTATGTTGTGGCGATCGTGTCGCGGAAATCCGAAACGCTGCATATTTAAAAATGACAAAATGACAACTGACAAAGTCACAGACAAGAGGTAACTTTAATTCAACATTGTGAGAGTCCAAAAGTTATCTTACAGCTCAATTTTCATCAAAAACAATAACAATCTATACAGTAGAATTTTTTCTTCCCTTATATCATAGAGCTGTTCAGTGTATTTGCAGTCAAAGACAAAACAGAGGAAAAATAGACACCAGCTATTTGGTTTGCATCTTTTTTTTTTGTTTGTTTGTTACCTAAATACAAAACTTTGTCACCCATTACCAATATTCATAATCAGGATGGAACTTTGCTTACAAAGAAGCCATTGTATGACAACAGACCTCTGTAGTTCATTTGAAACAGATATGGTGCGGCCCCTCCCGCCCTGGCCCAACCAGCACAGGCACACAAGTGCCTGAAAAACACTCGTCTGTCAGCAGGCGCCTCTGTTAAAACGGTCCTTTCTACCCACTTAACAAAACCAGGCTCTAGAAAAGAAAAGCAGAGAGAAAAGCCCTATTCTCTGTCCAGCAACAGCTTGAAGACACACGGCAGACACAAAGAAAAGACTACAGAAATGGCTGAGGGGCCAAGGAGCTCCCTTTCATGCTTCCTCACTTCTTCTTGTTCTGTTTAGCTTGTAATGAAGCTGCATTGTCCAAAGGCTAATACATGGAGAGGAGGACCGGGGGATTGACTGTCAGATACTGGAGTCAGACCTACAACTCCATGTGAGAGATTAAAATTGTGCTGTGACAGTGCTCGTCTTCACTGTGCGCCCCTTTGTACTACAATTAACACAGCTCTGCGTTGTCACACTGTTGTGATCCTGTGGTTAATGAGAAATATTACCATCATGCGGTTGAAATTATTTAATCTGTGGAGGGGGGTGGGGGGAGCTACATAATCGCTACGAAAAAAGACCCAAGTGTTTCTGTGAACACTAAAGTGCAATGAGCACAGCTGAGACGGGCCTCTCAGCGCCGACTGTCCTTCAAAGCGTGCCATTGCTGTAGTATTATAGTACATCGGGGTGTGTGTGATTGTTGAATTATGGCTCTTTGTATTCTAGTCTGGCTTCACCACCAAACAGAGTGGGTTTGTGCTTTGTCCCCAAGTTCCCATGAATTCCTCTGTGGCAATAGACAATTGTGGTGAGGGTAGAAAACTGTACACGTGATTGAATGAAGAATGGGTTTGCATTGTTAAGGCATCTAGACTGCTGGTAAAGATTACAGTGACAGAAAAAAAAAGAAAGAGTATATAGATACAGTATGTAAGCAGGCATAAATAACATAGGAACAGAAAGAACAGAGGGGGGAAAAAAGAGGAACTCAAAGAAAGAAAAACACAGAGCATTTTCTTAGTTCTCTTGATTTCCACACACAAAAAAAGAAAGTGTCACTCAAGAGAAGAACCCATGCATATTATCAGTTCAAGAACAGTATCAATCTGAAAGCCTCAAAGAGTTCAAACAAAAAAAGATATAGATTTACAGTATATATTAATGTGTGTATATATTCTTAAAAAATCTACTTCAACCAAATACTCTGAATAAGATGCTACTTTTTTGCCATACAATAAACATTTTCATAAGGAAAAAAAAACTGAAATTTTTTATTAACTTACAAATAATACAAAAATAGACAATGGCATGTTTTTGAATCAACAAATGAAAGCATGGTATACCAATGCAAAACAATCAACATACAAAACAAACAAACAAACAAACAAAAAAATGATAAAAAAGTCACATTTAAATAGTGAGAGACAGTAAATAATGAAACAAAACACCGTGAAATATGTTCACTTACTGTATTAAACTTACACAACACAACTAAACAAGGGTGAGAGGCAATGTACAAATACAAGGGATAAATACATTATTTATAGGATATTTTACAGGAATCCCCTTTTTGTATCCAAATCCATGTTTCTCGTGTTTAGCAGATGAGATATTGACAACACACAGTAAATCTATCTTCTGTACTGAGAAGCTGCCTTAAGACATTTAATGTTTACATTTCAAACTATAGCTATCGCAAAAAAGAAAAAAGTCAAATTAAAAATTCAACATTTTTTTTTTTTATATACAAAAATATATCACATATATCACGCATTTATTTGATATTCGCTAGACTCCTTCAGTACAGCGCTGGCTGGCTGGACGCACACATCCTCTGGCTTTTCAAGTCTTCACTAAAATCTCCGACAAAATGTCAATTTTGGCTAAATCATCACCTTTTCTTCACATGACAAAGCAGAAAAGCATATTGCAAACAGCTCAATCCTCACAGTTTTTATTAAAATTCAAACAAACAAATGGGGAGGGGGGAGAAAAAAAACAAACAAAGGCATGTTTTCTGGTGTTGAATTAGCATTCAGGGCGATTTTGTTATACCACTTTTAGATTTATGGGATAAATTAGCAGCAAAACTGAGGGTTGATTTTGTTCTTTTCTGTATTTCGTTGTTTTGTTTTTTTTATGTGTGTGTGTGCGTGTGTGTGTGTTGTTGACCTTAGTTCCATTTGGCCAGTGTGTTCTTATGTGGTTTTAGCAAGCAGGCTGAACTAGGGAAAGCATCTTCTATTGTGACAGAGGTTACGTAAACTTCATGGCCAAACCAACACTTCTCTGTTGTTTGTGTGAGTTATGGATTGCAAGACGGCGTGGGGCCTCCAGTAATCAAACCCAAACCTTACAGGCATAAACATAAAGATAAATAAATGCTCTTTTCATGAGGTCAGTGTCACACTGTGGGTAAACTATCAGTCTCTATACACTCCATCCAACGCGGTGTCAGAGAAGCTACACTAATTCAACCAAGAGGGAAATAACATCACAAAGGTTCGTATTGTCCCTTTTTTCTCCTCCCCTATCCCTTCAGATGAAATCCCAATGGAAAGGCCTGAGTTTAACAGAGTCCTGCGTCTTATCTTGACTTCCTTCAGTTCAGCTCCGGAGCATAACAGAGACTCGCCAGACTCTGCTACTGTGTCTTTTCCTCTCTCAACCTTCCCAAATCTCCAGCTATCCCAGATCCTCTACATGGGTGGAACGATCATCCCGGGAATCGCTGCTTTGTGGGAAAAGAGGGGGAGGAAAGATGGTGTAAGGGGGGGGTAAAGAAAGAGAGAGAGAGAGAGAGAGAGGTCAGTCATGTGATTGCTGGGTTTCATCTGTCATCACAACAGTCACATAACAGAAATGTTCTCCAGCATCTGGCGAACAAAGACGACTCTCCCTCATTATCTCTTCATTCCGAGGCCCCAAAATCAAAACATTTTTCTCCGCTGCGCCGCTAACTTGGCGCACACCGACAACATCATTCAACTTTTCACAGGCTTTCTGAATAGCTTCATGCAAGAGCTGCCACTGTTAATTGTTAGCAGTTACATTGTGTAAGCCCATTGTGCATCATGGAGCATAATTCAAACATGAGAGAGGGGAGAGAGGGAGGCGTAGTGACGTGGGATGACAGAGGTGATGAAATTACGCTTGAACATGGAAAATGGAATCCATCATGAGCCTTTTCACGGGGAGTTTTATTCACATTTTTACCTTCTTATATCACGCTCTGCCTTCCACTACACTACATCTTCACCTCCCCCCCTCAACGCTCTTTTCCCTCCCCCCCCTTTTTTTTTTTACACAGAAGCTATCACGGGGAGGAATTTTTCATATAACATATTGGCTGCCCATTGATTCCCCTCTCCCTCTTCAATTCACTAATTCCCCAGTTATTTCCTAAGTGTCTCCGGCTGTGTGTGTGCATGTGTGTGTGTGTCAGTGTGATCAGCGCACAGTGGCCAATGGCCTTTGGGTCACCATGGTCAGCGCTCATCAACGCCGACAGAGGAAGTGAGGAAGTGCTTAGCTCGGGGCTCTGATAAAGATTCCCATCCATCATTTCTCTCTCTCTCTCTCAGGATCTCAACACCATACAACATCCTGCCTAGACGAACAGACCCCCCGCTGCATTCAGTGGAAATGGGAGAACAAAATGACCCGTGGTGGCTTAACACCACCACCACCACCACCACCACCTCTCTACAGAGACACCCACCGGAGCACAGGCAGGAAGCAGGAAGTGAAAAACGGGAAATGGAACACATATGGCGTGGCATGCTGTCTCTCTGACGAGTCAAGGGTGACAAATAAAAACAGAAAAGAGAAGGAAGGGCAGGGCAGGATGAGCTGCCGGTGCAAATGAGCGGTATGGGGATAGTGTGGCATGGAAAGAAACTGAGAAAATCAAAGAGAGGCATAACATACTTCAGGAGAAGGCCAGGCCCTGCAGAGCGTTGGCTGATGAGTACTTGCTAGAGTCCACAAAAGACTGATCTATAGCGAGGAAGGAGAGTGGAAGGGTTCAAGGAGGGTAAAGAAAGGAAAAAACGGGGAGTGAAGAGGAGAAGGGAAAAAAAAGGAAGTGGGAGTAAAAGTGAGAAATTGTTATCATAAGGAGGTGGAAAAGAGCAGGATTAAAGCTTGATGAAGAGGTTATCAACAGGAATGTTATCTTAAAACTTCTTTTTATTTATTTATGAGTATATAAAAACGGAGCTTCAAATTCTTTGGATATCATGTAAATGCCGTCCGGCAGCTTACCTTGCAGGCTGTTGGCATTAGCGCTGGTGCACGTGGGCGGAGGGGAGTTCTGGGGTCGCACTACGGGGGCAAAGGCGCTCTTCTGCTTTACGGCGGCGGACACCATATTAGCCGGAGAGAAGGAGAAGATGCCGGAGGAGCTGCTGCAGTTGGAGGGCAGGCTGGTCGACGAGGCCATTGTGGGGCTTGATGGGACGACTGGAAGAAAGAGACGGGTAGGAAAGAGGCGGGTTTTTAAGGGGGGTCAAAGGGAGGCACATCGGGGAAGAATGACAGGGAGGAAAGATGGAAGGCGGACAGGGGGAGAGGTGAGGTTAGAGAGAGGGCCGAGGGCAGAGGACGGGTAGACGGGACGAACAGAAAGGGACTGGTCAATGGATGATGGCAGGAGGGATAATATTTTGGACTCAGATCAACTGGCTCAGACTTTTTATTTTTATGTGCAACCTTTTTGTTGTTGTTAAGCAATCACTTGGCAATTAGATATTCCATAGCTAAGACAAAAATGTGTTTAGTTGGAAACTTGCACTAAAAACAGCCCAAAGCATTTTTTCCCTCTGATCAGTCTGTTCTGATGACTCATCTTGTTGCCCAAGGGCTTGATAAACAACTCCTTGCTAACAGGGGTGCTGTACCTGTAATTTATTTTTAGGGCAACTTACAAACAAGGCTCACCCAAAGTACCTTTTTTCCCCCACAAAAAATCATGTATCATGAACAGCGAGAGAACGCTGCGTTTTAATTGTTATGTTGTAGTTGGTCGTATGTCCAGACTTCTAATCAGCGTCATCACCTACTGTAAAGTCTGAAGACCCACATACAGTGAAATTTATTTGCTTGTCTTTGAGGTTGTTAAAGTACGGTGATCTGAAGAACTACTGTAGCTAGTCAGTTATTTAACTGCTAACCCTGAAACCCGTCCGGGCACGTCCCCGTCGCGCCGCGGCCGCAACACTTCAAACCCCACCGGGAGCGTTTAACCCATCAGACTTTGTTTACGTATCAAATTTGTTCATCTTTCTTGTTTTATGCATACTTCTAAATGTGCTTCTACATGTGTAAATATGCTACGTAGTTAACTTGTTTTTCTTTTTTTTTCTTTTTCTTTTTTATGACCGGCAGTTTCGCGGCGTCTGTCAAAAATAGAACAGCTGCGTATTCCCCATGGAGCTGAGCGGAAGCACGTTTCTGGGACGCTTCTGAACCGGACTGCGGCGGAACCGGTGGGGTTTCGAAACAATGTCTAGAACGGCCGCGTATAGCTCAGGCGGGTAACACGCCAGCTGGCGGGAATATGCTAACTTTAGTCAGTCACAATGACTCCCTGAGCTACTTACTCACACCTGGCACGTCATTATTAACAATGTACCTCATTTTAATTAATGAAGAAGGGGGAAAAGCTCCAGTTACACTTACTTACAGTTAGTTAGCTAATGAGCTCTTCGCAGTTTTTTTCTTAAGATTCACACGTACCACGGACTTCTGTCTGTGTTAGAAAGACACATCTTTGCTGTGGAAAATACTCTCACAGAAAGGTTTAATTAAATGTGATGGTGACTCTTGGCTAATAAGCAATGATAGCTTTCTCCAGTTTGGATTATCCAGCTATCCGTTCCTTCATAAGTCAACCCTGTCAAGTACAATTGTTCACTGACTCAAAAGTTGCACTCCACTGATCATCATAATGCCTTTAGTTTTCTCAGCAAACTTATGGTGTTTTTAAAAGCTAGTGCGACCAGACCATGAAGCCTGCAATAGAGCTGTGGATTAAATCTAGTGAGGACTACACAAAAGCTCAAAACACAGCCAACAGCCGGACAAGTTGCCGCCTGCTGTCAGTCACAATCGTAAGACTTATCCACAAATAAAAATGACCAGGTTATCTTCAGGGCGCAAATCCTGTCTCCATCTGACATCATCCCATCCATCCACTTCTCTTGGGTTTGTCTTTTGTCTGCTAATACACTAAGAGCATTTTCCCCCTCAGTGATTTTACAATCAACCAAGTCGTATTTCACCTGCTCTCTGATATCTGCTTCTGCCTTTATTGTTGTTATTATCCAACACTTAGCTTTTATGGCTCTTCCTGACAAATCCTCGCAATAAAGTCATAATCCATTTATGAAGGGGCCTAACTAATCAATTAATGAAAATTGGACCTACAAAGGGAGGCCGAGGGGCCATTGATTGAAAGTGTCTGTGTGGGGCCGATGAGCCTGTTAAAATACTTGTTAACACCCAGGAATCAAAGCGCTGAAATGGAATTGCTTCTCTAGCAATTAGTTTATTGATTTAATCAAGGGTCTTTAATGTAGAGGGTGAGAGTGTGTGTGTGTGTGTGTGTGTGAGCAGAGGAGGTGGTGGTGTGTGTCGGGGGGGTGCTAGGTGATCTGCTCCCCTGGCCAATAAAGTAGGGATTTGCGTTTGACTCTGTTCTTAAAGAAACAGATGAGCCAGCTGAACTGCAGGGCTTTCTCCTTCGATGTCACTTCTTATTTCCACCTCTGATGCTCAGTGCTTGTCAAATAAATAAATCATTTTATGCTCAAAAGGCTCTGAGTCAATCCTTTTCACTTTTGCGTGCCTTGATTTTATCATCACCTCTTGCTTTCAAACCTAGGATGTGGTGTATTTACTCACTAGCATAGGGCGAGTTGCCTGCGGATCCATTGAGGAAGTTGGGCGAGGTGCCCAGGGTTGCCATGCCAGAGTTAGCGTAGCCATTCATGCTAGTGGAGACAGAGCTGTAGCTACTCTGCTGGGGAGTGGAGCTGGGTACATAACCATGAGGGGACACACTGCTTGTATTCCTACTGAAACCTATGGACAGGGAAAGAGAAGAGGAGACGGAGAGAGAGAGAGAGAGAGAGAGAGAGGGAGAATAGGTGTTAGGGGTATAACAGATGGCAGACAAAACCAAACGAGAAAGCCTACATGCAATCCTGCCAAACACTCTTTTCCCTACACGGCTAATGGACATAGCAATAAAAGCCAAAAGAAATTTTCGAAAAAATCTTAGACAGCATATGGCAGAGCGAGAAAGCAATGAACGGAGTGGAGGGAGAAAGATATGAGAGAACGAGCTGCAATCTAACCACTGAAACAAGAGGCCTTTAACCTCACTGGCTCCTCTCCAAAATTAGATATATTGATAAGGCAATTAACACTAAAAGGCCTCTGCAGCGCTCCTGTAATTTATAAAGAATGAAGCCAGTATTTCTGACAGGACCTTCTTCTCTTTTATGCTTTACAGGAGCAGTGAACAGAAAAGGGACAAGATGGAAAGAAGACTATAAATATACATCTCAGGTCCAACACGCTGACACCAGAGAAAAAAAAAAAAAAACACAGCTGGAATTTAACATCAGGAATTTCTGCTCTCTAGAGCAACAAGGGCTGCGTTTCTCTACTGTAGCAGACTTCCTTCTTGATAATTAGGTGCCACCAGTTTGCAATGAGTTGTAAAGCCAGAAGTCAGACAGCTGATATCTGCTGTTTTCTTCACACCTGAACATGTTTCCAGATGAAGATGAAGGACAGAGGAAGCAGCGAAGAAGCTCATTGGAAGTATTGAGACCTATCCAGAGGCTGGTCCATCCACCCTCCTCTCTTTCCCCTGATACATGTGATGAATCACCACTGACTGCACCCACATCTCTCTCTGTCAGACAGGGGCCGACCCCAGTCTAATATACACACCCCTAGGACCCACTCATATTTCTCCATCGTACTCCATCCATGGCTCTCTTTTTCTCCATTCTTCACTCTCTTACCTTCGTTCTTTCCTCGTCTCAAGTTTTCCCCTTTTTCTCACTGCTGCCTCCTCCTCCTCCTCCTCCTCCTCCTGTCCTCCTTTCTCAGAATCTTCCTTATTTGCTCCATGCTCTTAAATCACCCTCTCTGAATTTCCCACATGAAAAATAAAATGTCCCCTATCGCACTATTCATCTTTACTATCCATCCTTCTTTCCACAAAGAGTAAAGAAAAAAATCCCAGCCACATTTCCCATGATTATAGACTTTAATTGTTTCCTGTTGAGTTCGCTCACCCTGATTGGCTGTTTGTGCCACCTCTGACCCGGTGAAGGAGTTCACAGCCATCATGCCAGCATGGACGGAGCCGCTGCCAAGACTGGCTAGCTGGTTGTGCCCTCGTGGCACTGTTGTGTAGAGGGCCTCTGCGATATCCGCCGCTCGTTTCAGAATCATCTCCTGACAATGAGGGAAGAAAAAAAAGAAAAGAAAAAGAAAAAGAGCTGTGGTCAGCGAGACAGGCAGGAGAGGAGAGAGGAGAAGAAAGGAAAATATGCCCTTGATGGAGGCTTTATGGTCTCACAAGAATGCTTGATCTCCACATGAGATATTGCGCATGTAAACCTAGTAGACTGAGTGGTTTTTATCAGTGGTCACTGGGAGTGGTGGGATTGGTTCCAGTAAATGGAGGAAAGCCTCATTAGCAGATTCATCAAATCTTTAGCCTGCTGGTTCCTCTCTTCCTCCCTGGTTCATGTTTCATTTTTCTCCTCCTTCTCCTCCTACCCTTCCTATTCTCCTCTCCTCCCCTTACATTTAGTTTCCATTGTGCTTCTCCTCCTTTCCTCCACAACATACGAGCTTGATGAAAGCGCTAACTTATTCCCACGTGTGTGTTTGCGGGCCCCTGAGCGCAGCAGGGTGCCGCGTGGCCCGGCAGAGACGCCTCCCTTTGATGCTGCGAGTGGTCCGAAAACCCGCAAACATAATTTCATCTGAGGAAACATATATAGATGTTTGTGCATGCGTGCTTTTTAGTGTGAGTGTTTACCTGGTTATTGTGAGGCATCCCGTACAAAGCCTCTACCAGGTCTGCTGCTCTCTTTAAGATCACCTCCTACAATCAAGCGCAGAAAGAGGAAGGGGATTGATCATGAGTGTGACGGCTCAAAGAGTTCAGTCACTTTTATTACATTTCACGTCTTGCATTATGCTGTGAATGCAGAACACAGAGTGCAAGAGAGGAAGGAGGCAGACAGAGGAAAGGAGAGGAAGAGAAATGGGCCTGTCCCGGCACTTTGTTACTAGCCGGGCAGTTTGGGAGAGCAGAGGTAAGATACTGTTATCTGTGAATAAAACATGAGCCTATATCTCTTTATCAGTCAACCATCTTCTACGTCTTCTCCTCCCCACTATCACTGCCAGATCATGAATCCACCGCACATGATCACACATCAATCTCATTTAACACAACATATCATCAGGTTGACAGCTATACAACTCCACTCGTCAGCTGGGACACACCCGTCTCCTGCCCTGTATTAACCCTGGTAATGATCCAAGTGAATAGCCCTGCATCCACTTTGTGTGACAAATGCAGAACATTATTGCTCAGGTGAAAACCGCCGAGTGGAATTTCCCACATCAAACATTTATCCTTCCGTACCGTTGCCGTTTCTCCACGCTCATTTTCTACCGCTTACCCTCCTTTCTCTCCTCTCTCTGTCTCTATTCTTTTCCCTCCCTGAGTGTATGAGTGTGTGACTCCAGGCAGTCGTTATATGTGTGTGTGTGATGTAGACACCTACAGCCCTACGAAACCCTTTTTAAAAGTTAATGTGCCGGGGCCAGGATATATGCTGGAGGCGCGACAACCAGAAAATTGCAGCCCCCTCCCCTACAACCTTCCCCTCGTTTCTTTCTCTCCCCTCCTTCTCCTCCGCTCGCGCACACACACGCTGTGCGCTATACCCTCCTGAGTGTATCCCTCGCTGTGAACAAGCCCTGGAGCATGTGTGCTCTCTGTTCCGTGACACACCGCCTTTCAATCAGACCTCATATCGCAGACACACACACACACACACATACACACACACAGGTGCAACCGCACACGCAGCCACGCACATGTGGAGGCTGTCGAGCACGCCCAGGACATGACGAGAGGGTCAGCAAAGCAATAAAGATTGTAGAGCGCTGTCCGAGGTGCTAAATTCACTCAATAATGGGAGCGCTGCCTCTGTGTTAACCTCCCATTACTAGCACTATCTGGAGGGAGTGGGGGGGGGCGGTGCAGAGAGGGAGGCGAGGGAGGGGTGGGCGGAAGGGGGAGAGATGGAAAGAGGGGAGACCAGAGAGGAGGCCTGCTCGAGGTGATTGAGAGATGTAGAGGCCCTAGGAAGGTAAGTGGTTCTTTAGTATGTATGCACCGCTTCTCGCTTCCTTCTCTCTCTGCTTTTCCTCGACTCCCCATGCCTCCCAGGGATTGCTAGATAGGTAGATGGATGGATGACGGGAGGTGGGGTAGAGGAGGAGGAGGAGGAGGAGGAGGGGGAGGAGGAGGGGAAATGAGGGAAGTATGAGGCATTAGGACACAAACAGATCAGCAGCTGGAGTGTAACGGTGTTCAGAGAGGACACATGAAACCTTAGTCACTTCATCTAAAACATCTTTTTCCCCCCTCGCCCAGCCTCAGAACCTTTCAGCCCTACAACTGTCTGTCTGTGCATCTCCATCTCTAATCTCCACCCGCTCCCGCTTCACCTGTGTCTCCAAACTACTTTCTCTTGTCTCTCTCTCTCTCTCCTTCTTATTCTCTCCCATTGTCTCTATTAATCACTCTCTCCTGCTCCTGTGCCCTGTCTGTACCTATCAGTCTCTCGTTAGCAAAGGGATCTGTCCAGTAGCTAAACGCGATTAGGCAGCGCTCCAGAGTCGTTCTGATAAACAGATAAATGTGGTTAGCGCCGTGCTGCCTCCCCAGCTCTGCTGCTGTAAGGGGAGACCATTTCCTGGGCGCAGGGTCTCTTCCCGTAAAGTCAGGCCCACAGAGACGTCAACAGGAAGGGGAACCTGATCCAGAGCAGAGCCTGGCCCCGTCTGGCAGGGCGGTCACTCATTAGCCGGCCCCAGACCCCCGGCTATACCACAGCTTCAGCTAAACACCCTGCAGTCTGGCTGGCTGTGCCTGAGCTGCCCAGCACTCCCTCCTCACTCTGACTGCCTGACTATTAGCCACAGCACAGTATGAGGGCTGTTTTCAGCTGGACACTGGATCATTACCACAACATACAGAGATAGAACAGGCATTGGCAGATATCCTGCTTGTTCTCTGCTCAGTGTGTGTGTGTGTGTGTGTGTGTGTGTGTGGAGGGTTCATTAAGAATCCTCTTGAAGAAGATGCCGCTAGAAAGGAATACGATATATTCCCAATCAATTCAATCCTGATTAAAAACTGAATGAAGCACAACCACAGAGAGGCTTTGCCCGGGTAGCCATGAATGGACATTTGTAGCACAAAAAGTTGCCAGTGCACGCCCCCCTCTCTCTCTCTCACTCTGATGATTGAGGCCAACAGTTGAGAGAAGTGTGGTCAACAAACTGTTATTACCTCAATAAAGGCACAAATCAATAGAGCTGAAATGAACAACCGAGCCTGCCAGCTACCGCTGTTCATTTAGAAGAGAAAGAGACACCGCGAAGCGAGGGAGGAAGAGGAGGAGAGCAGAAGAGGATGGATGGATACAAAGATATTTAGAGAGATACAGGGGGTTGATAGGCTAAAGACCAGAACTCACCAGGACAAGTCTTGTATCCACCAGACATGACACACAGCGAGGACAAGTGATTTCTCTATCTTCTTTCTGCATCTACCTGAGCTCTCCATCTCTGCCTCATGGTGACTTCCCACCACCGAGTGTGTGTGTGTGCGTATATGTGCGCACAAACAGGCACGGAGAAGTGTGTACGTGCATTTCTATGTGTGTGTGTCGGTGTGTACGTGTGTGCTGGAAGTAATAAAGTCCACCCGGGGTTGACTTCGATCCACTGACCCAGCAGGAGGTAAGACTGGACAGCTATGATGGATCACCTAACCTGCTTCTGCCTCTCTCTTCCTCTCTCCCCTCAACCTCCTTTCCTCCCTCTCTCCCTCTTTTCCTCTCTCCCTCCATCCCTTTCCTCTCCCACTTTGCCAGTCTAAATGACCTTATACTCAGTGGAAGGATGAATAGAGTTGCTTGTGCGTCCGCTATGCAAATAAAGTGTTTGTTTGAGCAGAAAATGACCATGAACGTATGATAAAATGTTTATGTGCATACTGCATAGTGTCATGTATAGCCTACTGTCCACAGCACACAGTCATTCCTCTGTATGTGAGGTCATGTTGCCCTTGTGCCATGTATATCCATATATGCTATGAAACTCTAGAAGTTGTCAATACCTCTCTGTACCAGTGTTACCAAGACAAATTCCTATAAAATAATTGCATGTGGCAACCAACATGAGCACGGACATATGAGAGGAGTGGACGCACTGTACCTTGGGTAATCTCTCTTGGTCTCCGGGGTGTCTGGGGATGACCTTCTGTAACCTCTGGAAGCCGTAGTCTATGGTTGGCTCGTTCAGTGCTAAGAACAAACGAAAAGAGAGACAGAAAAAAAAAAGAAAGAACATTTAATGCTTGATTCTCGATAATGAAAAACACCTACTGTTCAACAGCGCCTGGGAGATACAGCAGGAGAAAACGAGTGATTCTCTCCTACGGTAGAAACGACTGAATTAAACACGGTTTTACATGAATATTTCAACATTAAACTAAACACGCCGAAAATGTGGGTGCTCTCTATTAAGTCTGGTGTGTGTCTTTGTTTGCCTGTGATGTAATGAATCTCTCTCTGTCGCCTGCTTTGGTGGTTAATAAAAAGACTGTCAGGAATCAAGAGTGTATGTGTGCTTGTGTACATGCGTGTGTGTGTGTGTGTGTGTCCTGTGGTCTTGCGTTGATCAGCGACTAATATAAGCAATTACAGAGCCTGGTTCCAATATAACAAAGGCTTGATCGCTCCGGGGAACAAGCTAAACACACACACACACACACACACACACACACACACACACACACACACACGTAGAGACAGTCAAATACACTCATATGCACACACACACACACACACACACACACACACACACAGTCAGATCATCCAGGCAGCAGGGAGAAAGCACTCTCTCGGCATGCTGTGGTCGTGCTACGGTAATTGAATATGAGAAGATTTACCATGAATATTTAAACATTAGAATAAATACAATGAAGATCTGAGGCTTATAGTACAAACACTTCAGAGGAGGATTGTTGGATAAGTGCTCTCTCCACATAATTCATTCCTAATGTACTCTCTCTCTCTGTGTCTCTTCCCTGTCTTTACCCTCCTCCCCCTGTGTCTCTTTGTGGGTTGCCTGGGGAGTCAATGCACATACGTGGATAACAGTCCCGACTTCTTTTCTGGGCTACGGCCTATAGGATGCTGCTTCTGTTCAGAGATTGTGGCTTGAACAAGTGTGTATCTGCTACTTGTATCTGAGTGAAATAGAAGGCGCCATTATGCGTGAGGATTGCCTGTATGTGTCTGTGTCTGTGCCGTCCGTCTGTTTCCCCTGTGGGTCGCAGCTTGGACGTTTCCTGAGGGCTGATGCCCTGCTCGCCTCACATCTGAGCAGCCAGGCTGACTAGGCGGCCCCCAGAAAAAAAAAGGCCCCTAGAGGCTATGAGTACAAGCTGTCCTGCTGGACCTCTAGTGACTTCACCATGGCTCCTCCTGAGCCGCCCGCTCAGACACATAAACCAAAAGAGAGCAGAGGAGTGAGAATCGGTGATGCTGTGTTTTGGCAACACAAACGTATTTGGACAGCTCTCCCAGCGGACCGTTCCAGTAATCCATAAGAGTGAAAGAAAGGAAAGGTGAATAGCTAGAAGCAAAGACAGTGCAGAGGAAGGAAAAAAAAAAAAAGTAGAGAGGAGTGGAGTTGCCAGAGGCAGGCTCAACTTCTGAAGAATGACACACATTACAGGCCAGCTGGTCCACTGATAAAATAAGCCAAAACAATGAGATGATCACATGCAACAAATAAAGTATGAATTATTTCTGAGGACAAATATTTGACATTACTTCCCGTATTCTCTGATCTCTCTAAAGCCTTAAGGAGGATTTGCCCTGGATTATAGGCCTGCAGTCTGAGGAGAGGATTGTTCTGACAACATCCTCTTTTTTCGTCTCAAAGGCTTTTGTTTTTATGATGAATTTTTTATCAGTTCTCCACAATGCGCCAAATGAGCCTCGAGTGAACAATAGCATAAAAACCCCAAGACACACAGAGATACCCCCTATTACAAATAAAGAGACAATTTTGGTAATTGAGAGAGGAAGTGATATTGTCTCTGCTCGTTTTCAAGGACCATAAACCAGAAGAGAAGTATGTGGGGGACAATGCGCACCACTAACTACCTGGCTGTGTCTCTTTGGGGATTATCTTGGTGTTTTATGCTCTTCTATCTATGCTCAATATCTCACATTTCACAACAGGAATTAGTACTGGAAGAAGAAGAAGTAGAAGAAAAAAACTCTTCTGCCTCGAAAGAGGAGTGGTGTGCCGGTACACTCCAGGATTCAAAGCACACTCGCCTATACAGGTATATTTATAATCCTTAGCTGTCGCTCTCCAGAAGAGCAAATCAAAGCCAGTAAAACATAACTGCCATAAATAAATGAATAGATGAGCAACAGCCCTGGACTGGAGGGATTCACCTAGCAATCACCCACATCAGATCAGATCAATGCTCATGGAAATTTCATGAAGCCTAGAATCCACACCGCTTCATATTTCACTATAATAACCCACAGAGCCGCAGGGGGAGTGTGTGTGTAGGGGTGAGGGGGTAGAAGAAGGAGGAGAAGGGGCTAGGGTGGAGGGGTGCTGGAGGTATGGGCTTTAGGGGAGAAATAAAAAAAAAAAAGGGCGGAGGGGGTGGATGTTTGGGGTGCAAAGAGTAGGTGGGGGGATGAGGGATAATTGAGAGGTCAGTACGGTGGAGTCGTCCTGGAAACACACGAAGGAGGAGGAGGAGGAGGAGGAGTGATGGAGGAGAAGAGGAAACTACGGTAAGTGTCCGGTAGCCCTGTCTCCTTCTCCTCCTGTGTCACAACACAGTGTGTACGGGCAGTGAGTGGGTAGTGTACTTGCAGGGTTAGGTAATTGGCTCTGAGGCTTGATGTTAACACCTTAACGGGCCCTCAGACAGTGGGTAAGGAGCTGATCATATCACAACCCTCTGTTTCTCTTCTCTTTCTCAGTCTCCTTCGTCTCCCCTCTCCCTCCTCACATCCCTCCCTCCCCCCCTCCCTCCCTCCTCCCCCTCTTTCCCTCCCCTCTGCAGTCTCTAGTGCTCAGGTGTGATCTCATAAGCGCTGCCTGGCGATCGATGCCGCCAGTGGCAGGGGGTTCAATAGCCCTGAATTACGGCTTCATTTCTCCCCCCCATTCTGCCCCCCTTTCACACAGATGAGAGCTACCCCCCCCTCCCTCCCGCCATCCACCCCCACCACCACCACACACACACACACACACACACACACACACACACATATATAACACCCCCACTGACTACTCACAATCCAGATCAATACCTTACAATCTAATTTTTATCCATTTTTCCATAAACCTCGAGATTGCGTTTATTTGCAGAATCCGACAAGCTAAATAAAGCATCGCTTGAACATGTCAGGGAGACTAATGCATGGCTGGAAATTCATACACAGAAAACAGATGAGTAGAGCTTTTTGCTCCTAAAGGAAGGGAGAGGCTGAGGCTGAGAGAGGATGGAGGAGAGGATGAGGATGAGGAGGTGGAGGGGAGTTGGGAGGGGGGGGCACTAAGAGATTCTGCAAATCAATGGAGGTGTGGATGCTACTACAACCTAAGCTCTAATTATGTGTTGCAAAAAGTACACGTCGACAGTTAACAATACCTGACAGCACGGATCCTCGCTGGGAAAAATGCAAATTCTGGAAATCTGGAGGAAAAGTGTGCGCTTGAATTAAGATATAAGAAAACACAGGGAACCATTCCCCCGGTGAACGCCGCTCATTTCAGCAGGGTATAAAATAATCTACGTTCGAAATTCATTTACATCATCATCATGGACCAGATGCTCCTGTAATAAGAACGGAGCATGCTAAAGAGGGAAGACAAGCCACATGGTGCAGAAAATTAATCTCAATCTCAAATAGAGGTGTGAATTTCCTCACTGTTTAGACTGTGCGTAGTAAATGCGAGTGTGTGCAGCTATCTCAGCTGGCCCTGTCTCCAGCTGGAGACCAGCCGTTTTAATCAACAGCAGGCCTCCACCCAAGCTCAATAAAAGACAGCATTCACAAATAGGAGCAAGACGAGTAATTGACCAGCTCGTGGTTGCACCCTACTTTTATTGCCAGATGACTACATGCTGCATTTTGTGTGTCTGTGATGTGTGAATGAGCTCATGCTCAGGTTTATATCATGCACAGATGAATGCAGAGTTTATCTGTATCTGTAGGAAAAAAGAGAGACTGACTCTGTGGCAAATTACATCAACATCATGATATCAACACAATCAGCACAAGATATATTATGTATGTGAAACACTCAGGCACCATCTGAGCAAAACAATCGTCTCAGTGTGTGTGAGGAGCTTAATTAAGGCTAAAATAAATCAAAACTTTACAGGGCATGCTCATGCTTGCAGCACTTAACGATGGCATCATCTGCGTTTCGCACCAGCGCGTGTAGTATATAAAATGACAGACAACTGACAGTCTTTCCTCCACTCCTAAAACTAATTTGGAGCACAGAAGCAGGCAGAGAGAGGCTGAGAGAAATGTCAGCAGCACCTAGACTGGTTTAAATTCTGTTCTTGACTTTTGTCTTTTCCCTTCGCTCTTCGCTGCGACTGACTGATGTTTCCTACACACCTAATCTGCACTCAGCGCTGAAAAACTACCCCTAATGTTTGTGCGTGCGTGTGCGCGGATGCGCGTCGGTGCGCATGGTGCCGGTCTTAATGTGAGCCAGCAGAGCCTTTTAATATCAGCAGAAGCTGTGGCGGAAGCACTAAGCAGACAAGGCTGCATACTGAGGAGGGAGGGATTGCCTTTTGAACGACAAGGGTGATTCATCAACTCCCTCAATCTATGACCAGCATCCTCGTGTGACACACACAAACACATACGCACAGGCACACACACACACACGTACACGCACACTCATGGGCCATGGTGGCAGAGAGCATTATCACTCTATATTGCATGGAGAAAAGAAAAGGGAGAGCTTCTTTGATGAATGTTACAAAGACAGCAATCCAGTAAAAGGTGATACACAACCAAACATGGAGATGCATTTGTACAGGGGAGAGGAGGGAGGGTGGGCAATGACCTGATAATGAGAGAATGAGGGAGGGAGAGAGAGAGAGAGAGAGATTAGGGAGAGCTCTCAGCCCCAGAGGTGGGTAAGGCAGAGGGCAGGGAGAGGAACAGAAGGGGGATAAGGGGATAAAAAGACAGAGGAAGAGGAGAGAATGAAAAAAAAACAGTCTTTTATTCTTATCAGTAGAGAGCTTAATTGCCTTTGATGAGTCTAATTGGAGCTTTCTGAATTCTAATGGCAGAGGAGTCCTCAGAGACGACAGAGGACACATTACTGTAATAGCTTCTCTCCGAATCTCCTCTGCACCAAAAGTCCCCTGCTTGTCTCCGCTGTCCTCAACTACAACTGAAATTTTTCCATTCGGCAACGGGCGGTTTGCAGAGTATCAATGATCACGCAGAGGGAGGTGGAGGTGGAGGGGGGGGTGTAAACCTATAGACTGGTTATACGTGTGTGTGTGTGTGTGTGTGTGTGTGTTGGGTATGTTTGCAAAGTAGCAGGAGCAGCAGTATTGGGTATGTGGTGACTTAATTAGGTCTGTGAGCTGCTCGCTTTCCTCTCCTCAGCTGAAGTTGATTAGCAATGCCAGCTGTCCCCAATGTAATTCAGTGTGCACATGTGTGTGTGATCGTGCGTGCACTAGTAATATATGAGTATATGCATGTCTGCGAGTGTGGTGCTGTGTTGATGCATGTGTGTGTGTGTATGTGTGTGTGTGCGTTAGCTGCCAGCTGCCACACAGTGCTGCCAATCCTCCATGATTAGTACCCACTGGCAACTGGGCTCAAACTGGTGCCAAACAGACCCAGGAGGGCAACATGGCCCATGGTAATCCTCCATCCCTTTCTCTCATCCTTCTCCTCTCTTCCCTTTCTCATCCACCACTCTCCACTCTCATCAATTGCTTTTTTTTTTGTTGCTCTGCTCATTCTCTTCTTGTTCTCTGGCTCTTATTAAAGATAGCAAATACGAGAGCAGGTTCTTCCTCCCTAGGAAAAATAAAACAAAAAGGGGTGCTGCTAAAGGAGCTATGGGAGAGGTACAAATACCCGCTGAGGATGCAGAGCAGTGGCTGAAGTGAAGTGTGAGAAGCTGGGATCTATGCCTCGACGCGGTTGACTGTGTCACCGTGAAGGTGCCAGCGCTTGGCAAGCAGCAGCGCAACTGTGTGTGTGCCTGTGTGTGTGTGTGTGTGTCCAGCTCCCAGTGGATGACCTCTTGCTACCTCTCACCTGTTGAGATTCTTCTATGCGCTGCCGCAGAAGTCAAGAGGCAGAGGAGAGAGAGAGAGAGCGAGGGAGCGCATGCGAGAGAGAGAGAGAGGATGATCCGAAGAAGCAAGTTTTGAATAAGTGAATGTGACAAGGAGAAAGAGTGGAGGGCTGGGAAGAGATAGGGCGTTTATGCATACGGTTTGCACATGTCTGGCACATTAAAAGGCTGCACACACACCTACACACACAGCTCTATGGGTTTGGCAGAGTGCGGGCTGTTGGACAGCTCTGGCATGGCAAAGGCTGCCCACCCATCTGCCCTCTGTCTTAGTAATGCAGTTACTTGTCAATATGCATGCGTGTGTTTGGGAGTACATTCGCACATACACATAAACAAACACAGGGGAGCCTATCACAGCTTTTCCCATAAGTACACAAACATGGAGTCGTAATTATGACCCATGGACATGGATTCTCTCCATGCACAGCAACTGGGACACAAAAGATGGAAGACATGTAATGGGCGTTGAAGGGACGCTAACGCTCTCTCTCTCTCTCTTGATTGTGATTTTGTTAAATGTTGGCAACTCCAGTTGAGGCTTACAGCCTAAGTCTATCAGTGGTTGAGATTACAGACAGATTTATGTGATTCACAGTCTCCCCGGGGACCTGTGGTCTCGCATTGGTTAATCACCGCTTCACATTCACTCTCTCTGCCGCTCTTTTCGCCGCATGGCTATAACTCTGCACCGATACACTCTGATGTAACAGCTCGAGCTATTTGCGCCCCTGCACTAAAAAAAAAAAAAAAAAAAAAAAAGCCACACTCCACTCGTGGCCTTCCTCCTTTGTGAATCACGCCATCGACGGGGTTAAATCGCAATAATCCCACTAATCAAAAGGTTAAACCTCCCCCTGACCTTCACCTGCTTCATAAAAGAGGGTAAACACTTTTCCTCCTCTGATCAGTAGGGTTCTTTCACTGAATTATTGAGTCGTGTTATTGAATTTTAAATTGTTTAGCATGCACATTTTCCTCCAGAAACAGTGTGGAGAAATGACAGCTTATAAACTGCACCAGGTTACTTTTAGCAGATATTGCAAATATACAGTTCTAATAAAACTAAAACCACTGTGATGTGCTTTATATGATTATAGCTTTTTTCCCACATTATTCTAAAGGCAAGCTGTTGTTTGTAAAAACAAAAAAGAGAGAACCCAGGAGAAAATTGCACAAGAAAAGCCAGCTGACTGATAGATTGAAGCTACATCATCTCCTCAGATTGCTCTGTGAATTAGTGTCATTAGCAGGTGTTAGTGCATAGATGGTACCTGTGTAGATGAAGCGTCCAGGTGTGCCTTTGCAGAACTGTTTGGATTTGTAGGACAGCGTGACCTCCACCACCCCGGGGATGTGTCTGGGTGGAGTTTGCACACGAATGGCATGGGGGGTGATCAGCTACGGAGAGCCAGAAAGGGCAAAAAGATTAATGCAATGAAACTTCATATCCAAACATGTGCTCAGGGGACTATTCTCGGCTCGCCTCAGACCTTTCCCTTTGCAGCTTTTGACTTTCTTTCTTTGTATAATCAGCCTGAAAATGATGTGTTAGCGCTAAAGCCCTCAGGTGGCCCTCCCAGCCTGAGGCAATGTCACTGCGAGGCTTAGGATGGTTATCAGTGCTGACACGGGCCCTGTAAGAGGGGTTCAAAAGCAGTTATCTGTTTATGAATAAAACACACCTTCCTCTGCATACGTCTATTACACAGTATAAGTAAACATATAATGTGCTCCTCTTTGCTGCCCCCGTCTCTGTGTCTGTCAGCCGAGGATGTCTAGCCGCTGTTAGCCATATTAAAGCACTACTGTGTTTTAAACAGGCTCACTTAGTGTGGTTGATGAGCCTGCTCGCCATGTATCTCTATGTGTGTATGCTGAAGGGTCTTTGAAGGAAAACGGTAACAAGACAAAACACAGACGAGACCTCAATGAGTGCTTGTTTTCTGCACGCTACAGTGAACCAGCACTCAAAGGTAGAGGCGCTCAAAAGCCATCAATGTTGCTGCCAGTGCCTTGTGCATGTGAACGTGTGTGTGTGTGTGTGTGTGCATATGTGTGTTTTAACTGTCCTTTTCATTGCTCACTTAGCTACGCTTTTATTCTACCATTGTCTGGCCCCACTCACCTCGCAGCGAGATAATATAAGGGCTTTTTATAGAATTATTCCTTTACTAAAGAGAAAGCTGTTTAGCTGCGGCGCTCACTGACCTTCAATTCCACACATACACTACATTTACATTTTAGTCGTGTGGCAGATGCTCCTTACAAAGAGATTCATACTGTACGGTGTGCAAATATTCCAAGAAGCCAGATAGATACTAACATAATAAAAGACAGGAAGGGAGCCGCAAAGAGATATGATGAAAATAAGACCTGCTGCAGAGAGAAATAAGAAAGCAGGCTGCTCGGGTTGTGAAATATTTTTTGATGTGGGTTTCAAGTAGGGCTGCAATTATTGATCATCATTATTAATTAATCTACTTTTTTTTTCCAGTTACCCTGATTCATTTTTAACGTGCGATGCCTTTAGTTTGTCTGAACAGGTAAAAAAAAAACAACATCTGAGAAAGTGAAACCAGCTAATGTTTGACATTTTACTTGAAATAACAAATAAATTATAAAAATATGACATGATGATCAACTTGTAACTGACTAATCAATTTAGCCATTTAGTTCCTTTACATCAGTGCTTCCCAACCTGGGGGTTAGGGAATTCTTGGCATCCCAAGATGCTTATATAACAAGTTAAAAGATGATTGAAGTATGAATTTATTACACAAATTATGTACATATCACTATGTAAATATGAAATGTTACATACTTTCCCCCTTATTATACGTCTAAAAATTCTTCAGATGAAAAAAATCAGAGAAGGAAATTTACTATTTGGTTAAACTCACGCCCACACGAAGCGAAGCCACAACCTGTGACACCAGGCCAAAAGGCTTCAGAGCCATCGATTCATAGCCGAGAGGCTTCTGTTTAAGACTTTGTGGTCAGGATACACAAATATATACACATGCACTTGTTTTTCCAGGAGACCAGATGGTGACTAACCTCACTCCAGACCAACATGGTTCCGAAGATGACCTGCAGGCCATCAAAGAAGTTGTCCCCGATGATGATGACGGTAGCGCCCCCTGTGGTCCAGCCTTCGCTGGGGCTGATGGCTTTGATGCTGGGGGTTGCTGCAAGATTCATAGATAGAAATAGATTAGATGCTAACTAACCTAATGACAGCACATAAAGGTCTTGGCTATTGGCATAGTGTACAGTCCCCTCTTCTTCTTCCCATCTCTATCTCTCTCACATACACACACACACATCACCTCTCTCCTCTCTCCTCTCTCCCAGGGGTCGGGGGCGAGCGAGGAATACTAATCAGAGTGATTATACACACCCCGTTATTAAACATCACCCCTGCCCTGTGTGTGAGGGCAGCGGCGGTGCACTTGTTTTATGACACGTGGCAAAGCGTGCAGGCGTGTAAATGTCAGGTGTGCTGAGTGTCTGATCAAAGGCCACGCGACCGGGGAGCAGAGCAGAGCCAACAGTAGCTCTGCCCTCTGAATACACCGCCTTCATTAACCAAACACTTAGCTCCTGCTCAGCTGTCTGTTTCATACATACATATATCTGTGTAGTTATGTCAGCGCCTGGCCACTGATTCACATGACCGCACGGGGTCATTTCAGCTCCTGCTCGGATATTTTGTAATGTGTTTTGTAAGCTTTCAGTGTTTTCTCTTAGAGCGTATTCTTCATGTCTTATCGGGACAAAGTGCACAGAATAACAACAATAAACCTCATTTTCAATAACTGGTATTCAACGTGCTTTTTGGCCTTATCTGTTGGTATTATGGACTAGAGATTACTGGATGTGATTGAAGAAAAGAACAGCATTGGGAAAATACATGTTTATACAAGCTAAATCTCCTCTCCTTAACAGATATGCAGCTTGTCAGACATGCTGTAATTCTGTAAAGCGGCATAATCCACTTTAGACTAGGCTGACTTTTTTTTTTTCCCCCTGAAGCCTAGCCTTTGCTCTTTGCCTGACTCCCTGTTCTGTTGATCCTCCCCAACAAGCTGGAATGATATTTAGCCCCCCGATACGCCTGCAGAGATCAACGTTCACCAAGCAGCAATCTGTGGCCGTAATCATGGCCTAAGATGCCTCCTTTTCACAGCCGCTGATATTATGTGCGCTCCATGTGCATGTGTGTGCTTGTGTGTGTGTGTGTGTGTGGATTAACCAGATGGTGGAACGTGAATCCATGTGATAGGATTATACTTTGGGGTGTTCCTCAGTGCCATCTGTTCAACTCTATGCACTGCTCATCTATTACCGCCTGAAATGGGCCCCCAAAGTTGTGTATCCTGCACACAAACTCAACACACACCAGAAACAAAAAAAGAGAAACCGCTGTCTTCTTTCTTTTCATCTTTCCTTTATACTATCGAGCACTCTTAACCCCTTCCTCTCATCATCACTCCTACAGCCCGCCCCCGTCTTATTCTTTTCCTCGTGTTGTTCCTCCTTCCAACCCCAGTCACCAGGAGAATAGAAAATCAGAGAAGAGGAAATTCCCAAACAAATCTCTGTGACACAGGGAACATCTGTTAGCGTACTGTGTGCACTCTTCTTTCTGTGTAAGATCCAAGTCTTGCTGACGTCTCCAATATGTCTCTTCTTTGTGAACTCTTATAATCGTCTGTGAGACCAGTCGCAGGGACAAGTGGTCCACCTTACCTCTGGAGAATAGTCATTAGAAAGACTTAACCACAACATTCAATCTTAATGCAATCTACTGTAGGCCATCATGTAAATCCCTTCTTAGTTTTTTGTCATTATCATCCCTGAGGTTGACTTTCCTCAAAGAAGAAAAAAAAAATGTTTCTCTTATTCAATGTCTGGGAAATCGAAATGAGAAAATAACTGGATTAGGGACTTGGGAATCAGTGCGGGCTCCTAAATCATGTGCACATGTCATTATGAAGTATTAAAGGTTTGGGTCTGACTGTGTATGTGGGGGTGTGTATGTGTGTGCATGGGCTTTTTTGTGTGTGAATGGGTGTGTTTGAAAACCTGAGGGATGGGGAGTGATGGAGGGCTGGAGGATAAAAGCAGGTCTCCGAGGAAATAAAGCCAGTGTTGGCTTTAAGCAGAACAGACCTCATAAGACACATAGTGCTTATGTGAGGCAGAGTAGAAGGCCCAGAGGCAGAGACCTGGGGGGAGCAAGTCACCAGGGAGAGACAAGAGACTCACTAGCTACCACTCTCTCCTCTCTTAGCTCGACTTAGAAACCCTACAAGAGAGGAAAGTGAAAATCTGGGAGGAAGCAGGAGGGAGATAAGAAAGAAGGCAAGAGCGCAGGTTTGAGAGGGATAGAGCGGAGACAGAGGAGGGGTTGAGTACGGAGCCAGACAGGGGGGAAGGGGGTGAGAGAGGGAGGTAGGGGAGGGGAGGTGGAGTTGAACAGACAGAAAGAAAAGTGAGGGAGACAAAGAAAGATCATTGAGAGAGCCTCCGTGTTTTGTCCCTGCTTTTAATACCGTGTTCCAGGTAGGACGGTGTTCCTTCTGAGGGGTCCAGTCTTCGAGCTCGGCGCCCGTGTTTGGAGTTGTTGTGCACGAACATGTTGTCGGAGACGGCCAGGACGTGGCCCTCCACGCTCACCGTAGTCGACACAACCACCTGAGAAAGCATGGAAATACAATAAGCCTCACTTTGAATGTAGACACCTGCAAGTTACACATGCAGTGTGTAAATTATTATTATAATTCCTCTAAAAACTTATATTTTTTGTGATTTATTTATATTTTTTGAGTTGCTAATATAGTTTTACTGGAGTAAATATGTTCTAATGTAATATTAGTACACAGTAAGCCAATCACTTGTTTTACTATCTTTGTATTTGGGGTAGCTTTACTTTCATTCTGGGAATGTAATAGTTTACTCGCCAGGTTTTTGCTATATGTGATCATGAATTATTTCAAACCTGCTACAACAGATTTGTGGCTGTGAACACAAAACTTACACACTGCCGCCTTTTACACTGATATGGCTAACTTATTAGTGAAGACACTGAGCATACATTTATAGTGCATTCTCATTTTCGTTCTGTTTTTGCTCTCCGTGGACTGAAGGAAATATTTTAGTCTTTTGCCGTTAAATGATTCACTACTTTTCAGCAGCTAGTTGCTCACTTCGACTGTCTGCTGTTTGGCGAACAGTTGGCTTTTTAGAGCCCTTTTCCTGGAAACAGCTGCCTGCTGCAGTTGTAAATGACTAGAGCGTAGCACAGAGCTGCGGCGAGGGTGAACTGAAGAAGTAAAGTCACGGGCCAGCAAAATAAAAACAACGAGCTGAAAGATGCTAAAACGCTTTATAGAGCTGTTGGGTGCTCATTTTCCGTCACTACGAGTGCTCCTTTCAGACCCATTGTTATCACTTATATGCCTACATCTGCTAATTCGGAATTTATGGAGACATGTTAATTGCAGGGCTGGTGTGTAGCTTGCAACTTAAACAAAGTTTGACAATAAAGTTTATTATGCTGACTGGTGTGGGCCATTTTGTAACTTTACTGAGAAGCACAGAGAAGCCTCAGTTAAAAAGGTATGTGCGGATATTTTGTAGTTTGTGAAAAAACTGTGAAAAAGAAAGTCAAGTTTATGATTTTATGGCAAGTTTTAGTAATGTCAGTGTACACCGTACATGCTCTCTTTTCTCTGGACGGGCGAGATCATTTTATGTGAGACAGACCCCGTGGACGCTTTTGTTTCTCTTCAGCTACAGGATGCTGTCGCCATGTCTGGTGTTTTCTTTGTGAACAGGAAGTGTGGTCCCTGTCTGCTGTTACAACACAGACCGTATGAACGATGACAGTTGTGTCTCACCTGAAAACGCCTCATGTCTCGAGGGTTCCCTGCATTCTTCAGGCAGTTCTGGTTACACTTCAGGAAGAACTTGAGGAAGAACCTGCAGAGAGAGAGACAGAGAGAGAGAGAAATAAATGAGCAGCTGTCTGCCATTCAAAGTACAGCGTGAGCTACTTCAACAAAACACAAAATACAAATAAAACAAATCAAACACCAGTGGCAGACAAGGCTCATACACTCCCCCGCCCTCATCCATCAGTTGTTTATGACAAAGGCAGTTTTCTATGTAAAAACAGCTCTGGGATATTGAGTAAGATGCTACCTTGTATATCCATCTCCGAGCTGCTGTCACAGCTTGCCATAAACTCACCGGGGCAGGCGTAACCCTCCCTCCCCCCCGTCCTCCCCCAGCTGCAGAGCTCGTGTGACGGAGGTTGTGCTGTAGCTACTATGCAGCACAGTGTTGCCATTCCTGCCTCTCTCAATCTCAGTGTGAGAGACCACATCAACAGCACCTGCCATGCATTATTAATAGGCTGAGATGGCAAGTATGGCTACCCACATCAATACTTAATGAGGGAGGGAGGAAGGGAGGGTCGGAGGAGTAAAGGGGGGGACTGTGGGGTGGTGGTGGTGGGGGGGGGGCACCGGAGGCCTGAAAAGCAGAGAGGGGACGGCTGACAATTTATTCCCAAGCCCCACCCCACGGCTTGAAGCCTGACAACTTCTTCTTTAACTGAAACTACAGTGCTGTACATCTCTTCCACTCTTCCCTCTGCATTGTCTGTCTCCCCAAACAGAGAGAGAGAAAAAAAAAATCAAATGAACCGCGAAAATAAACAGCGCCATGTACAAATAAACAGGAACCCTCAAACGGGGAAAAATAAAACTACAACATCCCACCCTCCTCCTGCTCCTCCTCCTCCTCCTCCTCCTCCTCCCTTTGAGGTAGCTCAAAGAAGTGCTGACAGCTGAAACTGCTTACAATACAGATCTCCACCAGCCAGAGAGAGAATCACTCCTTTGCTCAGCTTTTCTTTCATATGTCTTATTTTCTACCCTCTGTTCATTTGTTATGGCTAGGATTCTGCACTGGGCAGCGCGTTTGGAGCCAACTGCCTTAGATATAATCATGCACAAGCAGACGTGTCACGCAAACACACATAGAGAGGCATGTCACTGAGAAACGCAGTAAGCAGTAGCGTGCTTTGGACAATTGCTTCATCCAGAAAACAATAAAAAAAATAATAAAAGGGAAAAACAAGAGAGCAAAGAAGATAAATGGACAAACCAGAGTTCTGTCTCATTGCGAGGGCCAGCCTACTGCTGTGCACATTACAAGCGTCTGATGTAACACAAGAACTCGTGAATTCATCCCTGACAACTTTTAAATGCATGACAGCTGGTTAGTGGTAGACACTCTTCTTGAAGTGAGGAAGAAAAAGCCTCGTAAGATCTGAATAACAAACTGTCTCTCTCGGCTGCTCTTCTCTTCTCTTCTGCTTTGTTTGTGTCCTGATTTACGATCTCGCTGGCTCAAGAGGGTAAATCTCAATGAGAAGGGAGGAAAAGAATAAGAGCAAAGGAGGGAGGGAAGGACGGGAAGTAGAAAGTGAGAGGCGAAAATGATAGAAAGATAGACAGAGGCACGTGGTAGAGAGTATGTGAAATCTGAAAGGAGAGACAGACCACCCTCCTGTATATTTTAGAGGCTGTAGGCCAATATCTCAATAATTCATGAAGCGCAGAGATGGATTTTTTTTTTTTTTTACAGTGGCTGTTGGACCCCAAAGGCTGAGGGTCTCCCAACTTTCTTATCTCCTCAGGGTCAGAGAGCAGACTTAAAGACAGCTGTGGACCACAACCACTTGTCCAACACACTCCACCTTCCTCACTGCACCTCCTGTTTAATTCATCGACTCCGCTCTTTCCCCAATGTGTCCTTCTCCTCTTTCTCTGAGGTATTCATGATGGATGGATGATGGATAAGTGGATGTGGAGAAGGAAGGGTCACTGGAGTCAGAGGTGGCCCCACCAGAGGAGGCCAAATCAGGAGGTTAAATATTAGAGTTTGGATTTGGAGAGAGGAGGAAGAGGTGGTGGAAAAGGGAAAAAAAGAAAAAGTGAGGCTGTGCTGAGATAGCGAGAGCGAAAAAAGAGATGAAGACAGTAAGTCAAAGTCAGTATGCCTCATCCTCTTTGCCATATGTCAGCGCGTCCCCTCGATCTCCTGCACGCGTGGATCATCTGATTCATTATTTACATGACTTAAGGTGTCTGGAGTCAGCCGCACGGAAACATTACAAAACTGTAACATGTTGATTCCTCTCTGCTCTATCTCATCTCCACAGGAGCCGGGGGGGGGGGCGAGAATCACCGCTGCACACATTTACATGGATCAACAGAGAGAGTGTGTGTGTGTGTGTGTGTGTGTGTGAAGGGGGGTTGGATAAAGAGCAGTGCGTGTTGATATGCAGTAGCAAAGAGATTAGCATAAGGATTTATGGGTAATCGGATTGACAGCTGACCAGTAAATATGGACCGATGATAGTCTATAATTCACTAATTCGATCTTTTAAGACGTCTATTATCATGTTTTCCTCGTTTTTTTTTAATCAATGAAAAAGATTATTGCTTTACAGTTGTTGCTTTGTTTGACTTTATATCAGTGGTACCACTAAAGCACTATCCGATGATCTTTGAGTTCATTTCAACTGATTTGTGAAAGTTACAGTTACAGTTAGTTAACACAATAAAAGTGAATGTGTTACATTTTTTAATACAATTTACAGTTTTTATTAACCGTTACCTTTAGCTATAACTTTTCCACTCACTTGCTAACTAGCGTTCATGCATTCTTACATGCATAACACAACTGACACAGGTCGGTGTGTACTGGGCCGCTGTAGCTGGTAGCAACTGATTATTGTGTCAATAAAATGACTAAAGATTTGCAACATGCCGATTTGTAATCCTACTTCATTGCTTTGTTTGCTCATTAACACGAATATGAGCATATTTATTTATTTATTTGTTTCTTTTTTAATTAGATACTCCACAATCTTTCCATGTATCCACCTGGTAACTGCTTTACACAATGACACAGAGTGAAATCAGAATGGATCTTTGTTGCCAAAGTAAGATTTCATCATTAGCTTTCAGGACTCTGTGAATATTGCCGTAGCTACCACTGAGAACACAGGTCAGAGGTTGGTGTATTATCTTTTATATCATATAAATTATTTTTAATTTTTAGTCAATAAAATGTGAAAAATAGTTTTAAAAAATCAGGAAAATGTATATGGGGGAACATTTGGACTCCTCAGCATATTTAATATCCAGAATACAATATGTCAAATTTATACAGATGATGTTGCAAAACTTAAAGCGCATCTCATCTCAAAACATCCATTTTCAGTTGCTCGATACACGAATCTTGTTTTGATTATTGCCTCCTCCACCTTGTTTGTATTTGAGACTCTCGCTGGTTTCAAGCTGTTTTACTGTGCAGACTCCACAGCTACAAATATTACCAGTGCAAATTGCTGCAGCGGCCGGATTAAATGAAATAAAACCATTTTGCTCTCACGTAATTACCCCCAAATCCAGGAATGGCTGTGGAAGTGAATTTGTGTAAATAACTGCTTGGCCTCTTGAAGCCTCATGGCATAAATTTGTAACAGCGAAAACGAACGAATAAACACATGCAGCCGGTCGCCGTAGTAATTTAATGATCTCACACTTTCATCATATCATAACGGGCATTATTTGTCACTTTGGAGCAATTAAACACAAAATCACCCTCTGCCTATAAAAAACAAAACAAGGAAAGCAATTATAAACACAACTTTTAAGTAATCCCTGTAGCATCTAAATATTATTACTGTGGTGATAAAGATTGTCTAAGCGATTAGCTAACAGCAAGGAAGCCTCCGAGGGACAATTCTGTTATATTTTCTAATAATTTTCCTACATTAGCAACAAATGAGGTAAAGAGTTGTTTTCCTTGTCAAATCTAACGTGGATAACTTTGGAATTGTGTGGTTTCATCTTCCTCAGTAGCTCCAGTTTATTCATCTTTTCAGCCTTTTCTTGCACGTTGTGGTGTACATGTTTGTGCCTCGTTTCTTTATCCCGCCCCTCCTCTATCTGCTCTCTGTTTCTCTGTTTTGTTCCGATGCCGATGTGCTGTAAAAATGACTGTGGGTGATTGTCATAACTCAGCCCTCTCTCCTCTCCCTCTCCCTCCAACCTTTCCTGCCATACAGATCATCTCCAGAAGAAAAGCACTGTGTCTGGCTCCTAATATGCTTCATGAGGTGTGTAATTCACTGTGCTCCGGAGGGGAGCCATTTGTCTCGGGGGTTAACTAAGTGACACAACAGCACTTCCCCATGCCTGTTACCACCGTGGGACATGTTGAACTAATCTAGGCAGGTAGAGGAATGGAAGACCCTGCACCTCGGCAATTAAGCATTAAGATTTGTTCAGGAAATCGATCCTAATGAAGTCGGAGGCGAGTTCAAATTAAGTGTAAATATTTGTAAGCAAATATAACGTTACAGCGGGGGAAAAAAAGAGTGACAAATAGGCAACCAGACTAAAAGTGAAGTCCGGCGCTCTAAGAGAACCAAATGTCTTATCCGGCTTTGTGTATTTTCTTTTCCTCCCCTTGTGTTTCATTTCTCGTATTCTTTCTTTTCTCTGCAATGCTTTCTTTCGCGCTTTCCGCCATGCATCACTGACACTTCAACCAAGAGCCTGACTGGCTTGTTTTCATGGTGACCTGTCTCCCAGCCTGCAGTATATGCTTAAGACACACACACACACACACTAATTTAGGGAGATTTATGAGGGGGGCCTTGCACCAGGAGCCATGCAGGCTGACCCCAGGGGTGTAGGGGGGCACTGGGTGGGGGAGGGGGCCTGGCTCCACAGGGGGGGACATTAATAATCCAGAACCAGGTCTGTCTCTGGGCCTGGCCGTGGGCCTCGGACACCAGGCTGTAACAGGCTGCGGTGGCCCAGTTTACTGAAAGAGAGAAACATCCAGTTCTACATGGCACAGTAATATCAGACAGATAGATACCTCGACTAAAAAAGGCAAAACATGAAAGAAAAACACACAGAAACACGGAGAATCACACAAAGAGAAACCATTACACACAAATACACACCACACACACACACTTCACTCCATTCCTTTTGGAGTGCTACTCCTCAGAGTAGCTGCGAGCACCTCTATATTGCCCTCATGTCTATCTTAAGTGTCATGATTTATTCAAATAGAACATCTCACTGCGCTGAAAAATTCATTTCCAGCTCGCTCGGTGCATCGTCCCATCCTCCGCCTCGTCTGGATCTACTCGATGTGTGTGCATGTCATGTCAGCTGTATTTGCCCCGTTGTTAAATATTTCTCAGAACAAATGGACCCCGGAGGAGGGAGACAGTGGGTCAGGGGAGGATCCGCACTGTGCCTTAGCCGCTCTGGGAGAGGCCCCACTTGGGAGGGATCGCTCCTCGCTTCCCCTTGCAGCCGGAGCTCCAGTCCCAGCTTGGGGACAGAAGTCCCAGAGACACTTAACCAATTGTGTTTCATCCATTTCATCCAAAAAGGATCATTCAAAATTCAACTGAGAAATCGTGCAGGGAGCTTTGAAAGACAGGCGATGAGATCTCTCCAGTGTGGCAACGGCGTATGAGAAAGTAGTGCTGGGTTCAACAACTTGTAGCCTGACAACATCGCTACCTGTGGCCTGGCTTTATACCAGAGCACGAGGGGAAGGGGGATGCAACCAAATAAACATCTGTGCATGTGTGTGTGTATTCATGTGTGCGTGTATCAAAGCCATGATGAATAAGAGGCTGTCTGGGTGATGGACAAGCTTGGCAGGCAGTGCTGATTGAAACACTTCCTCTGTCGGGGCCTGGCCCATTAATCTGATGGAGACAGAGACAAAGAGAGTGAGAGGGAGAGAGAGGGAGAGGGAAAAGCTCCAGGCTTCCAGACCACGGGAGTAATGAAGGGTCCTGGTCCCTCTCACCTCAGCGCTGTCCTGCCATGCTGGGACGCTCTGCTACCCTGTCCAGCTCAAACCCTGCCCTCGTGGGACTGACCAGTGAATAATGGCCCTGTCATCAGCTTGGGTAGACGCTGCCGCACAGCCGAAGGGTGTGTGTGACCGCGGATGTGTGTGACCGCGTGCTTATGCCCGCCTGCGTGCCTCCCCGCACAGTCATTTACCCTAACTGTTCTCCTCTCTACCTTAGTTGGAGACTGATGTATTCATATTGAATAGTGTTGATTTAAGCACATGTTAAACTTAATGCATAATGCATCGACTATATATAGCTTGATAAAGAGCATTGTGTCAACCCGGGACCAGCCCCATACATTGTGGGGATGAATGTGCCGCTTGCAAAAGTTCTTTCTTTTTGTTCCATTTAAGCACCGTATTAAATCATAACTATGACTGTGACTGTACACAGGCTCAAGGTTATGTTTCTAAATGCAGCAGGATCAGAAATCAGAAACTTAATTAGTGTGCCGCGTTTGTTCTCGGGTGAAAAGTTGTTCCCTCCAATGGGTCTTGAGGGAGGAATATGGAAGCAGAGAGTGGGAGAGACGGAGAAAATGTGAGACAAGAGAGAGTGTGTGTGACGGGGGGGAAAGAAAGAGGGAGATTGATACTGAACAGAGACGTATGGCGTCCTACAGTGTATGTGTGTGTGTGTGGAGGTGCACATGTGTGTTTTGGCCTTAGCATCCCTCTGTGTTTATCAAACATATTACAGCTCCTTCTAGATTCCTCACCTGCACACCCCCAGCCTGCTACATATGGCCCACCAATCACAAAATAAGGAATCATGCATACATTAGCATAGCTAATGGCCTACCCTCTCCATTTAATATGCAAATTTCCTGAAACATTACTGAATGCCGTCTGTTCTAAATGAATAAATTTGAATCGCAATTAGAATAATCCTTTATAATTAATGAAAACTGTCAATTTTGGTTCATAAGTAATTTGATTAAAGTGGTGATGGGACACTTATGAAGTTCATCGGGCTGTGAGGAGTGTGAACACACACTGGCATGCATGCAAACACACACACACACAAGCTGCATGACAACCAACAGCAGGGCCAGGGTTGCATTATTGATGAAGATGATTAATAAACTTATGAAAGTGGTTGTCACACATGCCAGACCTTTTTTTTTTTAAATTTTATTTATTTTAAATTTTATTTTTATTTTTTACCCAACACAACTTCTTTCCACTCCTTTACGGCCGCGGAGAAACAACAGATCAATCACGCCTTTCTGCCACCTGACAAGAGAGGGAAAAGTGAGGGAGTGATTGAAAAGGTTTCCCGGCCTCGTGGTGCTGTGTCAGTGGCCTGTCTGTCCGGTGGGAGACACTGATGGACTGTTGAGGCGGAGAGAGCACCGTGCGCACACACACACACACACACATACACACACACACACACACACACACACGCCAAGTCATTACAGGGGGTTGAAACATTTTCCCTGTTGTTTCTCACAGTGGGGCGGCCAGTGATGCTGTTTGCTGGCTTTTATCAGGATATAATAACATGTTACCAGGAGCATATAGTTGAAGAAGAGGGCGGCCACTCTGTAATTGTTCATCAACATCCCCTTCTTCACCATTAACTCGCTCATGCTGTGCTATGTTGCCACTGAAGCGTATAATGGTGTCACTTAAATTAGGGTCACTCAACTGTGGGAAATTGTTGCAATGTGCGCTGCATGTGTATCTCTTCCCCGAGCGCTGTACGGTATGTATATGGACGTGAGCGCGCTGGTGTTTGCGCAGCAACTCAAACATGAGGAGTGTGTGGACGTGAGTGTGTTTGCATGGCTTCAACCCAATAATAATGGTCCAGATAGTGTAGAGCCTCGCAGACTAATTAGCCATATCACTGAGAAAATAGCAGCCTGCTAATTAATGGGTATTATGGCATTTCAGAAGTCACTGCTCTAATTGGGAGGGAACTGAGCTTCGCATTTCCATACTGCAGTAATACCGGCTTTATCCGCCTGTCTATCTGTCTGTCTGTCTACCTACTTGGCATGCTTGCTTTTAAACACAATCCTCCACATGCACGCAGGGAAAATAATTATCCTGCACATGCTCGCATTTTTAAACACACACGTACACACGGTAATGCACGCGGTGTTTACGCACATACGCTGCCAAGTTTTTTCCACATGAATAAAACTACTTTAACCACCAAGGGGATAAGAATCCTACATTTTTTTGTAACCTCTGACCTGTAATCTTATATATTTATTCTGATTAAATATCTTTATATTGCTTTTAGAGAAAAGAGGCCTAATGCAAGTGAATTGGTGAGTAATATAACACATGAATAATTCTCTGTATCATTTTGTATGTGTCCCCAGACCAGCTCTCTCTGATACACATGCATATCCCCTATAGATTCCTCTTAACCGTATCAGACGGTGGGACAATCAAAATAGATTTGCATTCAAATGCCACATGCTCGGTATCAAATATCAAATCAAGCCCGAGTCACTGAGACAGACAGACAGTCATCTCCTCCCCTGCTCCCTCCACCTTCCCTCCTGAACCTCCTCCTCCTTTCTCCTCTCAGGGTCCCAGGGACTCCCCATTCTCCCCCGGACAAGCTCTATCGGGGAGTGACAGGCTGTGGCCAGAGCTTGATTGACAGCCTGTTGATGCTTCTCTTTCCACAGCACACACACACAGCCCTCTTCTTCTTCTACACACACACACACAGTCCCCGTTTGCCTCCACCACTACCTCCCCCAGCTCGTGCATTGGTCTGGGTGTTAGTGATAGCCTCTGGGCTAGTGCCCTGCAGGCTGCACAGAACTATACATACAAATCAGAGTGTGTCAGCCTTGTGAATGGGACCATTTTGACTTTGTCCTTGTAAAGTCAGGCCCCCCCTTGAAGCGGACTGGATCTGTATCCTGCCTCTTTTTTTTTTTTTTGACTTTCCCTTTCATTCTCATGTGCACACAAACACAGTAGATGCACGATGAAACCTGCACAAAAGGACAAGTAGTAGGAATAAACACACGTGTACAGAAATGCACAGGGAAAAAAAATGGCAGATTTAAATGTGGTGCTAATGGGCGCCACCTCACAGGGGAAGGGTATAAATACATCAACAACAACACACACACACACACACGCACACATCATATAACGGCCAAGACCCGGGGCCTAATCTCACACACTCAGCTAGTACACCTGGTTAATGTTAAGAGGGCAGTTATAGTCAATTACATTCCCATATAACGCATAAACCTCCACCCCGCCTGTGCTGGGAGAGTAATTGAAAACAGACGCAGAACGCACCAGGGTCCAGACAAAAAGTCAACTTCCCACCCCTGACTTTCCCATTCACTACATGTCTTCCCGTTCCATATTATGGAGTCCTCAGGGCAAATGTGAGGCGGAGGAAGCGGTGGATTGCCATTTGGATATAAGGCAACCAAAGAGCAGGAGGATATGGAGTCATATGAGGTAGTGGAGACGAAGACAAAAGGAGTGGGAAGGGAGAGATGGTGAGGTCTTTGTCTCCCAGGTGAGGTCCAGGGGATGAGCAGTTAGGGTCGGGGTGAGAGGGTGGTGGACTGGTGGTGTCGGTGGTGGTGGTGGTGGTGTTTCATGGGGGTGGGGGGACGTTAAGGGGGACAGCGGTTGTAAGTAGGAGTTTGAGACTGACAGGTGACATTACCCTGCGTCATGGCTGGAGGGACAGAGGGACAGAGGGCGCGATGGTTATCCAAGCAGAGAAATGTCAACGTCCAGACACTGCTGTGACACACACACACACACACACACACACACACAAACAAGGGGCTGCACAGACACACAAGTACACAAAGATCCAGGACAAAGGAGTCTGGATTCTTTGAGAGTGAAAAAAGGCGGGCTACAGTGGGCAGAGATGAAGAGATTACATCCTCTCCATTTAAAAAAGGAGGAGATGAGAATAAAGAGACAAAGCAGGAGGAAAGGCTGAGAGTCACTGACTATACTATTACCAGTCAACAACCTTGCATTTATTCATATCGTCTGCTTCCCAAACGTGAGCCTCCATCCTTTTCACGAAGTTAGTTCTTTATTCACATTTGTCCCTTCTCAATCTGCTCGCTGCCGTTTTCATTAAAGCTTAACCTAATTTTGGCAAAGCTTATAAAATGTCCATATTGCTGCTCATTCGACCCCATTGATTTAGCGTTTGGTTAAATATTCACGACTGTGGATGCAATTAACATGCTGTTAATGAATAATTGATCGCATCTTAAGCGGCCATAAAACTCATGCATATTAATTATTGAAACAGGAAATATGGAGAAAAAAAAAACAACCTTCCTTGTTTTGCCTCAATCAACATTCTTTCATTTTGTTTCTTTAGCCTTTTCAGAGTGTTGGTGAGGGACAAGTTCAGCTCATCAATGTGTGTTTGTGTGTGTGTGTGTGTATGGGAAGGAGACAGGAGGCAAGAGTGCTATGCAAATTCCTCCCGTAAACACTGCTTTAACAGCTCTTGGGTGCATTTAAGCTGCCTTTGAGTACATCCATTTAGCTCGTACTTACATTTCCACATACGTATTTGTGCGTCCTACAGCTCAGCGTGATGCGGAGCACGGTGCAGGCGAGTGTTGTGTTGACAGCCTCGATGTGACAGAGGTAGTAGCTGCCTGTTTTGAAAGGCAAGTGTTTACCAGGAGCGTACACACACACACACACACACACGAAAAAAAAAGGAAAGAAAAAAAAAAACAAATCTAGTGAACATGGGAGGCTTGTCAGCGCAAGACTGAAGATCAGTCAGCCAACAATGAGGTTTCCTCTCCCACTGTGTCTCTACTAGTGTATGGTTATAGGCCGATGTCACCCCTGGCACCTCCCCGGGCCCTGGTGAGAGCAGAACAATAGTGTGGAGAGGGAAAGAAGGAGGTGGGAGAGGAGGGGAGAGAGTCAGCCCTGAATATGCTTCGCATTAATGCTGCGATGCACCTGTGGTCAGGTGAATATTCAACTCTTTCCCCATGTGAGAGAGCAAAACTGTGTGTTTGTGCACAGTTGCACAGGTTAAATTCATAAATTCATTATCCGCACATCCTGCACCCCCTAAACCACTCTAAAATGTCCTGACATGAAAAATACATCCCAGAAGCAGCCACACACTCCAGGAAAACACCAATTTACATCGTTGCTTGTTATTTATTTAGCACTCAAAAAGCTCTGCGAGATGTGTGTGTGTTATGTGTGTGTTACCCCCCCCCCCCCCCCCCCCCCCCTCTGTCTCCCTCTCTGGCACCTAACTAACTACTCTGCGTTGTCGGTGCCTCGAAGCTAAAAGTGACAAGCCGTCAATTGTGTTCCAATATTAACCCCCCTCTCAATGCCTGCGTGCCCGTCTTCTTCTCTGTGATGTTGGCTTGATCAAAGAAGCAGCACTTTGGCAAAAAATAACCAGAGAGTGAGATGGAGGACACCATGCTGTTTACAGACTGATGAACGACGGCCAGTCTCTCAGCAAAACACTGTCCCCCTTTTTCCTTTTCTTTGTCTCTCCTTCTCTGTCTTTCTCATTATCTCCATCTCTCTCTCTCTCTCGGAGAGGTGTTGGCTGAGCATGATTCAATATCTTCTATATTCTATATACAGCCGGGCGGTAAGTAGTAGTTCATAGAGTGTACGGTATATACAATTTTATGGAGAGGGAGAGGCTCATGCTTTTTTATATGGTGAGGAAGACAGTGCTCGCCAACATTTGTTTTTTTTTTGCTCCCTCCCATTTCTTTCTTACAATTCTGAATGGAGATTGAAAGAGGGCCGGGCGGGGGGGATTAAAGAGAGACGCAGACCACCAGAGAAACAGAATATGTTATAAAGATGCCCGGTGTCTGTGTTTCATCTCATCTTAGCAGGTTCACCTAGCGGTAAGATTCCTCAAACGCACCTTCAGTCATCAGCAAGTGTGGGTGGGGGCTGAAGGGAAAGGGATGGAGAGAGAGAAAGAAAGAAAGTAAGCACACATACACACAAACATGAAGAGAGAGAGAGAGAGAGAGGGAGAGATGGGATGTGGATCTCTCTGTGGCTAATTCTCTGGGTGTGGGAAAGCAGAGCACCTAACACAGGTTGGCCTGGTTTCAGTAATGAGTTTGATTCTTCTCTCTGCCTCCTCAGTCTCACTTGGGACGAAGACTGCATAATAACATCCTCCACACACACACACACACACACACAGACGCAAACAGGTCTATGGGGAGCTAATTATTCTCACCTGTGTTAATTATTGCTGTAAGCCAATCAGCGGACTCTGTGCTAATTAGGCAGTGTTAGGTCTGATTAGTGTTTTGCAGCAGGCCCACTCAAACTGTTATCTACCATACTAGTCCCCTCAGGCGAGAGAGGAGAGAGGAGAACAGGTGGAGGCTTGCCCTGTGCGTGTGTGTGTGTGTGTAAGTGTGTGTGCGCTCATGCTTCATAATAAATAACTGAAGGACAGCTTAAATTCACAATAAAACAAAAAAGTCCAATCGGTTTCTTTTCCAATCAAACTTCCATATAACAAAACAACGTGTGCCATCAATTCAACCAGTCTCTGCCCTCCGAGTTAATTGGCCCTGGTTTGGGGTCATTTCTTTTATCTGGACAAACAGCCCCTGTGCCCTTTTAGTTAATGAGGGCTGATCCAGGATCAGTTCTGTCACTAATGGCTCCTTTTTGCCAGGATAACCCCTCGGATTGATCCACGCATCACACATGCAACCCCCATCCTGACCCAGGAGCGCTGGCTTCTGTGTGCGTTTGGCAAGGAAGACAGATATGCTCAAAGAAGAAAAGGAAGAAGCAGAGAAGAAGGGAGTGGTAAGCATATAAATGGAAGGTCTGTAGATGATCTCCCAGCTGAGAGGAGGGAAAATAAAAAAAAGGGGAGAAAAGAGGAGAAAGGATGAGAAGAGGAGGGAGAGAGAGAGAGGGGGGAGAAGCTGGAGGAAACCTTCCTCTTATGACACGATTGATTTTCTTTCAGAGGCTTGAGCCTGTCACTACTGAACGCTTGGTCCCCCACTCCTCACAAACACACACACACACACACTCAATCACACACACATGCACAAACTCTGTGCCCTGACCTCCACGTGTGCCTGCTGGTCCATACTGGGTCTAATGACACTGGGGCCTCCCACAGATCAATACCAAACTGTCACTCAGCTGGCAAGCACACACGCACACACACACACAGACACACACACACACCTACACACAAAAGCAGTCGGACAGTTGCACACACACACATACACACACATGCGAGGTAGGCTATGCGTTTGCACATTTGTGTATGCTGGAAGCAATGTTTTCTACAACCTCAGCAGATGCCCTCCTCCACCACCACCACCTCCGCCCACACCACCCCCAACACACACGCACACACACACACACACACACGTACACAAATACTGGACCCAAGCCATATTCTCTCTCCTCAGCCGTTTTCTCACCCTCCTGCTCTCCTCACACTGAGAGTCTGGGTCCTGATGTAATATTGATGAGCGGGGATGGAAGCCCTATAAAAAGTGATAGGTCCTTGTGATGGTAAATTATATATTGTCATCGATTTAACATCAATTCGCACATACACATGCATGCAAATGCACACACCCACACCCACACCCACACAAACAAGTATCAAAATAGACACACAACTGCTTGCTTTGCCCAGGAGAGAAAGAGAGTCCTTTTTTTTTCTCCCCTCCTCTTGACTAACTTATTCCACGTCATTCACTGCCATCTCTTCCTGTTTCTTTTCTTTCTTTCCACCCCCCCTCTCCTCTTCTCTCTTTCTCTTCCCTCTCTTTCACTCTCTCCTCCTCCTCCTCCTCCTCCTCAACAATCTCAAGCACCCATCCGCCTCTCTCCATACACATCTCAAGTGCCACTTAGAAAACCAGACTGGGGCGAGAGCCAAACTCTGCTCTCAGTGGTTCACTGTTTGTGTGACTGTCTGTGTGTGACTTTTGGAGTCAAGATCACAGAAGAAGAAGAAGAAGAAGAAAACAAACATTTAAAAAAAAAAAACCCAACAAGTCACCCCAGCCGTGCATTTTCTTTTAATTCTGGACACGCCGAATAATTTATGTCCAACTGAAAATCTGTTGACTGTGAAAAGCTCTGGCTAAAAACATTTGTTTGTCTCTGTTAAATCACTAATTATAGCCTGGCACAACACAGGGCAGATGCAGGCTAATTCACCATTAGGCCGTTTGGTGTTTATTAAACTTTTATAATGTGATCACTCTGATAACGGCACAATTGTTTCCCTGGGCGTGTGTGATTATACTGTTGTACCCCTCTGTCCCCTTGTAATGGCTCCCGCCGCGTGTGTGTGTGTGTGTGTGTGTCCATATATGTGTGTGTGTGTGTCTTGGAGCTTGCGGAGCAGTGTTTTCCATTTCTCATTAGAGTGGCACAGACTCCTGCTGCAGGGTCAATGGAGGGGGGAGAGGGTGTGTGAATATGTGTGTGTGTGTGTATCTGTTTGAAGGGGAGTGGGGTGGTAATGAGCGCAGGAACATAATACTACGGCGTCCATTAATGCTCTGAGGCAGTGACATTAGGCATACTTAACTAATAGAGCCAGTCTCTGCAATTACCCACTGTTATCTCTGCAGCTTTAGAGGGGAACCGGCTTTAATAAATGTTTGTAGTGATGTGATAAATGCCAGGTTTGCTCATTTGTAATCTACACTGCGGGACAAGGCGAAGCGGGTGGATCTAATTGTTTTCCTCCAGATTGGAGAATGTGGTTGAGTTCACAGAGAGGAAGAGAGAGAGAGAAAATGTCTTTTCTGTTCTCAACATTTTCCTTCAGGTACATCTCTCTCTCCCTCACCGTTGTCTATCTATCTTTCTCTCCAAGTCTCCCTCTCAGCTCTCAGTGGGGGTACTGTTACAACTGTCCTCCTGTCAAACAGAGAAAAGCAGTCCGTACCTGACGCCTCGCCGTCACGTTTCCGCCTCCTCTTTCTCCCTCTCCTCTCATCTCTCTTTCATCCCGGGCCCACATCAGAGGCGGCGGCCGTGATTGTGTGTGTAAACATCTTGTCATGCTAACACGGGCGTCATGACAGAAGAGAGATGCGCTTCATTAACGCCACGCTTGTAAGTTTGTCTTTGAACGTGTGTGTGTGTGTGTGTGTGGGCTATATGTTGGTTCATACACACTATTTCAAGTGTGTAATAGTGTTGTTTGTTGAATCTTCTAGGGTCAGTGGCAGAAACCTGGGATCTTGTTTTTTTTATTGTACAAACGTGAACCAATTTAAGGACAACCTTAGAATCTGGCAAAAACAAAGTTAGTCTCTTTTCTATGTCAGCTTCAGTCCAAACTCCTCTCTGAATATCTACCACAGTCAATTAACAAGCAAGTAATCACTCGCTACAGAAAAAAAAAAACACCAACAATTTCACCTCCTTGTACACCCCTCTTTCTTTTGGCAGTAAATCTTCTCTGTTTGTGTGAAGACAATAGCCAGAGGAAGAGAGAGAGGGAGTGGTGTAGCGAGAGAGAAAGAGGGTACAGGAGGGAGGCAGAGGGAGAAAGCGGCGCTGTTAATTGTTTTCCAGAAAAAGGTTGTGAGGGTCTGCACGTTTGAACTGAATGTCACCTCATGTAAATCACAGCCTCTTTCGTTGGAGAAGCCAATAACTGGAATAATTAGCGTGACTCTCTCCCGCGCCGCACGCAGAGAGATCGAGGAAAGAAACAACGCTGCCGAGGAAAGAGCGTTCAAACACAGTGGGGGAAGATTCCAAGTGTGATTAACCAAAAAAAAAAAAAAAAAAAACCCTCAGAGTTAAATCTGGAGTTTTGAGTGGGAGGACCAAAGAAAAAAGACACATAGGGGCAGATAGAGAGATGAAGACGAGAGACACATGGATGGAGAAAATTAGAGAGACACACACGGGAGGAGACGCAGGAAAAAAGGAAACGAGTGAACGTTCCCTCCCAGCGAGGTCAAGCCACTCAGTAAACAAACAAACAACGTTAGCAGCGCGCACACACACACACACACACACACACACACACACACACACACACACACACACAAAGGGGGTGAGGCGGTGTAAAACAACAAAGTGTCTCAGTCGATTGCCTACGCCTTACTTTGTCTCCCCTCATCAGTTACATAAACACAAACAAAGGCCTTTAAATTCAGCTCGGCGTTTTGAAGTGGAACAGTGACATGTGCTCGGGTCTCATTTGTTGATGATTAATGCAAAGTAAAAAAGAATATATTAAAAAATGTAAGAATATATCATCCCTTTGATCGAACAACGCTGTTGACCATAATTGTCTGCGTGTTGACGTCGCCGCTTTACGTTTAATTACGGCACAGACACTCCCTTGAAGATTTCCTTTGGTCTTTTAACATTACAGCTCAAATTAGTCGAGCTCAGTGTCATAAAACTCATGTGTAACAGTACTTCTGAAAAGGTTGAACCCTGAAATAATGATATGGCTACTAAACAGCATATATAAGAGTATTAGAAAAAGAGGAAAATCTCCCATAAAATAACCAGAACATATTAAAAAGATCATTTCTATGCTGCAGGGTCCCACCACCACTATCACACACGATATCTCTCCCTCCCTGTCTCCCCCATGCCGTGCGGGTTTTCCTTCCATTGTGGCGTGTGAAACTGAGAGCGCCGCTCACAGCGCCTGGCCAGCGATCCATTCTTCCTGGACAGATTGATGGAAAACAATCAACAGACTATACATCTTGCTCGGGCACAGCGGGTCACTAGCACTCATCCTGGACACCTGGACCTACATCCTGGGCTACAAGCGTTGAGGTAAAGCGCCAAAAGAGGGGATGGGACGGAAATTGGCTGATGGGAAATGAGACGCCAGGTTGGGGGGTATATGGAGCTGGCATGAGGCGTACAGTCTGTGTTCTCGCTTAGCAGAAAATAATCAGTAAACAATGAATCATCAGCGAGGGGCTGAGATCAGGGCGGCTGGAAGCTATACCGCACGAGGGAGGAGAGGAGGCCTGAATATCCTTCACTGAGAGGAGCTGGTGTGTCTATTCAATTACGAGCAGCAACACAGGCAGCCATGTAACACATTGGCTGTGAGAGAGCACTTAGTGGGCCATGCGCTAGACTGTCCACACACATCAGAGCATTGAGAAAACAAAGCATTGCTCCTGCCGCACACACATAACCGTGCACGTCCGAACGTATAGCATCACACTAAAAAGGCACACGCTCGCGCTCTTCACGCCTCATTTGAAAAGCAAATTGAGCGCATCTTCTGGGGCGAGTCACGGACTGAATCCTGGAAAACGTTACTCTTTCCTCACTTGCAGTACCACACACACACACACACACTCACACGCCATACATGAGACCTTTCATATGGTAAATATATCTTCATCTATTTAAATCCCCTACTATCTCTATCTCTCCGTCCTGCAATTTCCAACACCAAAAATGTCTTAAATAGCTCCCAGAGAAGTAGGACGCTACTCATTTGGGTCAGATCTGGCCGGTCAAACCCCTTCATTCTGGGACAGAACAAACACTGACACAAAGGCAGAGGGAACGGCCAAGGAGAGCGGCCAGGTCAGGCAGGGAATGTCAAGCAGTAATGACAAAGCAGTTTGCAGAGAAAATAGAGCTACAACAGCGCTATTTACAGTAGCCCTCGCCAAAAAACTACTCATGTCATGAAGCCCAGAACTTTTCACTGTTATGACATTTGTAAATTACAGTTTATATGCCCTAATAAACTGTTTGGTACCTATATTCAGCTGGGAAGCATTAGCTTAACTACCTATAAAGCGGGATAGCAGCTCTGTTTAGTTTATTGGGGAAAGAATTAAAACACAACAATGCAATACACGCACACAAACCGGAGCATTAAAAATACTTATTTCCAGTGTGCTCCCTCATTGTTTCCTCACCACAAAACGAAAACAGCTTGCCTTAATTTGATATTTCATAAGATGGAAACAGACCCATGTTTACTCTGAGAATGATGTGTTAATTTTTCGTGAGGTGTTCCAAAATGAAAGCGAGCCAGTTGTTGGGAGGTGTGTGTGGGGGGGGGTGAGAGCATGCTGAAGGTCTGGATGAGAGAGAAAGAGGCAGCGCTGTTTTGGAGGCTCCTCGACCTCCAAACTCCCTGCTGTCAATCAGCGCAGCCGTCCGTCCCCTGGGGCTGCGCTTTCCTCCAACCCTGAGGAGGGGGGGGGGGACCACCGCGGGGAAAAAAGAACACAACCAAACAGATGCAGAGAGCTGCAGGTCAACGTGTGTGTGTACGTATGTGTACGTGTGTGCTATATTTCTGCACGCCTGTGGATTCTTGAAAAAACTGCGCATGCGTGCATCTGCATATGTATTTGTGTGCTGTGTATGAGTTTATCTGAGGGTGAGGGCTACATCTGTGTCTATGTGTGTGTGTGTGTGTGTTCCTATTTGTGTGTGTGTGTATGTGCGCAAGACAGATTTGTGAGGCAGCCAGCACCTGAGGGAGGGAAGTTCTGCCTGCATATCGATGAGCCAGCAACTCTGCCTCTTTTGCCCCTGAGCCCTGCACAAACACCACAACCAGCTCAGGGCCAGTCCTTTTCAAAGCCGGCTGCCCCTCTTAAGTTAAGACTGCACAAAAGAAACAACACATCAACAAGAGGAAAAGAAAAAAAAAATCTTCTAAAGAAAAAAAGGTGCCGTGCCGAAAATGTCTTTCCTCCCCAAAAAAAGAGAAACACCAAAACATAGATACTGTCAGCCTGTGGGTCTCACGAGTCTGTTTCTTCTCTTTGTCTTGGAGGGAAATGTGAAGCGAGTGATAGGTGGTCAGAGGCACAATGGGAAACTGACTGTGAGGAAAAGTGGAATAGAGGAGAAACTGAAAGACTATCCTACATAAAACAAAACAGACCCAGGAGGAGGTGGGGGAAAAAAAATATTAATGAAGACCTCAACATTGGAGACGTCAGAAGTATGTGAGATAGCCGTACTGTAAGTGTGTGTTTCCACCTCCTCTCTAACACAGTCATGGATATGAAAGTGAAACTAAGCTGAGGGGACGCAAGGCGCTGCCAGTAAACCACATTAGCATCAAATGCAAATGAGAAGGGGGCTAATGGCTGGACAGGTGCAGACTGGGCCTCTAAATGACACACACACATATTCGCAGGCGCACGCACACACACACACACACACACACAAATGAGATGGATGAATTAAACATGGGTGGGCTCGGCTTGGGGGGCTGGCAGGGCTGACATAAAGTCAATGACATACATTATTCACTAGTGCACGTTAGCCCAGCCAAGGCAACACATGACCTCTCACCCCAGGAAGTGCATCCAAACATAACAACCAAAACAATGAGGGGGTTCCCCCGCCACGGGGGGAGACAAACGCAAAAGGCGGGAGGGGGGGGGGCAAACAAGCTGTACGGCCAAATGCATCAGCTTGGAAAGTGCAGTCGTCAAAACGCTGCTCGCCTCAAAGTTTAACCGGTGTAAAACCAAACCAGGTGCAGACAAGGTCCACAAGTGCTAACTACCCACCATGAAGCTGAGAGTCGGTCCGTTCCACTGGCTCGCAGAACAGGAAACTGTCGGCCATGACATCACCCTCCCCGGGAGGAGCACTTCCTGCCCGACATTCTTCACTCAAGACACACACACACTTGCCAGGAAATGGCCTCTATCAACACACACACACACACACTCCTGGGGAAATAACCAACACTGATGCGGATAAACAAGCACAGACACTCATGCAAGGAAATGGGCCACATCAACGGCAGGCAGGCTGCAGGAGTGTGTGTGAATGCAAACACACACACACATACACACACACACACACACTCCAAAAAAGCTATAAACCTGAAATAACATCGTCTGTGCATGTAAACTTGACACCTCCCTCACCCCACACACCCTCCCCTTGTACCGTGAGCGGAAAGAGGAATCATGGGATATGCAGGGTTATCCACTGGATCCTTATCTCTAGTCACAGAGTTTGTCTCCCCCCCCCCGCCACCAGAGAGAGAGGCTCTCCCTGCCTGGGGGACACCCTGCGGCAGGCCTAGGGGAGCTGGACGGGCAGGAAAGGACCACGGGACACAGGTGGTAAGAGGCAAGAGAGGACACTTAGGGCCGGAGGGACAGTCATACCCCCAAAGCGAGTAGAACTGAGAGATTAGTCCACAATTATATGGACGCAGTCAATAAATTAAGTGTACTATGGGGAGAGAAATGAAAGAAAAGCTATGCATAGAGATAGCAATAGGTGTACGTGGGAGAGAAGGAAATGTGTTTGTGATTTGAGGCCCATCCTGGCACATGATACACTAACTAGCGGTGGCTGCATATGATTAACCTCATGCTAACCAGGAGTGATGGAGAGAGAGGTGGAAGTGAAGGTGATGGTGGATGGGGGGAGGTTAAGGGCTCCCCTCATATTATCCTGCCTCTGTAAGAGGCTAAAGTGGACCACACAAGTTTCCCTGGGGAAGACACAGAGAGGCACACAGGAGCTTCTCACCTTTCAGCTGCTTCCCCTGCCCAGTGTCAAGCACCGACACAACACGTCATGCCAAGGTCTCTCTGAATACCCGAACCCCACCACCCGAGAGGTTAAATACATAAAATATGGCATGGGTTGTCTTCGTCTTCAGCGCTGACTGATGCAGATCAGATGGAATTTGAAACCTACCCGAGTCAGTCAGAGATGATAACGCTGCTTGTAAAACTTGAATGGGAATGACGGGCATGAAAAGAAGACTTGAGTAAAAAGAGCAAAAAGAAATGTGCAAGTGCTTTTTTGCAATCATAGCCTACAAACAAACACGCTTCATAATTAAAATCTGTATCACATCGCTCCTTGTAGATGCTTTACAGCCCAAACAAATTCTCTTTTCAACAAGAGGCGAGATAAAGAGAGAGGGAGGGGGGGGTGAGCGAGATTCTCCCGGTGAGCGAGTACAGTACCCAGAGCGCTGCCGATCCACACTGTACCAGATTTGTTCTCCTAACAATCAAATAAGTTTCTCATTAGCTGACTTTATTTTTCCTCATTCCTGCGGTTTTGCTGCAGTGGCCTGTTTCTCCCATCTTAACGAGAGAGAGCTAATTAGGCAATCAGACCCATTACTCTTCCAGAAGAGTTAGAGCTAGCCCAGCTAATTAGGGCTGTAAAATCTAATCATCTCTGCGAAACAGCAGAGGGCTAACGAGCCCTTATTTAACGAACTAAATAACTTCAAGGGTGGAGAGGGGCTGCTGATGGTATTTCTTTATGAATTTGAAGAAGGGGAACTCATGGTAATTGAGTCAGTTTCACCCTCACAGTTGTTTGTTTGTTTGTTTATGAATCCCTGATTATTACAACTGCCAAGAATATATTGGTACTAAATGAGCAAACGTATAAACCCTCCTCTCGTTATTCCCCTTCAGTCCCCCCCCTCCCTCCTTTTTAAAACAAGCCAACCTCCCCCTCCAATCGTTCTCCTCTCACCTGACCTATTTTCCTGTCCAGAAAGAGTGCTCGCTGGAGAGGAAAACAGAGATATTGCTGTTGTTTTTCCCTCCCCCTGTTCTAATTTGTTGTTCGTTAATGCTGCCCTCACACCTGAGCCATTGGGTGTCGGGGGAATACCGTCAGCGAGCGACCACAACACATGCTCAGTGTGGGAAAGCTGTTCGCAGCAGAGCTCAGCCTGTTTCGACCAAGGTGGCTCTGCCTCAAACTGCGGCAAAACTGAAGGGAAAAGTTTAACCGTAGCGAGCCATGATGGCGCCCTGTTTAAATAAAAAAGATACATAGAAAACAGAGCGACAGGGTGCACAGATGAGAAATTCAACAAGTATGCACACGTGAAAACAAACCGAAGAAAAAAGAAATCAGAAATATGGCACAGAGTGATGGGCAGGCGTGTTGTCTGAGGCCACGTGGTTGGGTGCAGCTGTCTCAGGGAGCGCTGAGGTGAGGCCTTCTGCTTCAATGGAGCGGAACGAGGGTGGCGCACACAGACACAAACTCACACACATGCACACACACACACACACACACACAAACACACAGGTAAAGAGTAGCTTTTGACAGAGCAGCAGCGAGAACAGGACAGCTGTGTTCACCAGATAGCACAGGTCACTGACTCATTAACACACACGCAAATACGCTCAAATTCAAATCAGACGTAGAACCTAAATAATCCACAATGCACTTCTTTTTTAACCTCATCGTCACGCGGCGGCCTGGACGGGTCATAGGTCGCCAAGTACAGTGACACTTTGTGTGAAATCACCTCGGCGTGTAAGTTTTTACTCTCGCAGCGTTCTGCACGCTCCAACAATTGCTCAAGTATAAACAAGTAATTTCCCTCACACTGTAGGTCCACATGTGTGCCACACACACACACACACACAAACAGAGCGCAGGCCGAACTGTAAATCTACAGGGCTTTTCTTTTTTCCCCCCCAACTGACTGTAAATCACGCGTGCTGCTGCATCGGTCAGAGGTAGTTTATGACGGCAGGAGAAAGGTGTACACTCAAAGAGAAAAGTGTGTGTGTGTGTGTGTGTGTGTGTGTGCGTGCGGAAGTGTGTCTGCGAGTGTCAAAAAAGGCAGACAAGCTTCAGTGGCACTACTCAGCCCACGAGGAATGATTTATACACAGAAACACACACGTGCAGACACACACACACACACGCTTACACACACCAGGCTGTAGCTGTAACCCTAACTGCTCATCAGCTAAGTCGTCAGCCCAACCACACAAACACTGTTTGACCACACTTGAAGCAGAGCTCAACTGCTCTGTGATTGCTCCTCCGCTTCACACACATACCGCTGGAATATTATTTACTGCTGTTTCACACATTTTGCTTACACAGTCGATTATGGTCGCTGAGATTTAAACAACCTGTGGCCTGCTTTTATTGGGCCTGCAGGTTTTATTTTCTCAGCCAAATCACATGTCGATAATAGCTGTCATCAGCTTACTTTTAAATTGTGTTCTGCTTTTTTTTTAATATATATATACATATATATATCTACAGCATGTGTATGCGACATTTGCTGCATGTGTTTTTTCTGCACACCGTTCCAGCTCGCACAACCCACACACAAGGTATTTGTGTCTGCGGTGACAGCGCGGCGTCACGTGGGCCGAGGTTAAAGGGCGAGGTTTGCTTACCTGTCGATGATGACAGGGTCTGATGGGGTCTCGTTCCTGTTGCCACAACTCTTCTTATCGCAGCATCGACTGCAGAGAGGTGAGAGAGAGAAGAGGAGGTTGGTGGTGGTGGTGATGGTGATGGAGCGAGGGGGGTCAAAGAGACAAAGGGGAGTTAGTCAGACATGTGAACAACAGAGAAAGCAAGATAAGGCGCAGCGCAGAGAGGGAGAGGAAGTCAGATGAGCATTACAGGAAGGAGAAAAGAGGAGTAAAAGGGCGTGAGACTTTGGCGGAGTTTAAGGAACAGCGAGAATTGGATTTGTGTCGGGCTTCTCGTGGTAAGACTGGGGCTCTGCTGCTGCAGTGGGTGAGCTCAGCGGGGCGATTTTTAGGAAAAAAAAGTTTGGAGGAGACGAGCAGGAGCAGTGAGCTTGAATGGGACTGGATACAAACTTGTATTAGCCTCCAGGGCTCAGGTTAGCTCCATTTCTGTCAGACATCACACAACCAGACATCTTATGTTCTCTATTTTTCCTCAGTGCTCGTCCCCTCCCTCTATCCCGCCTCTCTCTCTCTCTCTCTCTCTCTCTCTCTCTCTCTCTCTCAGAAGTGGGTCACAGAGTGGTCCCACTGGACCTGGGGAGTAGTGCATGCTGGGTAGAAGGGGGTTGCATACTGATGTGACGAGTCCTTTCTGAATCATTTGACTGCACTACAATGTAACAGTGTGTTGTGTGTGTGTGTGTGCCGTCGCCCCCCCCCTACCCAGCCCCCCCCCCCCAAAAAAGTATCATCACGTCTACCTTTTCTTCTCTGTCTAGTCTGTGCATACTGTATGCATGTCTGTGTGTGTACCTGTGCGCATCCACTGTACATGTGTGTGTGTGTCTGGGAGGAGATGGAGAAACACAAAAGAGAGAGGGAGAGTGAAAGATAGCGAGAGAGAGAGAAAAGGGGGGGAGAGAAATTGACCCTCCCCCCTACTTTCTTGAGTCCCTCAGGACAGGAGGCTTGGAGAGCCAGATCAGATTTCTGATCTCGAGCGTTTCCTGCAGCATATGAAAACAAGTGGTCTAAATTGCCGTGTGTGATAACCAGGAAGTGGCTACACTTTGCCACTAGCCATTTTTCTACACGTTACTCTTACGTGTATTTCTAAACGGCTGGTTTGTGAGGGACAATCACATCCCGTGTGATGTTTTTATTGATTGTAAAAAAATGCACGCGACAGCCTGTGAGATCTGTGCTTGCTTTAGTATATTTGACTGTATATATGTGTGTGTGTGTGTGTGTGAATGTGTGTGTGTGTGTGTGTGTGTGTGTGTGTGTGAACGTGTGTATATTATGTGTAATTCGAGTCTGTCCCCCCTCTGCACATAGCTCACTGTCAGGACACAGCAAACTGCATGTATTACACAGACTAAGGAGGATGGGTTTGAGTAATGAGCTTTTCCTTGTCCTAATTAGCTGAACATGAGAGGGATGCACACACACACACACACACACACACACACACATATATACACAGACACATACACCCCTATCAACAGAAATAGGCCAGGGCCCATCTCCCCAACCCACTTTGAGGAAAATGATAAGATTTCTATTGTAATTTAGCAGCGCACCTCATGTCTTTGCCTCCTCTTTAGATCAACCTTCAGCGTGAGAAAAGCATTAATCTTGATCCAGACTTTAAACCCCAGGATGGACCAACAAATCACAATTGTTCCTGGGTGTGTTTGCGTCTTACCTGCACATGATCTCGTGGGTCAACAGGACCCGACACATCTCTGGGTTTTTATCCTGGCCCTCATAGACAATTGCCTGAAAGATGGGAGAGGAAAAAAAAAAATCACAGAAGAGTGAAATAACAGTGATTTATTTTTTTATTTTTTTTTATTTTACTTTTCAAATGTGCATGCTGAAGGGAGCGAGCCGCAGGGGCAAATAAAAAACAGAAAAGTGTGTGTGTCTTTCATCTGGGAGTAGTGTTGTCTATCTGGCAAATGTGTGTATCGTGGGAATCCAGTCCTCATGAACAGGAACGCTCTGTTCTGACAGAGACAGTAAAAGAGAAAGCATTTATGTGTGTGTGTGTGTGTGTGTGTGTGCGTACTCCTGCGCGTACATATGTGTTTGTGCGTGCACGTATGTTTATATGCTGTGTACAGTGAGCAGTTGGACTGCCAGACTGGAGTATAGTGCACCATCTGGTCCATACAGCACAGCGTCCAAAAATCTAGTCTGGTTACCCCTCCAACCCCACTCAACATGCTCTCCAGGGCTGTGATCACCCTGCACACACATACACACACATACACACACACACACACTGATAAACATGCAAACACACACGCACACACACAGACACAGACACACACAAACAACATCCCCTCCTACTCCTTTCATTCTAAGGCAAACTCTCTTCAAGCCTAATGGCACTAGAGGCAGAATTGGCAAAACAAAAGACCTGATATCAAAACAGCGTTGAAGCGGCTTATTTTCTTCCTTATCTAATTCATCCAAACGCAGAATTCCCTCAGTGTGCACCACATGTGCTGCTCTGTATTTCTTTGTGTGATTGAATTGGCCATAACACACTCAGGGATAGTTTGTTCTGTTTCACATTGAGGAAATGAGGGTCAAGGTCCTCAAAAAGTGAGCTGGCATGCATCACTGTCTCTCTCAAACACTAACACACAACAGCTTCTGCACCTCACCGGGATACTCACACACACACACACACTGTATGCACACAATCACACAGCCTCACACGCACACACACACACACACACACACACACACATATATATATATATGTGCTGCCTGACGCTTATAAAAACACACACCATCCCCACTTACAGGCTGCTGTGTAGAGGGAGAGTATGAGGACACATGTCCTCTACTTTTCTGGGCCTCTGTAAATGTATTCCACAGGTAAGACAGGTCGTTTATCAAGCCGGCTGTGCTGTGCTGAAGTTGAGGGTCTCAGACACAGGCATGCAGCGGGGGCGAGGGGGAGGTGGGGATTGGAAGAGGAGGTGGAGGTGGAGGAGGTGGGGTGGGGGGCAACTTTTTAGACCAACACAATCACCCCGAAACTGATGCACAGTTTAGTTCTTTGAACTCGTAAGTTTAAACGCAAAAAAAATAAAATAATAATCTCACCTGTTTAGTCATGGAGTCGATGAGTCGAACGTACAAGTCCTGCTCTGTCCTGATCCCTGCAGAGAGACACACAGAGTTCAAATGTAACAGGCAGGATTCATATCACATCTGAGGCAGAGCTTTCCCCCACTTCGGGGGATATTTCAGATCTCAAGTTTTTATTCATTCTGGCTTCCCCTGTGAGGCTCTTCATGGAAACGGAATGAGTCCAAACTGTTACTAATGACTCTCAGTGTTTGTTGCATGCTGCCACTTCACTTGGAACTTGAAAATGTGATTTACTTTCTTTACCCCTGTTGATTTTATCTCTTTAAAAAAAAAAAACCAAACACTTATTAAGAACCTAATGGTGGAAATAAACACAGCAGGTTTTTCAGCAGGAGTTCTAATCAATAAAATGAAATGATTCAGTCCAGACGCCAAGACTGAAAAAAATACAATAAAATAATAATAATAATAAACATTAAAAAGGAGGATGGCAAACATTTTTATTGTGTCTGCTTGGGTCGTTTATTGCTGCTAAACTGGACCAGACCAGACAGGACAGATTTATTGCAGGAGGCAGCAAGCACAACACAATAATAGTAATAATAATAATTATTATTATTATTATAAAAATAACAATAACAATACATAATAATAATACAATTTTAAATATGTACTATTTATTTGATCATTCTGATGAACAAAAATAAACACATGAAACAAAAACTCTCGATATGATTTCCTCAAACATTTCTGTTTCCTGACTTTCCTCACTTTGGTTTCACGTATCATTCACTCCATGCTTTTGTTATTGCTTCATAAAAATTATGGAAAACTAAACTCACCGTTACTGTAGAGGAGCTGAAGTCTATAATGGATCCCATTGTTGGTCTTTTCCCCCGTCGTTTCCTATGAAAATTAAACCAAACAGACCCGGTCAGAGCAAGAAGAGAAACCAGACCCTCCTGGGATGTTTTTTTTCCTGCGTGTCCAAAACTTGATATATATATTTTATATTATTAAATATTTTACGTCTCTGTTACTGTGTAAATGTGTCTCTGTAAATGTAAATATTGTTTCTGTGCTCCAAAAGAAAGAAAAGAGAAAGAGTTTGTAACTTTTCTTTTCGGTATCTGACACAAAATATTCAGCAAACACAAATTCTTTATAACCTGATATTTAAAAAAAAAAAACTTTCTTCACAAATATCATATCATATTTCAAACTTTATTAACCGAAATTAGAAATGGGAAATGTTGCTAGAAAATTTCACTAATTAAGAAAACACAATTTGATAATCTATTATTTCTATATGCAATAAATCACGGCTTAATATTAAAGCATGTTATTAATATTGACCAACAGCAGAAGGATTTAATAAATAATGAACAAGCCGGTGGTAAATCCTGATGAATAAAACAAACATTTAAAGCGAAACACTCACTCTTAACGCCACATGCAAACAGATCAATATTACATCAATCGACGTATCAAACACACAATATTGATGTTTGTTTAAGAAGAAAATATAATATCTCGTCTGACAACACCTGCAGGAATTCTGTACAGGCGACACGCTGTGCTGCAGAGTCGTGAAAATGAGATTCAACATTATTAATGGCAGCTGAGTATAAAAGTGTTCACGCACGTGATTTGCTCGTTTAAAGTAAATGAGTGTAAAATTGATTTGGAAGGTTTTGTAATTATAAAGAAGAGCTAAAATAATCCGGAGTGTGGAAGTCTTTCAGGAAACCACATCTAAAAATCACATGAGGGAAGCCTTCAGGACTCATGATCCCTGCTGTGTGCGTCTGGCCACTTTGTTAACACACGTCTGGTAATTTATCACTTTGACTTAACGGGCCAGCGTACCGTGTCAGCCATCAGTCTGCTAAAATGTCTGCATTGAGAGCTTATTTTGAAAGGTTTTTATTAAGAATTAACACATAGGGGAAATATGGTTTTATTGAATTTTATGTTGACATGCAAACTCACCTTTTCCTTCTCTACAAAGTCAACGAAGGTGGTTCTCTCTATTTCCACCGGCTGACCCTGTCTGTCGTACAAAGCCAGCACGAAGTGGAAGAAGTTGGACTTGCGAAGGTTGGAGGGCGGCTGTTTCTCGAAGTGTGCCCGAGCAAGACCCACTCCGCTGCGGACACAAGCACAAACCAGCACCACCACCACAACGAAGGCAATTAAAAATAAATTCATTCAATAATAATAATAATAATAATAATAAAAGATGTAACACAATAGTAAAGATCTGCTTTTAAACTCTGTTTCAGTCACTGTCTATTCTAAAATTTGCACCTCCATATAATTGAATTAAATCTTTCTAATGCGCACACACGCCCTTCACAATTTAATGACACAAATAAGTTAAAATATTGAGTTTAACGCCTGAAAATATACAAATTTATATTACAGTGGACAGCTCATTTGTTTTCATGGTGGTGGGGCTGCTGTCAATATTCTTATTTTAAGCTTCACCAACTTGATTCACGGTAAATGTCTTTTATTATTTCTTTAAATAAATACTACCAGATCAAGCTGGGAGAAAATATTTACGCATGTAGTCTATGAAAAGTAATCTACTCTGTTTTTATCACAACCAAGAAGAGGAACAGCCACTGAAGTGAGCAGAACATCTTCAACACAAACTCACAAAAAACACTTCCCACGCACCAAAGTTAATCTGAGCCTACAAGTAAACCCCGAGAGCCTAAAAACTGAGCACTTTGAGCCACATACAGTATTTAATCAGGTTGGACTTAGAGCTAAAAACTTATAAAGCCAGCAGGAACACAATGGTTATCCAACAACTACGTCCTCTGGGAACGCGTGCTGCCCCAAGTGATACAGCCGCTCCGTCTTTTAACACCGCAGATCTTAACGCGCTCTCCCCCCGGTCTCTCTCCACGCCCCGGTGTCAGCGCAGCGCCAAGGCCGCCTCGGGCTCACCTCTGGGCGGCTGTGTTGGCGTCCAGCACTCCGGCGCCCTGCATCCATGTCCGAACCGCGTTCATCCCGGCCACCATGGGCTCTTCTTTCATACTACTCCCACTCCTCTGGATGCTCTCGTGGATGCCAAACATCAAAACGCACCTTCACACTGTCGCTATCTCTCTCTCACTCTCTCTCCTCTCTCTCTCTATCCTCCTCTCCTCTCCTTTGGCTCCCTCCTTTTTTCTTTTTTTTTCTCCCCTGCCTTCCCCTCCTCTTGCGTCTGTTTGATCGCGCTGTCAGAGGAGCAAAGTGGCGTGGTCTATCTCACTTGGCTTTTAGTTGCGCCTGTGTTTCTCAAAGTAAACAAAAGATGCGACATGTGGAAGGAAAAGGGGAGCTGTCAGCATCCAGGGTTAGCTGCACCTCATGTCAGCGACTCCAGAAGAAAAAAAAAAAAGAAGAAGAAGAGGGGGAAGCTGCAGCTATGAAGATGAACAACGTGAGAGCGATGAAAGGGGAAGCGCAGGATGAGAGACTGCACTGAGTTGGCGACAGTCCCCCGGATCAAGGTGCAGCTGACAAAAACATGAGCAAAATGTCAGTTTGTGCAACAAACAGTCCACAGCGAGAAAGAAAAAAACCAAGGAGATGAAACACGTTTCAGCCTCCTTCGCTCCGTTGCTTTATTTACAAAGTCTCCTTCTGCTCAGATGAATGAAACGGAAGATTACGCGCAATTAAGAGGCAGTCCTGGGCAACGGCGGCTCCGCTCCTCGTCAGCTCCTGTGCTCGGGTGATTTGCGCTCTATTCTTCCCTGAGGAATCACTTTGGACCATCTCTGGGATGCCAAACAGGAGAGAACTAGTAGGTGAGGGAGGCGTGGTCTACAAGGAGAACAGGAACGCCCCCAAACACAGTTAATAACACGGACAATCAGCTGTCCACCAACCCGACCAGCACGCAGCCCGCCCGCTTGCCTGCTGTCCCCGCCTCGTCCCACGCAGTGTCCCGCCCCAGCCACTTAGCCAGAAGCTGTGCACGGTGTGTGTGTGTGTGTGTGTGTGTGTGTGTGTGTGTGTGTGTGTGTTCTCTGTCTTTAGAGTTGACAATTAATGCATTCACAACAATCAAACATAAACTCAGGGGAGAACATTAGTTTAATCCATGCAGTTTGCCCACTGAGGCTAAAGGGGCAGGGTGAGGTTGTTGTAACATCTATCGTCTGTTTGCTGCGTTGTCACTTGAGCTGCAGCTATGAAAATGTTCCCGCGTCTGTCTACAAAACAAGACGAAACAGAATCCGATCACATTTTCTACACGAGCTTCAGACCAAACAGATTTTCTGTCTCACTATTATATGACACACACACACACACACAGAAAAAAAGCACAATGACAGGAAACAATCTGAGGAATAGTTGCAGCACTTTTGCGCACATTTAATTGCACATATGTGCTGTAAGTGTTGAATAACAACCCCTTATTTTAATTTCCCACAGTGCGCGTCTAAACGAGCCACGCTTTTGAGACGCACAAACATTTGCACATTTTAAAAGTGCAATGTAAATGTTTTCTCAGAAGAACTGAACCGACTGTGTTGAGCAGTGTAAGTGCTCATTCAGAGTATCAACTCTGGCAGATTATGAGCTTAAGAAAGTTTCAGCTCACCAAAAAGCCTGGCAGCCACTGCGAGCGTTTTTCTGTTACAGCCCGATGGTTTGAAATTAGCTTTGATTAGATGCATTACATAAATCTTGCGGGACTAAGTGCTGAATCCAACATAAATATGAGGATTACAGCTAAACCGTGCTGTGTCCCGCTGTCCAAAAAAAAAAAGAAATTGCAAACGGTTTAAAATAATTACAAAAACAATATATATATTTTAAAATATATATATATAAAAATGTGTGAAGTTTAAAAAATTTGCATTCTTGCTCACAGAACCGTGCAACATGCACGGTGGGCTCACATGCATGACAACTGCACAGCCAAGACCAGCTTGCAGAAAGTGGAGGATGTTACAGCTCTCCTCATGTTCCCCATCAGTTCCCCCCCTCTCACCATCATTACAGAGTCCTCTCTAAATTGTCAAATTGAATTGTCTGGGGGCCATCTGTTCAATAAGCACTGTTTGGTTTATTCTAATGAAATGGAAAGAATGAGAGTGTCGTTTAAAAATATATATTTTTATCAGGTGGGGGCATCTTTGGAAATTAAGATTTTTATCAAGAATTGTTGAAATGAATCGATTAGACACGTTGGTGTTGTTGACAGTCAAAATTGCACACTTCTAATAAAATATATCATTCAGTCATAACAAAATTAACACTAGTTTGCAAATTTTAATTTTATTTTTCTAATTCTAACTATCCAAGACGACTTTTACTTTCATTCCAGCAATGATGAGACTTTTTTCTTGAGTTGCAAATATTCCCTTATCTACTGTGCAGCCTGCGGACTGACACACACACACACACACACACACACACACAGAGTGTGAGCCGGTTGCAGAGTCTAATAAATGCCATAAACGGTCAAGGTTTGACACCACACCCCCGCAATCATCTCATCATTGTCTAAAGCTGTTTATTTATGTCTCCTGCTGTGGGAGGAGAAATGTGAGCACCAACCACGTGAGTACAAGATACAATAAATAGTGATAAATAAAAGCAATGTGAGATAAAATATCTCACACAATATATCACTCATACACACACCCAGCCTCTCACACACGCGTACGCGCACACACACACACGTTCAGAGCTATCCTTCAGCACATTTGTTTGATTGTAGCCGGCTCTCTCGCCACGATCTGTCTGCCTTGGTCGGCATGTGGGCCAGCGCGAACACTCCAGCCCCCTGAGGTGGCATATATTTATATCCCCGGGCACCAACACACACACACATACACACTCACACACACTGTTAGCCCAAATATCACTGTCTCAGTATCCAAAAACAGAGATGTCAGTTGGGGCCTGATGATCCAGCCACGTTAATACTGTGATTTACAAACTCCATGGCACCCAAACATCAAGGTTTGCAAAGTATCCATGCCCATTACGCACAGGCAGGAATGCGCATGACATGCAAACGATGTCAAGGTGTGTGTGTGTGCGTGTGTGTGCGTATACGACTTCTATTCAAGTGTCCACATATGGGAAGTCTATTAAAAATCCACTGCGTTATAACTCTATTAGACATTTTGAAGTAACTGATCAGAAAAGGAGTTGTAGGCGCTGCCGCCCGGTCTCCTGTACAACCACCAGATGTTCTCGTAAATCAAAAGGTTGGGCTGATGATAATAATGGCCTGATTGAATTGAAGACTCATAAAAATGACTAGTTGTAAAAAAGCAGGCATATGCTTATGAGAATGGGCCTTATGTCTAACAATATGCTCTCTAGTCGACATAAAAGAAGACAACTATAGATGTTAACCATTTAAGTGTGTAGACGAGATACCAGTAGGATGTGGTGTCCTTGATACCTACATAAAAAAAACAATGTTATTAAGAGTGCAGCCTTCAAACGTGCAAGGAAATATTCCGCCACTACTGAAATGATATATTAAAAAAATCAGTTTTAAATCTGAAATCCGTTTCAAACATTGATAAATCGTTAACACTGCCTGTTACAAATAACAAACTGCAATAAATAGTTTAGAATTTTTCACTTTCTGTGCAACACATCTGTGTCACTTCCTCCTGATAACCTCTCACACTTGACTTCAGGTGACTCGAAGACCCGTAAAGCACAAACGCATAGTCACTGTATCTGGTGCAATGTTGCCATCTAGTGGCTTTAAAAGGGCATTGCACAGTAGTTAAATGTAGCACTTGCATAGTAAGTCGAATCCAGATAAATACCATCTGCCCAAATCGCTTGTTTCTGCGTGCGCATTAATTACCAGGGTCAACAAATGTGGATGGCAAGGTCAATGAGACTGTGGATTCATGGGAACAAGTTATGAAGTGACTGATCTTCACGCAACATCCGAAGATAAACTGTTGGAATAAATGGCGTGGATTCAGTTTAAATCTGTTATTGTCTTAATGTGGGATTTAGCAGATCCTTTCAAATGTTCTTGATCTGCTTTTTCTCGTTCTGGATGAATATGTGTCCTTGTTTTGAGTTTTAGTTAAACGAAGGGTTTAGATTTTTAGTATTTCTGGGGAAAGGCTGTCATGTGACACTGAAGAGGGCACAGAGCTACTTGATTTCAGAATAAAAAGATAGTTCAGCTTTAACTTCAAAATGGGATTTTTTTTGTTCATCCTAAATCTGCTTTAATTATAACAGATTTTATTATCTTTGGTGAAAATGCACACAAAGTCACACACTGACCGGGCCTTCTTTTGGACTAGTTTTACTACTCATCCGATTTGGCTTGAAGTGGTGCCTAACTGCATCTCCTCCTCACCGGCTGCATATGTCTGTGAGTTGTGACTGATTCAGCCAAAGACAGTTTTTTTGTTGTTGTATTACATCATTTTTAGACTCCAGAGAGAATTTTTCCAGACATCAACTTAATAATAAAACCCTGACCGTGGGTCACACACACAGCTGAGTACCAAGAAGCCTATGACCTAACTTTGACTAATGTGTGAGTTGCTGAAAAAACTTAATTGCTTTGGTGAATTAGATTAAACAGTTTCTAAAAATTCAAAGTGGACCGGATGATTTATATATTACTCACTATTTTTACTTTGATTTAATCTGTACCCTTTGATTAATCACAGACATACTTGTTCCTGTGAATTTGTCTAACTCGTGATACATTCACATTATTACAGCGAAACTAGTGAAACAGTCACGGCTGACTCACCATTACTCAAACAATTTTTAATGTTTTCAGCACTGTCTCTTCCATCTCAATTTTCCCTGTTTATCTACAGGAGAATTTCCCTTTTCATACATGATGAACTTTGTCCTGATACATGATGGCCTCCTGTCAATGCTGTGAAATTAAGGGCAGTGCTGGTAAAAGTTTGTATTAGTTTTTTTGTTTTTAGTTTCCATGTGTTTGCTGATTTCAGTTCAGTTTTTGATTCTTTAAAAACAATTTTTTTTTATTACTTTCAGTTTCTTTTATTATTTGAGGGGTATTTGTCGGGGGAAAGATTGTAAAAGTTTAGAACAAGTACTACAATAAAAACACTTAGCGAAAGCAGCTAACTCAGTAATGTAGACCTTGTGCTATACTAGAGTTGAAACGATAACTCGATTAATTAATTGCACTCAGCACTTATAAATGTAAGGGTTTGATGTTTTGTTCAAATCATACAGCATATATATGGATATATATGGATTTTTTTTTACTATTTTCTGCCAGTTTATAGACAAAATGATGTATTGATTGAGAAAACACACTCTTAATCTATCAATATACATTTTAACTATTTAATATCAGTACTCACCATACACACTGTAAGACTGGATGAGTTGAATTAACTTAAGAAATCGAGGAAATCGGTTGCCTTAAAACAACCAAGCAATGAAAACTTGAGCAAACTTTACTTGAATGCTTGGAGTTGTTATTTGAAGCTAAAGTCAAATTATTTGTGCGTAAAGTCTGCAGTAATATCAGCTATTACATTTTTTATTTAAAATGACATAAGAGCAATACAACACTTTGTGCTGTTGGTCATACATACAAAACATTTGATGGATCATTTTCATCCATAAAAACTGTTTGTCTGTATATTTGTCTGGGCAGACATACACTTGGCAGCCTGGATGGCAGCTCACCTCTATAGTTCAGCATCAACTGTTGATTCAGTTTTAATAAATTGGGCCAGACTAGAGGGACTTTACTTGAGATGGATTCTTTATTTTGTCTGGGTAAGGACAGCCTTCCAGTCTCGTCTTCCTAAAGGCAGAGGACTCTAACAGAAACATCTTTGAAGGCTATGAGAGTGTGAAACGTGAATGAGAAAGACTGTAATATTGCCAGTTAATATTAATCTAATTTGACGGCGCGATCTGAGTGGAATTAAACAGCATTAATGGCTGGAAAAATAGAATAAAGCTACTCACAGCGCTACTCTGAAAGAAGGACCTTCTCCAAACTGTCATGTACTGTAATGGTCACAAGTGCCGGAATAAAATGTCAGCATGCTATAGCTGAACTGTGGTTAAATTGTTATCACTTTTATTCTCATGAGGATGAGTAACACGTAACAAGTTTGACCCTTCCTCTGTTGTCAAAGGAAAAAGTTACTGGCACTAAAGATACCAGCGGCACTAACTGGCAGGAAGGACCTTCTCCAGACTGACTGGAAACCCTGTGAGACTGGGCAGCTGATGTTCGGTTACTCTAAAAGAGGAGTTCAGCATGTATTTAGCAAAAAAGTCTGTTCAACTCTCATAATAGTACAATATACTAAGATTGATTAAGTAATGCAATCAAACTTAAACCTATTACTTAAATCGGTGAATCAAAAACATCTTTCAAGTTAACAGCGCAGCTGAAAGGAGTATTTGTAATGTAATTTGAACAAGAAGATTTATGGACACACTGATATTGATGTATTGATGATATGATGTTAATTACAGTAGGTCACATTGTTCTTCCCACTGACTTTCAATACAGGGGGAAATGGAAGTAGACCAAAGTAGAAACATTTCTCAAAAATGTGTCAAGTACCTTCAACATAAAGCAAACCAGTAAAAAAAAAAAAATCAAAGGTCAAGGGTGTTCGGTTTAATATATGCGGTATGTTCGCCTCTGAAAGCTTGGATCACTTCTTCTTTTTAGGACAGGGAAGTAAAGAATTGGTTTGCTACAAACTCCTGACCAGCAAAGACCAATAGTGGAAACGCTGGCTTACTATTCTGTAATTGTGGTATTGTTTGTTTGGGTTTTTCTTGCACATGATGTGGAATTTCACTAGTGTATAAATCTGTATCCACTTTTCCATTAACTGTACTGGTTATTTGGATCTGCTTTTTATCCCTGAAGCTCTATTGGTTAACACAAATAATACTATATTGTATTCAAATAAAAGTTTTTTCCCACATCACTTTTTAACATTTCCATGGTGTACATGGGAATTGTAATCGTGTTCTATAAAAGACCATAAAGCAGTCCAGTAGATAAATCATAATCAAGTGTGCTTATCAGACTAGTACTGAGGTAGTTAACTTAAGTAAAGGTAGTACAAATTGAAAAAAATACAAGGCCTGCACAAAACTTCTACTAAAGTAAAAAGTATAAGTAAAATGTGCTGTAATCAAAAATAAAAGCACTGCACTCATTATGCAAAATAGCCCCAATAATACAGCAGTGGAAGAAGTTTTATAAACTGATGATATGTTTCACTTATCAAGTATTCATCTAGAAGCGTAACACATAGAGGAGAAGTAGCAATAAGTCGGATAAAATAGAAATACACAGGAAAAGTACCGCAAATTAATTTTACATTCCCCGCTGCCAATTTCTAAGAATCCAAAAAAAACATTAGCTCATTCTAAGAGGTCACAAGCCAAAAGGGTAGTGAACCGCTGCGCTAGAGGAACAGAATACTCCGCGCTGTGATGCATTGGTCACAAGTGCTGGAGATAAAATGTCAGAGAAGGCTGAGTGTTTGTGTGTTGACCTCTCTTCACCAAAGGTCATTTCGGTCAGTGGAGAGAAAGTTGCAGGAGTCCAAGATGTGTTATGCTAAAAGGTTTATTGGAGAATGGAGGATTTTAGCAAGACACCTGTCATGACATGATGCTGCCTCTGTTCTCCGTTCCTTGCTCGTCTATTGTCAAAGTGCCACTAGTGACAATGTGATCTGACTCTGTAGAGGTGTCGATGTTACGTATCTGTTGTGTCTATTGAGTGCCCTTTCCTCTGGGATTATATACACCTACTTTCCTAAACACAAACATACAGCTGCTCTGTATCTCAAGAAGAAATCAGTGTAACAATCTAAGATATAACACTACACTGTGGCCTTAACACATACAGTATGCCTGACCCTGTGCATTGTCAGCTAACTGCAAACATAAAACACAAGTCATAGAGGAACTCTGCCTCAGAGCTCAGTTTTCATATTACTTTCAATATTACATGACCTCGTCTACAAAAGTTCACATGCTGTAATTTGACAGAAAACTTGATTGTCAGCTGATCCGATGTAAAATTTGTGGTTGTTTCCCACTCTGATGTATTATATAATGTCATGCAAATGGAGGCTGATATCCCTGCACTTTGATACGGTGGATTAATCCATGGCTGCACCACAGGCAGTGCAAGAGAGGAGATAGGAGGAGAACACAACATAAAAAAGACATGTGTTTCTTGGCATGTGACAGAGGAAATACCACGCGTGCCAGATCTGCTTTTCAGAGAGCAGGCAACAGTTCAAAGGTAAATGACAGTCCTGTGATTTGTTGCAGTGTGGGGATGAGAGTTTCCACCAAAAAGCCACACTCTCACCTAACTGGTAAGGGAAAAGCCAAAAAAAGCACCTGATCACATTTAAACAGTTTGTTTAGCGGCCAAATCGAGATAACTATTAAGGTTTCTGTTCTCTACTAAAGGTACAAGGTAAATTGTTTACTGATATTACAGTCTGTGTTGCAGTTAATACGAAAATGTGGTACTGTAGAAAGTTTCCATCAAGACTTCAGGACGATGTTCCTGTTTAATTAAAAAAAAAACACTTCTATTATGGCTGGGACAAGGACGAAGCTGTTGACTGTAACAAACGACAAACAAATGATTGCTTTAGATTTTGTTTTATTATTCAGAATAAAACAATAGGATTGGATAAATAGAAAAATATATAAAAGCACATAAATAAACATCTTTTTTTTTAAGATGTCCAGTTTTGTGATTCGCTTTCTTCTGTCACGCTCATTTTTTGTTTTGACGTCCGTTCTTCTCGTCCTCCTTCAAGCTGTAAAAGAACACAAATAAGGAAATTAGTCTTAGTATTTTCCAGCTGGGTTCCTGGCAACCATGCGCGATGTATTCGTATGCATTCATGTAGCACGATTTCAAAACAGAAGTTCATCATGTGAGATCTAACTTCATGATACTATTTTACACACGTTCCTGTTTTTATGCATCAATTTCTGCAATTTTTGTTGTAGAATTTTTAACTCTGTGGATTAGTGATATGTCATTTTCTGTGAGAAACTAAGACTAAAAAAAGACTAAAAGGGAAAAAGTAGAGAGGGCTGGAACATTACAGCTATGAGGCACACCAGGCAATCTGAAAGAGGAATCATAGATAGATAGATAGATAGATAGATAGATAGATAGATAGATAGATAGATAGATAGATAGATAGATAGATAGATAGATAGATAGATAGATAGATAGATGAAATTACAGACAAGATATACTCAGTGTAGGAGAGTCAGGTGACTGGCAAAAGGTGCCAACGGACTGAGGATAACTGGCACGCCTTAGAAGGGAAACAAAAGCTGGATCTCCAACTTTACACTGCTGGGAGGTACTGACCTGTAGTGGCTCCACTCGCTCCATTGTGAGTTGCAGAAAGCATCCTTAGCTCGGATACAGACGGCTTTGGTCTTGTGCTTGACTTCAAACTGACAAACGTCTGGAGAGTTGACCATCACAGTCTAAGAAATAAAAACAAATGACAAGACTCAGGTTCTTGTGCTTTTGTATGTGCAGTTCTTTTCTGACTCGTGGGATTTCCTGTCATTTGATATATGTTCTCAGGCTGACTTTTTAAAATATTATTTTCACTCTAATTACACGACAATAAGACGGATCGTCTTACCTTTGTGGCCTTGGAGTCAGTGCATGGGTTACTACACTTTTTGCATCGTCCTCTAAGTTGTGCAATCTGAAAACTGAGGGGGAAGTAGGAGAAGGGACTGCTCCAGGAGCTTGGGTAACTCCACTTTATCATTGTGGTGTTGACTTTACTGATCCTCACCTTGCCAGGTTTCACTGTTATGAATGAAACCAAAAGATGGGCCAAGATCAAAACAAAGGCAGGAAGATAAAGAAAGATAAACAGATGAAAGAGAACACTGCGCCACTTAGAAAAATAAAAACATGTCCTAGTCTGAGACATCTCACCTATCTCTGACAGGTAAAAGTGTTGGGAGTAGTTCTCCACCAGGAAGTGTTTAGACCTCAAGTAGACAGTGACGTGGATCCGGGCTCTCTCCTCAGCATAGGGGCAGTGCTGCTGATCCGCACACAAGATCCCGTGTCCGCTGCTGTCAACTGAACAGCTGATGTTGCTCTGTCCTGAAGAGCATGTCCAATGTTGACCGCTGGCGTCCACAGAACACTGGGCCTCACTGTCATTAGAAACACTGCAGAGAAAAAAAAAGTATTTTTTATTGAAATGATAAACTCATTTTATAGTTTTGGCTTTGATTTTCAAGAAGGAAGACAGAAGCATCGCAGGAGCAAAACATATCCTTCAGGAGTTTTTACAGCTGGATTATTTTTGATATGAAATCTGATCCCGAGTTAAGGACATTACTCTGTTATGCTTCCTTTCATGAGGAGGTATTTATGCGTGTTGCTGTGCAGTCTCGGTTCTGACATGAGTCTGAACACTCTGTTATTATTGGAGAGCAAAAAACATTTCAGCAGTTTGAGCTTACCGTAGAGCTTTGATAAACGCTACATTTCCAACTCGACTTCTGTGCCACGTCCAGGAGCAGGCGAACTCTCCGCTGAAATTTTGAGCCGAGCACCTCAAATAATCTTCTCATGAGGAAATGCACATAAAACAAGTCAAGATAGAAACACACACACACAAAATAAATAAATAAATCAAGCAAGAGGCCATTCATCAGTTGAAATATCTTTTTTTACTTCCCCAATTCTAATCTATTAATTTAAACCATACCTTGGTCAGAGTTCACAAGAATCTTCTTCTGACTTTCAATCTCTTGGATCAGGACCACAGTGTGATTGAGGAGTGATCCGTCCTTGCTGTGACAGCTGTAGTTGCCTCCACCTAAGCTTTCCTCCAGCTGCACCAGATACAAGTTTCCTGTCTGCGCATCCTTCACTCCATTCTTCATCCATACAATGTCCCCAATCCCATCGTCTCCTCTCGTAAACTCCTCTGGCGACTCCAGGCATCTCAGAGGTAGGTGGCCCAAAGTGCCATCCACGTCCACAACTACAACTAATAAAGAGGACACGTACGAAGTGCAAGAGGTTAGAGAAGAAGGATTCGAACTCAGAGCAAGTGATGTAAATTCGTAGATATCAAAACATACTGTGTGGCAGCAGATTCCAGTGGCTGATAGGACTTTGGTGACTGACTTGTAGAAACGTACAGGCGATGCTGAAAATGATAAACCTCATCTGAGAGGTGGTGAGAAAACAGGAGGAATAACAAACAAAGAAAATCAGTATGAATGCCATGAATTGATCCTTAAATTGAAATTAAAGAATGGACTAAATCATTTAAATCTGAATAATAGTAAATACCAAAATAAAAGCAGGACAACACAAAATCTGATCATCAGTTCGCATAAATGTAGTCAAAAATTAAGTCAGTGTGATGCAACAAAATTAACAGCATATACATATATATATATACATATACACACACACTACTACTACTACCACTACCACTACTACTACTACTACTACTACTACTAAATATAAGCTGTTTAATTCATAACACGCCCATAGTTCATTCAGTTACATGCAGTTACACACTGTCGACTTCCTCGCCGCTTACTGTGGATTTATCTCATCTATCGTCTCATCTTTGCCACGAACAATGTCACAAACAAGTAACCGTCTAACAAACAAAGTAAAGGAGACATCTTACCTTGACATTCATGTGCAGGATTAATGGCGATCCTTGTGACTCGGAGCGTGTTTTTATGTGTGTGTGGCATTACATGGGTAAATTTCCCAGCAGCGTACACACACACACACACACACACACACAAAAAGAAAAAAAAAGAAAAGAGGAAAAAGTACAGATCAAGTTCACTTTCCAGCCAGGCGCGTTGAGGAGAGGTTCACCTTTACTTACTTCCACTTACGCCTCTCGCTTACCAATGCAGCAATTATTCTTTAATGACCTTTAAAGCTACAGACTCTCTGCTATTATTATCTTTTGATACTACCCGCTGTTCACTATAGCTGCAATTAAATGTTTGTTTACTTCCAGCCTGACGCGTTTCCCCGTCAGGACCTTTTTTGGATACACTGAGCTGACACAAAAGATTTATTTCGACCAAAGCTGTTTAATGCCAAAGCCTTCTCAAATTTCTCAAGAACATCTTTGAGGCCCCCCCCCCCCCCCCCCCCCCAAACAAAAAAAAAAAACTCATGACAGCATTAAGCCACAGTGATATTTCATTTCTTTGACGAAAACAAACGAGCATGGCACCGTAACCACCACAGTATCATCACCACGTTAGATGAAAGTACGTGCACGGTATCGCCTCCTCGCTGATGATACCGTACAAAGAAATATGTTATTTAATTCAAGTAGAATGAGGTAATTATTATTATTATTATTTTTTATTTTTTTATTATTATTATTATTAAAAAGACTTACTTTTGGGACAAACTGTTGCCTTCCACCAAAATGTTTGGGGTTATCCAAGGTAACACGGCAGGCCACTAGCAGATTTCCGGCCCCAAACCTTCAGAATAAAAGGTTAACCCACGCAGACAATTTAGCAATTAACGATTAACGATTTATATACCACAGTACTTTATACTACCACTATTGTTTAATCTGTAAGTCTGCAAGACTATAAAAATATTAACTTATTAATCCATAATTAATTAGCAAACTAGGTGTTTAATATTTACCTCCTGTGATGTTATGTGAGTAAAGCCAACAGCATAGATTATAGACTATAGAAACATTTTCTATGGTTTGTCTGGCCATCATACATGTTTCAGGTTTATTTGTCATGTGTAAGTTAACACAGGGTCAACAATACGATGAAAAGAGGTCACTAAACAGTCTAGCAGTACTAGACATAATAAAAATAGACTAAGAATTAGTATTATAAATGATGATGTTAATAATGACCTAATGTAATTATTTTCATATTTCTTTCTTGATGTGTTCACTTTGGGCCCGCTCCTTAACACTGACATAACCACAACATCAACACTAATGCTGTTTTCATTAGGCTAGGTATTTTCGATTTCCCTATTGGGATTCTTATTTGCTTTGGCTCTGGTGAGTCAGGTGTTTTTACATACCAAATGATGTTAGTGCATTCCCATTGTGCTCTGGAAAAACATGGTGAGATCCATTTCTGCCATTTGTTTCTCAGAGAGAGAGAGAAAGGTGAAAGCCCATTAGAGTACACGGTTTCTTATCTGAGGCAATAAATAAAATGAGTTTCGTTTTAGTGTTTTAAAATGTACTGTGAGGAATATGTAAATATATGTAAATTGATACATGGTGTGGCATCATGTTATTTCCCAGATTCATTGATTTTTAGATATGACACATTTTGGGCACCTGTCCCACAATACTTAAAAATCAATGAACCACATGTATGATGACATCCTGTAGTATTGAGCATGTGATCTATCCTTCTAGTATCACAATGAGGTCATTTTAATCTGCATGTCATTTAGCGGTGTGCCCGATCTAAAACAGGTTTGTTGTTTTGTGAGTTTCCCTCACAGAGGGTGATAATGAGACATTTAGGATGAAATGATAAGATGGACAACCAATTGGGAGAGTGAGATTGAGCTATGAAAAATGAAAAGAAACATGAGCAGATCAGGAAATGGGACTCAGACCAACAAGCCAGACCAACAAAGGACTGTATTTCTTAAGTTCCTTAACAATGTAATGCAAGCAATGGTGTCACAGCTGATAAATTACTCACACACGTTGCAAAAGTAGGACAAAGCAACCTACTGCATATACAGAGAAACTGCAATTTGAAGAAATAGTAGAATTATTTCCGGGCATAGATACTAAACAGGCTATTTACTAAAAGCTGATACTTGTGTCACAAATGTCACTTTTTTAGTTGTACAAAGCTTTTCTTTCTTCTGTGTCATTATTTTTTCATGAATTGGGAAGTTAGGATGAAACCATTGTTGAACATCTCCCTTGCTTTGTATCCACTTGTTAAATCAGATGAGTGACTGGAGCTCACAATGGAAGAGTTTCTATTTCTGTGTGTGTGTGTACTTTCCTGTGTAATGTCAATTCATTCCAGCAACACTGTAAACAAACAATTATAAACACTGCCCAGAATCTATTCATGAAATGATTCGCACACAAGACCTCAATGAACAATGATCAGTGATGACTTATAGTGTATTTTAGTCTGGCAGTATCATAACTGTTGTGGGGAAATTTTTGAAGTCAAAGTCAGTTCATCAAAAGTGCCCGAGTCGGTCTCAACTCATCCTGGTGGATCGACTTTAAACCTCAAGATAACACCACAAATACTACACGCCCAGAATTAGTCAAAGAGGATGTTTCTATTCATGCAAAAGCCAAACAACTAATACTGCTGAGGACCTCAAGGCCCACTCGTGACCTCGTGTAACCTAAGGATAGAAAATTCCATAACAATAGCCAGGCAGTGATGACACTTTTGGTTTCAGTTTCATGACCTGTACCTGTACTGTGGTTAGTTTTGCATATCAAAACATGAACTCATTATGACTCATTAATTTTCAGTTCCCCTCTTTTGGTCACATGCATGTCCATATTTGTATTTTGCGTATGACATACAGTACACAAAACTCTTGAAGCACCTATGAACAAATATTGGATTTGGAACTTCTCACTTGCACTCTTTTAAACATTATAAAGGAGTGTGTGGTTTTGTTTTCTATAAATAAAATTGGAAAACAATAGGTTCCTACAGCCATGAACTCTGATTTTTAAACTGTAAATACATAAAAACTTACATGATGGTTATGGACTTTTTTCTGAATTCACCCTGTTTTTTTGCTTTTGTTTGGGGCCCTGGAGAGTGACAGTGCCGTGGTCTTTGTACTGTTTCACTTCATGAATTGTCTTTAATTTAATGAGAATTGCTTCTGAACATGATTTTGAATCACATTTTTCAGAAGTTCTCTACAGAAAAAGTTTGTTTGTCTGTTTGTGATCTGTCATGACCTGGCTCTAAATCCAATTAAACCAAGTTAGACCAAATTTAAACAATCATAAAGGATTTGAAGTTATGGAGTGTGTAGAAGCAGTGGTATCAGTGAGAAGTGTGCAAGTGTTGATAGTGTGAAACAAAAGCAAAGGACAACCTAAAGCAAACTAAACTAAACCAAACCAAATGACTGACCCTGACTGGGGACAGAGGAGCCCAGAACAAGGCAAGGCTGGAGAGAGATCAGAGAAGAGAGTGAGTACCTGGCTGCAGTGGCATAAATACTCCAAAGTAAAGTAATAGAAGACATCTGCAAACAGAGAAACCAGACCCAGAGAAGAGGAGGAGGAAGAAATAGACCACACCCAGGAGAAGAGGAGGAAGGGACACACTCAGAGTATGCCACATAGGGCATCACAGATCACATCTGTATTTCTGCCTTTATTAAGATCAGAAGAAAAGAAAAAAAAGTTTTAAAAAAGGTTGATTTTACAATGATTTTTTATTTATTTATTTTTTACAGTGAGTCAGTCTGTGAGACACCAAACAATTAAACAAAACACAAGAGTAACAGATTTTTTCTAAACAAATATGGTCTGTAGGTATTTATGTCTGACCACTAGATGTCTCTAGAGGGTTACAGGAGTAAGACCTTACAGTTGTTTCCATTTGAAATGAAGTCGTCGTCCAACCAGCTTCACGTTTCCATTCCACACATTAAATGCTTGTGGTTTGATCTGTTATGCACTCAGCATAATCTAACCAATATAATTACATCACACATACTGTAGCACATGTGTACTTTGCTTAGCAGAGATTCAGATTTAATTCAGTGTGGCTGGAGTCCTTGCTCAAGTGTCATAACTCGATGTTCTGCAGCTGTTGAGAATTACACGGCTGGGCAGGAGGCTCTGTAGGGGCCTGTGATCTGTGCCTCTGCACTGGAATGTCTCCCAGATGCCCACAAACCGTAACAGCTGGAATGAAATCAGTACAATGATCTCATCTGTGTGAGAGATAGAAAGGGAAACATAAGAAAAAAGAGAAGACGGTAATGATGTAATGTGTGTATGTATGGGTGTGTTTGGCAGAGAGAGGGAGAGATGAAGTAAGGAGTGTATGGAGGTACAGAAAGGTCAAGTCATATAGGATTCTGCGCCCTGATCCACAGCTCCCTCTCCCTTATTGACAGAGCCCTTTGTGATTCTGAGCAACACCAGATTTGTTTTTCAGTATAGACAGACCTCTGTGGCATTTAATTTGTTTCGTTAGGCCGTCTTGAGGCTTAGTCGGATTAAGTATGTGTGTCTGTGTTTATGCAAATTCTCCTTGGAATCTCTTAAAAGATTTGTTGGAAAAGACTGACTGAATTTGTATAAAGATTCACAGATTCATGGAACTTTCTGTTCCTGTTCTTAACATTCCTCTCATACAAGAACAGATTTATTGTGTTATTAACAATGAAGTCAAACTGTAGAGTAAGGAATTTCCAGCATTGTGAACTGTTTGAAAGCCAGATGATTTTTGACTCGAGAGGGATGATACTCTGTTATTCTTCCTGTATTCTAATGAGGGATGACGACGCTTAATCATTAAATGGTTTCACTAACGGCTTCGCCAGCTAAGAGTCTGAAGTAAAAACTTTGTGTTTGGCCATATGCTCCAAAAAGGCAGTGAAATCTAATCTAAATCATGCAACTCTTAGACTTTTAGTAGTAGTTCTAGCATGATGAAAAAGCACTCACCCTGCCGGTCCAAGGTTAACACACAGGTTGTGTACCGAATGCTGGTTACCAATAGGCTGCCAAGCTATTGAGAGCTACAGTGACTGAGTGAAAGTGACTGAAACTGAAGAGAAAAAACTTTCTCGGGCAGACAAACTAGCTGTGAACACCAACTGCTGGGCAGTTCTCACATAGGAAAGCTACATCAGAACTATGTTACTTCACCTCTCTGAGTTTCTTTGTAAAAATAGTTACTGGTTAGTAGAAGTCAGACTATCAAAAGATACAAATTACACTTCATTGATTCCAGATATGGGATACCGAGAGCTAATCAGGACGCAGAACACAATGCGCGTTCATATTGTACAGTACGCTGTAAAAAAAAGCATGCAAAATTGCACACAAAAAATCTGCGAAACAACAAGGCTGCGAAAGGTAAACCGTGTTATAGTGAGGGACAACTGTATATCTTATTTCGGATAGGCTTCCTCTGCATTCTGATTGGCAACTTGATACACAAGAATGAGGAGAAGATCACAACAAATATCTCCATATGAATGTAGATAACTTACAAAAAAGCTACTAAAACCGTAAAATGTCTTCAGATGATGATTGTGATTGCAGCCAATGCGTGTCACCTCTTTGGCTGTCCACACATGTTGCAACCAAAGCCCACTCAAATGTGATTGGTCAATACTACTTGGACTAAAGCTAAAACCATATTTACTCTGGTGCCAAATTCTTAAATTACTGACCTTGTGGTGGCACTAGAAAAAAAAGTCAACATGATTTATCCTCATGAGGACCATGAGTTTCTGTACAAAATGTAGAGTTGTTGAAATATTTCAGTCTGGACCAAAATGGTGGAACAGTTGACGGACTGACCAACATTTCATCCCTAAATAATATTCCCTGTCTCAAGGTCCTTCCTTGAAACAACCTTGCCACGATCAACCAAAGAGGGTTAAAAGTCAATTTCCACATGCCACATTGAATAATTGCCAATTATACAGTATCACTTATCATTTAACAAGGGAGTGTGTTCAACTATATTATGTGGCCCCATGTCCTTTAGCACATTGTACAGGCCTGTTTGACCTCCCCAATATGATGATGATGACATTGATTAATCAATGAATTCTAGTTATTATAAAAGGTGCCTAAATTGACATAGCAGTCAATAACTCATTGCTGTAGGCTGTTTAACTTTAAATTATCTTTTGATAGAACTTAGGAAGAGGAGAGCAAACACCAACGGCCATGAGAGTTCACAGGGTTCAATAAGTTTGAACACAAGACTTTTCTGCTGATGAACAGTTATTAATGAAACCTGTATCGCATATAGTGCCAAAGTCTCTTATCATCTTCTTACAGGAAAATACAGGCTGGTGCTGAACCTGTTTATCGTCTTCGCTCAGAAGAATAAGGTCAGTGAGGGGTAGCCTGCTGTAGAGAAAGTGTAGGTGGAGGGATTTTCTCAGGAGTTATATCACCTTTTCCCAGACTGCTGCTGCTACACCGGAGAAACTTTATTTAAGTTTTGGTACAGTTTCTTGTTTTTGAGAAGAAAACACCGTTCTTATGTCAGGAGAAAGACTGAAGCTTAAAAAAAGATCAATTTGATCAAAGTGTCTATCAAATGGTCCGATAGTTAGGCTTTACAAAGAGTCCCTTTGTGTGCCAGGATTCTCAAGAGCTGATGATTTTCTCAATAGACAAGAGAGATGGGGGGGGACCAATCAGTTGAAGAATAGTGTAACACTAGAAAATGTTTAGGGCATTGATTTTCCTGTTGTGCATTGAGAAGCAAGGGATTATTATGGGGGAGTGCACATTGACAGCTTTGTTCTAAAGAAACAGAGGAGAGGTATCCATTATCCCATGATTGACATCATATAAAATACTATAAATCATAATTGGTATTTTTGAATCTAGGAGGAGGGATTGGGACAGAGACAAAGGTTCTTTGTAACCTTCCTCCTTTTCACATACTTATGTTAATTAAAATAATGACAGTGTGCAGCAGTTTTATATTTTAGGGGAATTTATATAAGGTAGCATTAATTGGGATTACATGCTCAAACTATGCATTATTCTGACACTTGATGGCCAGGACCTTTGATATTAAATCTACAGGATTAGTTTTAGTGGATCACACGACAAGGGTAGTTTTCCATTTCAAAGAGGCCATGGTGTGTGGCATACCGCTTTATTTATTTTCGCTTCAATCTCTGGGTGGTACAGTAATATATTAAGGGGCTGATTCATGGGCAAGATGTTGTTGTTGCTGTCTGACAACTTTGTCAGACAATCTCATGAGGTCAGTGACTGTTGCCTGTGTTTGTGTGTGTGTGTGCATACATTTAACCAAAAGAGGATAAAAAAGCTGAGTGACTCACTGATCCCTTTAAGTGTTATTGTCAGTGTCTGCCAGTAACAGTGACTTCAGCTGGCCAAATGTACTCGCTGGATCTGCTTTGAACGACTCAACCTTTGGCCTGGAGATTATCCTTAAGTATTAGGCTTGGCTCCAAACTACATGACGTGTAACTTTTCTTTCTTTTTGTGCTTTTTTCTGTGACTGATGTGTTTCCTGTCCTGATAATGGCACAGGGCAAATGTCTGGACTCTCCTCGGGGGTCCTGGCATTCTGCCTGGGAGTCTTTTTCAGCAGGAAGCAAAGCCAAAATGGACTTATCCGTTCCGCTATGTGCAAAAAATATGTGCACATCACAACCTAACCATAGCAACGGCAAACCATAGCAACGTCAAATACTATTTGAATGATAATGATGCAATGAAGGATGAAGAGAGACAAAGAGTAAGATTATATTACCTTCAAGGTAATCTTATCTGTATCCTGGGATTGTCCCACCTATTTTGTTCTAGTGTGTAAAGACACACACACACAGAGACACACACACATGCAAACATTGGTTGTTTGTCTCTATGTGCCCTGCGATGAACTTGCAACTTGTCCAGGGTGTACCCTACTTCTCAGCTGGGATAGTCTGATGATGATAAGCAGTTACATTTTCTTTTCAGCAACCACAAGGAACTTTGATTCTATGTTGATTCTGGTGGCACCTGTGGACAAAAGTGGTAGTCTTTCCACCGCCTAGTTTCATTCATTTACAAGGGAATCTGACCGAATCTAGCTGAATCTGGCCCGGCGGCAGACATTAGGAATAAATCAGCTGACATAGCTGATGGTTTTGTTTGTTGACAGATTTTTTCCTGTGATCATCATAATGATGCAAACGATCTCTGATACAAAGATACTAGAATGAATAGCAGTATATGTGGGGAGGGGCCCATAGAGAATACCAGTGTAGTGCACTGTGCGGGGTCTAGAAGTTTCCAAAATGTGTAAACAAAGTTTACTGGCTCTGTGGTTTGAGTTTGCATGTTCTCCTACTATCTATGTGGGTTCTTTCCGGGTACTCCGGCTTCCTCCAACAGCAAACAGGTTAACTCATGACTCTAAATCGCCCATCGGTTTAAATATGAGCGTGAATGGTTGTTTGTCTCTGAGTCAGCCCTGTAATGAACTGGTGCTTTGTCCAGGGTGTACCCTGCCTCTCGCCTCCAGCTACCTCCGCAACCACCCTGCCTATCCACCCGCAACACTGATAAGGATAAGCAGTTATGGGAAATGGCTGGAGTAAATAAAGTCTTTCATGTTAATGTTATTTTTATGTTAAAAGAACAAATCTACTTAACTTTGTAGCAGATGTGATCATTTTTATACCAGACCGATTAAAGGACTCATTTGAGGGGTCAAAATGAGTCATTAAAACAGCGGTAAGTACTGTGAAACAACTTTTAAAAGTTTGCTTTGGATTTAATTTTCGGGTTAACTTGCTGGCTTGCAGTATATACGCGACTGTGAAAGTAATCATAATTCTCAAGTCTCAGAATTGATGATAACATGAACAGGCACAAACTGGGATAACTGTCTGCATACTGCAGCTTATTCTTGTCAGTCATTCCTAGCTGTCAGTCTAGCTTTATCTCTGGAGAGAGGTAGTGTAAGTCAGAGAGAGAGAGAGAGAGAGAGATTTGAGAGAAGTCTACAGGATTTGTTAGTCTGTACATTTGATTAAAGGTAGTACTTTAAATCTCAAATGCATTCAGGTGTAATTTTAGATCAAAGAGGGGGAAATTGGTGGTAGTGCAGACCAACACAATCAATGCAACGGACTATTTCAGTCTAGTCACATTGTGTTATCAGAACGGCACAAGCTGATATGTGCACAAGTAGACGTGTGATGCTGTGCCAGTGGAATGTCAAATGTCCATTAGGGCAGCCTCTTCAAAGGAAGGATCATGTCATGGCTGTTGTTTTCTCTCTCTTGTCTGATGAACAATTTGAGCAAGTGCACAAGAGAAACTCACATTTCATAAAACAACAGGAAGCTGTCTGAAAAGTCAGGGCCCACCAGGAAACACTTCATTGTCGTTACATATATGAACTTAAACTCAACTGAATATTTTTCCGTGTGGATTTTGCCTATTTAAATTCATCTTAAGTAAATGTATCAAAATCATGGTTTCTATAAAGAGGACTTGTTGTTAATTGTAACACAAAATGTTAAAGATTCTTCTATTATCTATGAATATGTAAATATTTTTCATTTCAAGGATGTGTGAGGAGGCTTCAAGTATTCACATTACACTTGTTTAAGTGCGTTATACAATCATAAATCCTGCTCGTAGACACACTTGAGATTTAGGGCAAGAACAGAGAATCTTTCACCTTCATCAGATTTATGTCAGAACAGCCTTCTTGCGTCAAACTCTGCAGAGTTCAGGTCAAACTTCCAAGTGAAACATATGTTTCAGTGCAGGGGCGGGGCTTTAAGATGTCTGCTAAGTTTCAAAATGTTGATACAAAATGTATCTGCAAAATGTTGACCTACAATATGAGCTTACACAGAGTAAAGCAAACGTGTGTCTGGTTATGTTTAGGCGCTCACACAAACAATTGGTAGAATAGTTTTTAGAAGACAAGGTTGAGCTAGGTGATTTCAAGTCATCACCAATCAGTCCTCGTCTTGGAACACAGAAAAGAAAAGACAGACTTGCTCTGTACCGTGGTCATTGATGTAACAACTATAGGACACAACTCAATTTCCTGTACAAACCTTTGTTTCCAAAGATTGGAGACTTCTCGGACAGAAAACAAACAAAAAGATGTTCCGGTCATATTATAGACTCAACCCTGCAGAATATTTGTTTTCCTTGACTGGATTTGGGGGCAACACTTAATTCAACCATATTTCCTTCCAAACATGTGATGTGTTTCCCCCAATTATGACCGTTAAGTTAACATATTTTCTCCTGTTACAGCTGCTTGCTGCTTTTTACCCCTTCCCTACACATTTACTTATCACTCCCACTCACTTGTTCAAAAGATAATTTATTCTGTTAAAGTTTGAATGTGCTGGGGGGCATTATTACTTATAACTTATTCTGTCACTTAACAGACACTGCTGTGGTCCCCTAAAATGCCTGCAGGCCAGACAAATCTGCAACTTTCTCAACGCAGGTAAACAATAGCTCTGTCCTGACATAGTCATGGAAATTCAAGCTGGTGGATGGGTCTGAGTTCCTCTGTGGAGAGCCTGTGTTACACACTCCCCTTCTCCCGAGCAAGGATGCTGCTCTGCAAAATCATCATCTAACTGCCACGTTTCATTGCTATGTTGTACTGGCATCTGATTATTGATGCTCATGTGGCCTCTTGTCCTCCTCTTCAAGTAGTAATGATGATAAGACCATGTCTGGTTCTGGTTCTGTTCCCGGATCTGTTTTAAGCTGGTGGTGAAATATCTAACATAGCTTGTCTGGCTTTCAGCCAGATTCCTTGCATGCACATTCTCAGAGAGTGTTGACCTCTATCCAGTTACCGTGTACGTATTTGTACAGAGGAGGCGTCATTCTGATTCTGGTAAGAATCACCAGTATATGTTGATGCATATTTAAAAAGCAGTATCAGTAAATGAAAACCTTGTTGTGATACTATATTTTAGATTTGGAAGAACATACAGTGTCAGTCTGATCAGGTTTAGCTCCTTAAAATATGCAATCAAACGACAACACGCTTGCTTGATGTGAATGTGCAGGTTACTTGTAATTAGGACAAGTGATATCAGTGCTGTGGAGAACATAATTACAATGTACATCTGTTACAATTACATGTAATTAAATGAGTATTGTGAGCATTTTTTATTAATCTGGGTCCATGTAAATCATTTTGATAATGGTGCATATTTGTTGAGATGTGATGTGGTTGTTGTGTTAACCACTTTTATCTGCCTCTGCTAATCTCACACATATCACACTGGCACGTTTGGCTCAATTAATAAGCCTTGAAAATATTTGAACTCCCTCACCTGTGGTTTTGTGCTAATGCCCGTTAACTACAAATCAAATTAAGTTCACAAAAAACACAAAATCCTAACAGAGCTTTGACAATAAATAAAGAAATTGAAATGTTTACTTTACAGCTGCTACGCTCTTAGCTACAGAATGGTGGATTTATTGGTTTCTTGCTACTTACTAATGATTTTGCAGCAGTGGTAATTTGGGACTATTATCTCATAGTTTTGAGCCTCACACCTGAAATATGTTGTTTCACAGCGGTACATCTAGATAATTTTATTTTCACAGCAGTACATCCTCAGTAGCTCATTATTTTGCTCTCAAAGATTCTAGATATGACCAAAAAGCGTCTGGAAAACAGGAACATAATGGTCAGTTGCAGGATTATGTTCCATAATAAATGACTTACTGTGGTCGGTATCAATAACATCCAAATGTAATATTAGATTCTAGATTCAGGCCACTGCATAATTAATCATTCACCAAACAAAATAACTCAACAGTTAGGACCACTGGCATACCAAATAAAGTAAGCACCGCGGTAAAATGTTGTATAGAGATTTCGTTAATCTGGCTATTTAAAAGTTTATGGCTGATGTACTTTTTTGTAATTACCAATCATGTTGTCTTGTAGTTATACAAAGTCTGCGATCTTGCTGCTATAGCAACAGCTGTCAGGAAGTGGCCGTACAATTTGTGCTTCAAAAACAAAACAAAAAAGCATCAGACAGAATCAGCAGTAATTTACTGTAAGATATGCGACCGCCTTCGTCTACTGTACCACACACAGCTTCATATCTCTGTGTTTCTAACACGCCGTGATGTAGAATAACAAAACAGAATAAAGAAACACCCATGAAGACTTAACAGTTGGCATCCACTTTAAATTCTAAACTTGGCTCAGTATTGTTCCAAGTCAAACGCTGTTAATTAGATGTGTTATAGAAATGAAAAGAGCGGACTAAGGAGAAAAAGGCCTGGAACATTCAACTCCTTTGTCTTCTCTTTCACTCACAGGTTCTTTGGGATTCAGTTTTATCTCTGCTAAATAGTCCCATTTATATGCAGGTGAGTGAGCAGGTGGGTGCTAGTCTATTATCCCTTTGATTTGTATTTCGTAAACAACACGTCAGAGATGATGGTAGAGATAGAGAGCAATCAGATTCTATAATTATATCAGCTCTCCTCGGGAACACAACACTAATAGTACAGATTCTGCAAATGCATCTTTCAGTTAAATGCAAAATTTAAAAGCTGCATTATTCATCACTCACAGTCTTGGCACAGAACCTGGGAGGAAAAACTGAGGCCTGTCATTCATTGCTCAGTAGAAGACATTTGCTTAATGCCTCTGTAACTGGAAACTTCTAAAAAATATGTATTTAAAAAAAACGTTATTTTAAATTTAAAAATGCATTTTGAATCTTCGGTTGTGGGCAGGCAGAGCACCGGAACATTCACAGCTGAATTATCGGCGTTAAGATAAGGAAGAGTCTTAAAAATATCCTGTCTGCTGAAAAAAAGTTTGAAGTATAATTTTAAAAAAAAAACCCTAAGAAGAAAAGTCAACTGCGTCTCCCAAGTTTAAAATGATGTGTCTGCTAACAGCAAGCTGAAGCTAATTAAAATACCTGATGAAACACTTAGTTATTCAAGTGTTTGGCTTGCTTTGAGTCTGTTTTCTTAAACTGTGGCGCGAATTGCGATTCATCTCTCATTGTCGGTAGTGCAGGATTAGGTGCAACATAGAGATGATAAATTAGTTAAGAGCTGTGTATGTTGGATAAAAAAATGCTTTCTTTTACCAAGATCAGTGGAATTTTTTGTGGAGTACTTGGAGGCTAAGGTGAGTCAGCTTTAACACTACTAACTAGTACTGTTAAATACTTTTTGAGATTTACATATAAAATATGTATGATGTCACTATGACAGCCCAGGAGACTGCACCTACACGGCCGGAAGTATTCAGAGACATGGTAATGGTTAAAGAACTCCTAATCGTGAAAGAGTAAAAAAGCTGAGCTCGTTGTGACCCAACAGTTAAGAGTCTAATAGTCATGAGCTATGATAACACTGCATACACAGTTCAGGTAGATGAATGCAACATGCAGTTATTCTGTGTCACCCTGTTTAATCACACTTTTATACCACAAATTGTTTATGTGTGCATGTCTGAGACAGAAAACCTTCGTTGTTGTGTATTGTGCATCTTTTACACATTTAGCAGAAATGTATTTATGACCTGAGGCCAAATGTGAGACAAACCATCAGAGAATGTTTTTAATAAAAAGTGATATTCCCTTCCTGAAATCTATCCCTTGCATATTAAACACTGGCCTGGATGGAGGCTTGACATCTGGCCTGGATTTCCTCTTCGCAGGCCTTTATAGGTCCATCAGAGTTTCCATCTAAGCTTTGGGAATTACAACAGGACATACGGAGCGTATTTAAACTTGTCAAGATTATGATTGCTATAACATGCCGAGCGAGCAGATTATTCAGAGCTCCATTCTGAGGCCACTAATGCTGCGACAATGTTAGCTTACTTCACAGCTTCACTAAAAAAGTATTTACTAATGCAACACCAGATGCTCAGCATGACTGGGCGCTGATGTCATTATTGTTTAATCGTTAAAGACAAATATGCAATTATTGTTTAACAAATTGAATTAGTCACAAGCAGATTAAAGTCATCATTTGCAAAAAAAAAAAAATTATCAGACCTCTTGGTGCAGAAAATGGCATTAGCAGTATAAATGTACAGAATCTCTCAGTGCATTTTCATTAACTGGTGCACAGCTGCACATATACAATACACAAACTTGGTTCGAGCAGCAAGGTCAAACGGATCACATTTGATGTGAAGTGACAGGCAGTATAATGAAACTCCTCCACATGACTCCGCTTATCTGAACCATTAAACAGAACCTCTCTGTCTCTGTCTCTATCACGTCTGGCCGCCGTCTATCTCATGCCTGTCATCTGAATAGGAGTGACGTGCACATCCACTCATGCCTTCCAGCAGTCAGACGCACATAGTGTTGCTATGTTGTTGAAAACAGCAGAGACTTTCACAGCTTAGAAGTTTATGATGAGTTAACAACTCAACTTAACGCCCTAATAAATCTTAAAATCACCATTATCCAGCCCACTGGATCTCATTATAAAGCTCAGGGTTTACATCCTCTTTAGGCTAACAGTGTTGCTAAAACTACAAATATGAAACCCATGTTTTCATGAACTGAAATTATGTTTTGGATGAATCCACTGTGTCCTTCGACAGCAGGGTTAAAACAACAACTTAGTGAATCAAGGGAACATTATTGGGTGGTGACACATATTCTATTGTTTTGGCTATGTACTGGATTTCAAGTCAAACAATGACTTTAACTGTAGGTGTTGCTATAGTTTGAAGTGTTATTACTCTGACGTTATTATTCATCCAACAGACAGAAGCATGGCCTTTCCATTTGCCATGCTTCGTCAGAGCTCCAATGACGTCTATTCGGCCCTGAAATGTGCGTTATGCAGTTTTTCAAAGTGGCAACGCAAAACACTAAATGTAGAGCAGACTTTTGTATATCAGTGAGTAAGCCCTTGGTGATAAAAGGATAATTTGCATTTGTTAAAGTGTTGCATAAGGTACTTAGTGTGTTACAGACAGTGGACAATGGTCAATGTGCTCCAGGTTGAAGAAACAGACGGAAGTCCCATCACGGAAGTAGAGCAAAGCACTACAGAGGACAGGGACATCAGAAAAAGGTCTACCTTTAAAAAAAAAACAATCAATATCCTTTTTAAGTATCCGCTATAGTGATCATATTTTCACAGCTTTAACTTGCTTTTACATAAGCTTCTACGTCTTACTTTTGAGGGTCGATTCTAGCGTCAATAGGATCGATACCATAACGGGATCAGTTTCTCTCTTCCATCTTGTACCCATTTATATTTCATCAAAGAGTAGAACTGTCTGCAAACAAGACTCTTCTTCACTGAAGGTGACGCTATGCTGTGCAACCTGGCTACAGATGCACATGGCTGAGCAAAAGCGAAGTGGGAAGTTAGTTATTGTCTTGAGCCATTTCACAGCAGCGCGTGAAAACGTTCATGAATTGCAATGTATGTGGGAAGGCTGTTTAGATTTAGTAGCTCTTAAGTTGGATATCGATGCAGTTTTATCACCTTGAAATGGAGGAATGGCATTCGTTTTTCAGAAGACAGACAGACTTTTATCTCTGGCATAAATAAAGTGTTTGTGTTTATGCTGTGGCTGCAGTCGCCCCGCAGATTTGCAGAACAAAAAAAAAGGTCAGCTCATTGAATGAACCACTCTGGCAAGTATAGCTTCGGTTCATAGGTTTAAATGAACCCTCAGCTCACTCAAATAAATAGCTGGCTGCAGAAAGATTCTCTATATTACTCCATGTTTCTGCAGCAGTTTCGTGTTCAAATTGCTCAGTGGTCGCCTACACTCTGCAGAAGCTCTGCTTGGACTGTGTTTGTGTCTGTTGATCTGATTTGTCCACTTAATGTTAGTGGACATGTTCTTTCACAGAGATGCACTCAATATATTGTCAGTATTTACACGACATTGGATATATTTTACCCAAACTTTCTTTACAAACTAAGATGTACCATGTCTTAGCTAGTGTGTCATCTAAGTGCTTTTAGTGTGACATGAGAAAGAAATTGGTGCTGTTGTTACCAGAACTAAGAGAGAAACTTGTGCATTGACTTGGAAGGTTTTCATACTTTTTTTATTATTCAATTTTGTATGAATGCCTTGAAAAGAGGAAAAGTAAAACAATATTACATGTCAAGGCTTAAAACAGGACAGTGAAAAATCTGCAACTATCACTGATTTAATGTGATATATTATGCAAAATTCTTTAAATCATTAACCAATAGTAGTAGTTTCTGATGTAAGAGTGTTGTGCTTATTGTTTGATGTTAACATTTTTAAGTCCCACTTCATACCGTGTTAATAACCTGACCTGAGTGAAACGTGTGGAGGAACACGACAGAACAAGTAGCCAATGTTCTGTCTGCTCCCCAAAATAGGACATCTTTTAATTGATACTATTTTAGGCCATGACTTAAAAATAAAAAAACACGCTTGGCTACATTTAGTCATGTAGTTTTTTTTCACCTTACACAGAGGCAGTCTGTGAGCAGGATGGTGAATCATGTGGTGCTCCTGGTGCCCCTTTTAAAAAGCATATTACCTTTTCTTGAAAGAAAGGCCACACTTTTTTCCAAACCTTCCACTGAGTGTCGACTCTGCCCGGGGAGTCTTTAATTGTCGCTCTTTTGTCATTTGGCTTTTTAGTTCCATTCACTTAAGTGAAAGACAACAAGGCCAGAGCTGGTCTTTTCCTAACCCTCTGTTCTCCGTGTGCATCATCGTGGGCATGGCAACCAGGCAGAGCAGCAATAAAGGTGGGTGAAAAAGGGTGAGTCATCCTCAACCACAAACAAATGTGCAAATCAATTTAAAGAAATAGCTTGCAGAAGAGTCACGCAGGCTAGATCCTTACACCGGTCCAAACATACCCATCAAGACTCTTTTTACATATAACAGTGTTTAACTATGAGTGCACGTGAGTTAATTCTCCCATGTTTGTGTCAAAAACTACCATAATTTCTACCTTTGTTTGTTACCTCCCACTGCCCCTAGATGTTAGACATTCCAAAGATATCTATGTTTGCACTTTTTGCACACACTCTTGGTAGTGTATGAGTTATAATGAACACAGAAAACACAGACTAACCAGAGGTTGTTTCCCCTCATTAAACATCCATTTGAAACACCCACCAGGGAGCTCACTAGAGTGTGAGGGAATAAAACACCCACATTAAACTAACTTTCTTTTTATGACTCATATCTGTAAAGATGAACACATCTATTAGGACAACTTTTTTTTTTGAAGAGTCTAAGAGACTTTAAGACAACTTTCTTCTGCTAAGTTTTAAAGTTGACACTGTTTTTCTAGCTCTCAGTGAACTTCTTGGCTCTGCTGGTTACTGAAAAAAAATGTACGTTGAATAAGAATGTGAGCAATTCATGGCTGCCTTACTCGACACCTGCAGGAAGTGAGATAGCATGTGGTAAAAGAGCATCTCCTTAACACAATTACTGGAGCACTCTCCAATTTTGAGAGCTTCACTCAGCCATATGTTAATGGTTAATTAAATCCCGCTTTCTAATGCAGCTTTCCTTTCCATGGAAAGTTGTACCTGAGGAACTGCAGGTGTTTTACTTTTGCACATTTTATGCAGTGCATGCCGCAGTATGTACACAAGCCCTTACACATGACCTACATTGTCACGTGTGCACACTGTTTCAGAGGTGTACGTTACCTGAAAGCTTTGTTGTAGTTTGGTTTTAGACGGTAGGGACTCAGCAGACCAGCCAGACCTGTTCACACCTTTCTGTTCCTGCCTGCTGGCTAAAATCTCGGGTGGAGCCTTCAGACAGACAGCGGTGACTGATGGATGTATTTATGTCGATGAAAGACTAATGAAGTCAGACTATTTCTGTTGTAGAAAAGCATACTAAAGGCGCAGTGTGCAGGGTTGAGCAACATCTAGTGGTGTTGCAGATGAGGTTACAAAAACATTTCAAAAACAAAAACAATTCTAATTTAAAGTTACTTTACAGTGATGGAAAATGAGTTATGCATATTACATTCTTCAATTTAGTCATATTCTCTAAATGGAGCTTCTTAAATCTTACACATTGAACACACTGAACCTTTAAGGTGAACAATACCTGGTATAGTTGTGATGAGACAAGATTTTGTCATTTTGCTTTCAGAACATTAGGATGCAGTCAGTTGTGACCATGAGCTGATGCCACTTTGCTGTCTCTGTGCCAAACCTTTTTTTTTTTTGACATTTCTATTTGCATTTATTTTTTGACCTTTCATTCTTGCTTTTGTTATCAGTCGATGAATAAGAACCTTGAACTAGTGAAATGCTTTTAGAAAGGTATTCAGAAAGGATAAAATATATTTCAGTCACTGACAGTCTAGCTGTTATCTAGTTTTCGCCACTGATATTAAACCTGATAGCCTAAAGAAGAGTGGGACTTGTGCTTTTTTTAAAATTCTTTTATAATTTATATATTATTCTATTCTATTTTGACTGGAAGCTTAAACTTGGATGGACTGAAGGGCTATTATATATGCTCATGTAAAAATCCCACAAACACTGCAAAATAGACAACATGCATAGTCTAACTAGTAAGGTACAGTATGTCCACATTTTAAACTTAGCGATTATAATTTCTTAAATACTGTCATGTGATAAGGCTGGAAGTAACCTACGGTATAAATAGTCTGTCTGTCTGGAGGTAATTCTGGCCTTGTGCTGTCCTGGTCTGAACTGTCAACTATCAGGAACACTCAGGTTTCATTTCATTGAAATGCATACGGTCTCTGCTAGTGACGAACTGGCATCATGTGCCCAGAAAACGGGAGATAAGGTGCTGTACACCACTCAACTGCAGGCATGCAGAGACATAGACATACCAACACCCACCAGCATGTGTGTTGAATTTGCATTAGCTGGCACGCACACACACATACACACCCCCTGTACCCCACAACCCCACACACACCTCTGTGTGTGTTTGTGAATATAAATGAAACTCACACAGCTCTGTAAGCTTCACATGCAGCACTTGTGCCTAGCCTGGTCTCAAACTGTGCAACACCATGTGAGCGCAAATGTTGAATATACACTTCCACCTTTCATACACCACTTGACACCATCCATGCGAAATGTGGTGATAGGTCATATGGTGTCTGTTATTGAGTTGCATAAAAGCGTGCATTGAATGTTCATAAACAGATGTTCTGCAAACCTTTCACATTTCTTATAAAAGTGAAAAGTTTCTTTATGTTCAATGTACAGTGCTCTGTCTCTGTGAAGCGCTGCCGGTGTTGTATCTCATCATGTGGGTTACAAAGCATCCCTTTTTATGTGGGTAAATGTACAGCACAAATAAAACAATCTTGCAAATCTACTCCACTGAACAGGAACATGACTCAGCTGCTCTTTTTTAGAAAACCTAAATTGACTATTCCAATGAATTCCCCAGCACAAGAATTTGCTTTTCCTTTTGACTGTCTGGTTGGCACATCATATTGACTCTGCTTGCAGGAAATGAATGCACAGCATTACCCCCCTGCATCTCTTTCACTCTCTTAGTCTCGCACTGTTTTTCTCAGCCAACGGGGCTTCTTTCACTGCTGAGCTAAAGAACCTTTCTCACGCTAAAACAGACCCCTCACTCAGACTCAGTATACATGAATTCCCTTAACAAAGCTCACATAGGACCCCTGTGACCAGAGAGTTCATTAAAAGCGGCCCATCCATCTGCCTGTGTCTTTGTGTATATGCATGCCATGCTTCAAACCAGTTGCTGTCATCAAGTGTTCATCTTCAGGTCCAGAGAATACAGCATATTTCACATTTTTCTACCTTTCTTCCTTTGCTTATTTTTCTGCCAATCTCTCCCTGCAGAAAGTAAAAATATCAGTATGATTCAGGCTCATAGCACTGAATCAGAACAAGGCTGTAAACAGAACCTAATCAGTGACAGACATTGTACCTCTGCCTTCATGTAGGGTTACCATTATGACCTCCATTCACTTTATGTACATCCATGAGCGGGAGCCATATTTTTTTTCTTTCCTGTTCAGGGTTTGTATGTTCCACTAATGATGGGCAGCCATGGGAAACTAGCGTCACAGAGGGACCTGGCAAGGCATTCAGGGGCCAGTGGAGCACTTCCACTAACAGCCAGGGCTGTTGTGATAATTATATCTCCAGTGTGGACAATCTGGAAAGGTTATTTCCATCTGCTGAAAGGCTTGTGGGCGTGTTTCCTCTTGGCCCTTATGAAAAAAAAGAAAAAAAAGACGGGGGTGGAGGGGGTGGGAAAGTGACGGTGGAGATCTGGCTTAAAGGAAGATTCAACCTTCAAACATTCCAGGTGTTTCAGGAGATATTTTATGATATCATATGCATTTTAATTTATTCACTACATACTATTTATGTACCAGTTGTCCCTTAATCTGCTTTACCTGCCTAAATTCCCTCGAACAGACTTGAATCATGGATTAACAGCTGCAGCGAGGCGCAGCAAGGAGCCGAGGTACATATACATATACATACATATTTCCAAGCCTGAAAGCAAAATTGTAAGGAATGGATTCAAGTGATCGAACCTGCAGGATACATACAGTTTGTTGAGTTTTTTTAAGAACTGAGTTGTTGTTGATTAGTTAGCTCGCTCTGTATGCAACCTAATCTAACTTGGTAATAATTCTAATAATTGTTATTTAATGCAACTTTTAGGATACAGATGGAAAAACAATAACATCTTAACATTTCTCCATATGTTTGGTCTGTTAAATCAATAAGAAATAAGAAAAAAACATTGAGTAAGTAAAATGAGACTGTATGTTTAGAGCAGACATATCATGCTGTGTGACTCTCCCACGGCTCCCACTCCAAATGATGGCCAGATGCACAGCAGTAGCGGTTTATTATGAAGCTCAGGGATAAGCAGAATTACTGACACAAATCTACAGCAGTTTTCTTGTTCAAAGTCAGAAAGAAGCTAATCTATTTTCAGGAGCACTCATCACAACACACACAGGACTAAATGCTGAAGTAGTAGGTTACACATTAGGTAATAGCTTAAAAGGAATGATGGCACCAGCTGGTTTGATCGTCAGTTTAACAATTTCTGTGATAAGAGGATTGTTCTTTGATGAAACATAACAAAATGTCTTATGGGCTTTAATAAACTTTTAGTCATCTCGACTTGCAATAACATCTTATGAAAGAAGTTGCGATCAGTCTTCACAGATATTGACCAAGTGTTTCCTGCATCATTTTCAATCATTGTGCTGTGACATTTGCTGTGACACAAGTGAAAAGGTTAATGGTATATGAAACAAATTGTAGAGTACTTGAGGTGAGGTCTGATTCATAAGGACGAGCTGGAGACAATAAGCACGATTTATAAGGGCTCAAGAAGATAATGATAATAATGTAAGTCTGTGACACAGTCAGAATAAGATGAAAGCCTGCAACTAAGACATTATTATTTTAATTATTATTATTATTACTTTTATTACTGTTATTGATGTTGCTTTGAATGTCCCACGAAGGCTTGAAAAAAAGGTTTCAACAATGAATGTCACTCACATCTTTATTTTTTTAAACATCTTAAACATATTTGTAAAAACATTTTAAATATCTTTATTTGTGCATGTGCTCAAATATTTTTTTAAACACAATCTTTGTGTATGTTTTAAACATCTTTTTAAAAAACACATTTTAACATCTTTGTGTGTTTTTAAATACATTTAAACACATTTCTGTTAAAAAAAATATCTTCACTTTTCAACTTCACACAATTTAACTTTTCAACTGATTTTTTTAAACACATGTTCACTCATCTGACGTTTGCAGGCCGAGAATCGATTAATACTGCCCACATTCACCTTTGACCCACCAATGACGATCCAGAATGTAAACCCAAGAGGTCACTTTACTGTCAAAGCCTCTTTGTCTTTGTGTAACAACCAGGAGCTTCGTGATTGATTCAAATTAAAGCAGAGACATAGCAGGAGACATTAGCAACGTTTCTTCGTGCTGGAATAGAACTTTTGACACAAAACAGCAAAGATAAGACATACTGTATCTGTATTTTGTGGATTTCTTTTGCTACTCTTTGTGGGCTAGCTCGCTGAGTTTTCATCGCACAGTGATGAGACACATATCTTTGTAAGATATATCTTTATTTATTATTTATATTTTTATTTTTCCCCCCCACCCATTTTGAAAACCGCTGGTCTATACAATGAATGCAGCTCAATATATCCAATGCATTTTTATAGCTAATGGATAGGTGTTTCACAATTCCTTCTTCACGATCACATTATGTAACTGTGAGAAACTGATTTACACACATTATCATCATTTCACGTCATTATGATGTGACCAGCCCTGGAGAAAGTACAGTTTGTAACAGTTGTCAGGTTTCTGAGAGCTATGTCTTCAGCAAAGTTGGAACAATTCTTTGGTTCGAATTAATGAAATCCATCCTTTTGGCTTGGATGAGTCGAACCATGCTGGCGAGGTGAAAACATGTATTCAGATAAGGCAGAAATGCAGCAGTGACAGAGAGGGTGAGGGGTGTTTTTGTGAAATGTATTCTCAAGCAAAAATAAAGTGGTTGTGTTTGAAACAACATAGATTAACATTGCAGGACATAACAACACATTATTTGCCCTGTCCCTCTTGTGTGATATGTATGTATACAGGATATGTATCCTGGGATATGTAATTCAGAGTGTGTAGCGGTTCATGTTGTATTTCTCATTCACAGTCTCTGACAGACAGGAACTGTGACCTGGTTTTGTGGAATCAATGGGACAGAAAACAAGAGAAGAGGGTGGGCCGAGGGAACTGACCGTGGCCTAAAGGAAATAAGGTTATGGAAAAATTGATGAGAAAAATGATAGGGTCAACAATGGGGTGAACACAATTTACACAGTCTTAGTACATATACAAGCAATGCTAACCTGTTAATGACCCCAGTATGTAGAGTATATACTTTAGAAGAGATACTGAGTTATCACTAAAACCTAATTCCACAATTTATACCCACAACACCACTGACGTGATGAAGTGTCAGTTTTGGTGACTTTAGACTAACTTAGTTGAAGCATTCCCACCTCATGGGTTGTATAAGATCCTCCTCTGTCTGTCCACATCAATCACTTTTAAATTACTGATTGGCCAAAGAGGCGTCCTGTGCATCTGCACTCGATTGCTCTGCCTCAGCTACCCAGATGTTTGTCACAGAAAACTGAAATTGAATTGTGAGAACTGAATGTTCAGTTCCAAACTAATAAATTTAATTTCAAATTACAATTCAGATTCAGTTTTTCAATGCAATGATTCAAATTGAACAATATAAATTCAAATTATGTGATTCAAAGTCAGTTTTTTAATGCAATTATTAAAGTATTGCTTAACTACACATTCAAATATAAATGATTCAAATTTAGTTTCTGGTGGCACATATTTCAGCCCATAGTTGACAGCCATTACTCATCCACCACTGACTGATATGTAGCAGTTTATTTCCAGGTGTTGACATCCGACATACTTACTTTGATAATGGAAGACTGTGTGAGAGACAAGTGGATCTTTCAGAAGATAGGCATGAAAGGCATGAAAAGATTAACTGTAAAATCATTATGGTAATGCAGGAACTAGCTCACTTTGCTGAAAACAGAGTTCTCAATAGCAAAGCTATATTTCTAACAGCAAGATATTTAGATAATAAAACTAGTCAATTTTAGTCACAGGTTGCGTTAGACTTGTCGTGTCATCCGTCATTTTGACAGGCAGGGTTGTATAATTAAAACTCCTAATCATTTAAATTTTTTACATACCCTACCATACATTTAATTTTCAATCAGACATCAACTCGATCACAACAGCATTTAATATAGAGAACTTAAAGATTGTGCATTTGTTACGACATGGACAGAAAAGATGAAAAGATACGCCGACAATGCAGCCACTTTTCGTGTCAACACTACATGAAGCAGATTAATGATTTTGAGCTCCTTGTTGCCAATTGCTTGTTTGTATATTACTAAATAGTTTTCATGATAACATTGTGTTGACAAGCGTAAAACCTCCTTGTCTTTCAGCTTCCTGTATATTAACCACATCAGAATTATTTGTTTTTCTAGAAAGACACTTCAGACACTCAACTGTGGAATTTTGCGATAGCCAGGCCGTGTAGAGATACAGCTGACTGATTGTGGCGACTAAAGCCAGTGAGAGAGTGAGATCAAACACAGGACTACTATACAATAGTTAATTAATAAGCACGCTCAACTGGCCAGAGGGGGTCCACCACAGGTGGTCTACATGTGTCTAATGTTGCATGTGAATTACTGAACGTTATGGTAGATTGCCCTCTGTGTTACTTTGTCAAAATGACGGATTTTTAGAAAACATTCAGTAAATGGGACCCTGATGTTAGCGTGTTCTGTCCAGCTTTAATCACACTTGATTTGTATATATTTATCTGTTACATGTTAAAATGATTAAATTATCATTTTACCTGGTTCAGGGAAGCTTTTGGTTCAACGGCTGGTTCAACTGTTCTGCAGACCGGCCCACACATGCATATTTTTGTCCATCTTGTGAAAATTTGCAAACTTGCAAAACAGATGTTTGAATGTAGATGTTGATAAGGCCTGCAAGCTCATCTTTGAATATGCAAACTTGGAAAACAGAGTTTACATCCAATTTAAATGTAGAAACTTAAATAAAAAAATTAGGTCACAAGTGAAGCTTTTCACACCTCTAACATTCCACAGATGTTGCTGCTGTCATTCAGGTAAGTGACACGTGCAATGTTTGGATAGTGTGTGCTTTTCTGAGAAACATGCACTTGAAGAACCTGCTTGTTTGAACTCTTTGTCCTTTCAAGTTGTGCACCTGCACTGTATTACCTTTACCACGTTACCTTACAGTATCTATATGACATATATCTAGGGTAAAATGAAAATAATGATGACAAAACATGGTAATTTTTTTATATCTGCTTTTTGTTTTAGCATTGAGCATTGCATTTATCATTTTATTTTATTTATTTTTTACATAACTTTACTGTAAATCAGCTATCATTTAAACAAGGAATACAATTGTTTAGTGTTTTGATCAAATTTTCATTCAGGGTTGTTTTAAATGCAATCCGTCCACATGAAATTCATATAAGAAGCAGTGATCTTGGCAATCCCTTATTTCTCTATCATTAAAATATTAACACATTTGTGCCAACATCCAAAGAAACAAGTATTAATACAAACCCACCTGTTTTTAATGCTCATAAATCTTAAAGAATAGTAGCTGAAAATTTGTGTTGGGGTCATTTATGATTAAGATCAATCGCAATGATGAAATATCCAAACTTGCACAGGTACTGTGTCTGTAATGAGGAAAAATCTGTTTTGTAAAAATGAAGGGGATGAAAGGCCACATTATCTGATGCATGGTTCGGAGATGTATTAACCATGTCTCATAGGCCGTTATTGATCTATGTGGCGTAAAGAATGAATGAATGTCTGCGTTTCAAAAGGTCCACTGTTGTTTGCAAGAGCAGGTTGGACCAGTAGTCCATCTGGCCAGTCTCAACCTGTGCAGATGAAGGTCAGAGGGAAGAAACACAGCATAAAGAAGGTCAAAGCAGGATTGTTTGTAATTAGTCGAAGCTTCGTTTGGCCTTGTCCACAGTGACTGCAGAGAGATTTCTTTTTATGTAAATTAATTTCTTATTGTAAAGCCATAGAGGATATTTTTCTTTGAGGTCAGCGGGATGAGCTACAGAGTCCCTCGGGACTAGTACAGGTTATTTAGAGATGGGATGTGGAGAATAGCTCACTTCATCAAAGTGTAAGTAACATATTGCACGGTGCACTGAATGAGTGTTTTTTTTAATAGTAGGTACAACTTCCTTGTACTCAGGGGTATCAACATAGTGTCTGATAAAACCACATTTGCAAGAAGAGCATCTAATAACAATAGTGTTTACCAATCTTCCCAATTTATTACTTAAAGAAAAGGCCAGAAAAAAGCATCAATTATCAAATCAATCAATCTAATCATCATAAAATCTTGACACAGTGCTTTTTGACGATGATGACGCGCAGCTATGATCTGCTAATGGTCTGGGGCCTGTATTATTTCTGATTTACATTATTCACCCAAACATATTACATAAACATAAATTTAGATATTTAGATTTCTTGTTTGACATGTCAACAATTTAATAAAATTTAATTTAAAATTAACCCATCAGCCAAGAAATGCAGTTCAGTTGCAACGTATTCAGTTGTGAAATGTCCACACTAGTGCAGAGAGTCGAGTTTATATCTGGCTTCAAATATTTAGACATAAGAGCAGCATGTTTATTAGTCAGTGTCTCTGACTGTTCATTTGGGCTTTGATATTTTGATACATGTAACACATTCTCAGAAGATTTAGGCTGCTATAAACAAAAATGAAAAGGTTCAGTGTCGAGAACTACTGCCAATTCAGAACTTACTTCAGACAGAGAGAGATAGCGCCATTTAAAATCAGTATGTCAGGACAGCAATATAACATGCTGTAGGCAGTGGTAAGAGTTTAAGCTACTGTAATGCTGTATGACACACAACATAACCCATGGATGGTTTTAAGCAAATTCAGTGAAGTACTTTGTATTCCCATTTGGTTGAGATATACAACATAAATGTTTTCCCTGCTTGTTTGCTCACTGATAGTGCAGCATGCTTCATTACAAATTACTTTTGGGAAGTTCAACTCTTTTTACTGACTCGGATCGACTCGGACCTGTCACAAGACAGCTGGTAGATTACAAGCGAATGTAAAACTCACACTCATTTTGACAATTAGTAAGTTAAAATGGTTACATGGTGCATTTATGTTAGTAGTAGTAGTAGTATTATTATTATCACATTTGTTGTCATTATTATTATTATATTTATTATTTTATGGCAGAGTATAACACAAAATTTACAAACACACTTTACATTATATATCCAATAACACAATACACATCTACAAGAACCGAAGACTCATATTTAATTTCATGAATAAATAATGTATGTCGGGTGTCACGTGACAAATGAATGAACGTCACAAATCAGACATCAGTTCATTTCGACTGAGCTACAGCTGTCACGTGACAAATGAACAAGAGACCGATCCATATGAACGATCTGTAGGCCTATGTGGCGAGGGAAGGTACTGCATGAAAATGAACAAATCATTCACTGAGACTTACTCCCGAGTCATATAAAAGATTAGTTCATATTGAACGAATCGTTCACGAACGACACATCACTGTTACAAACGTAATTACTTGCGTGCACACTCACTTGTGTGCACAGAATAAGTGTGTCTGAGGGCAAGTTAGCATTTTAAAGTCTTGTGCAGGGTCCTGCATGGTTAATCCACTTTTCCACAGACCTAACATTTGCAGCTAAATGTGATCCTTGGTGGAGGATTTACAACTGTGTGTGTGGGTCTTGGCAGACGTGTTCCCATGTGTGAATATTTCCGACTCCTAGGCACGTCAGAGTTGTATGTCACCATTCTGCTAAGTGAGGTCTCCAATTACCCAGTCTGTTGGCTACAGTCAAAGTTTAATGTGGCTCTGGCGGTCCCCTATCTCTCTCCAAACAAGGAGAACAATCAATGCTGCGTTCAATGTGTGCAAACATGAAGCCACAGTAGGACAGAAGAACACAAAAACTGAGTGAGATACAGACTGTATCCAGAGAACCATATATGGACAGTAGCTTTTCATCTCCTTCCCCAAGGAGTTTAGGAACAAATATTATTACATGTTGGTGCCTCTGAGTTCTGAAACATGACATGGGCTCTCCTTTTCTTTTGTCTCTTGCACTCTCTCCAATTGTCTCTGTGTTTTTCACATGACACACACTTGCACACAGACACTATAGATACGCCCCAAAAGCCAAGAATCTTCAGGATTCTCACTTCTCTTTTCTAATATCAGGAAACGTTGGTCCGGCTGTTCTAGCACACCAGAGAATGAATAGAGGCATGCAAAACTGCAGAAAACAAGGAAATGAGAAGCTTACAAACAGGAATCAAATTACACAAACTCTGTTCATATATAGTATACTGATGTGAAAATGTTCTGCCCTCGAAACAGGAAGGAGAAGAGATTGTTAGATTTCATTGTTTTTGTTTATGATACATGCAACTGATGGAAAAGTAACTCAAACTCAGACTGCACAATTATGTAAGAAAAGTATCATGTGTACTCACACACATACTTTGCTCGATTTTCCCAGTTGGCCTTGTACAACCTGTACAGCTCATTTCAAAATAAATGTGTTTCTTTGTTGTCTTAAAGTGTTATGTCACAATCAGATGCTTCCCTGTTGCATAATAAACCTCTTAGACAGTATATTTATTTCTTCATTGTTGCATTATACTGGTGTGGAAATTGTTTGGGCGGGAAAATGTATCATTGGTAACACAACAGCGATCAGAAATACATGTTAATGTTCATTACTTATTATTTTTAGTCATGGCAGCGGATGCATTGATGGCAATTTTGGCCTGTATATCAGGATAAGGATTAACTTTATCATTGTGATTTTTCATTTTTTTCGATGATCAGGTCAAATTTTCTGTCTTTCCTTCTGACGCACATATTTCCCTTCATCCCATTAATAATGTAAAACGTTTCTTCAATTGTTCTAAGGCACAGACATTCATTCATCTTTATGGATAATATAGTTAGACAACATACATCATTTATGGTTATTTGATTAAAAAAAAGCAAGTATAATGAAAATTTAGGACATGATTTGGGAACAGGCCAGTTCACCATTATGCATAAATGTCATCCTGCTTAAGTGTCCTTGAGAAACACATTACATCTTCATCAGCTATGCGGATGCAGTTCTCTCTCTGACCCTGGGATTTGACTATGGAAGTGACAAGACAGGAAATCTTAATATGATCAATAGACTGTGACAAAATGTTCAAATATTATGGAATGCTGATACGGTGGTGGTGGCAATTTATAGCACATTCAATAAGATTATTGATGAGGAACCTATGTTGACATAATAACTTGACTGACCCCATTGATTGAGCTAACAGATATAGTGAATATTGGGGATCTGTGACGTCGTAGGTATCTGACAAATGAAGTTAAAGGTCATTTCACGGAGACATTGTGCAAAACACATCCCATGCTGCACAGACAAACAGACCATTTAAAGCAGTTAATATTAAACATTACACATTTTTGATGCTCTATAGAGACGAGAATTGAGATCATGGGATTTGAGGGAATTTAGGACAGTTTCAGTTTTTGCTAGTGAGGTCAGCGTACTGTGGTCTGTCATGTTTTGTTCTTTGCCAAGCAGCAACCTGCCAGTGAATTGACATGTTTATTTTAGGTGAGAAGCACATAGTCCAGAGGCTTATGTATGCAAGGTTTCAGTCAGACTTGACTAAATATACATCTAGTGTTCTCATGTTGACAGGAATGTCCAGTACGTTCCCACAACATTTTGATGCATTTACTGTTATCATTCATCGTTTCATGAAAGACTTGGATGTGCAGTGTTAAACAAAACATGGGTGACTGACACTAGATGAGCTATAGCAGCTTGGTCACTGACCTTTTTCATAGCTGTTGCAAGTGCTTATGCAACCTCATTTCGTTTCTTCCTCTGGGTGGTAACTGATAAGTGCTGAACAGTGTGTCTCTTGGCAGCAGAAATAAGGAACTAAAAAAAAGCAGAACAAAAAAAAAATAAAGAAAAAACCTCCCAATCTCACAGTTTAGCAGCCTCACATTAGAAACCAACATTTCCGGAGTATTTTTTATCACACAGTTTTTTTTTTACAGATTTTTCACCAAGAACGTGACCTTAATATTATATGCTTTAAGATCACCCTCACTGTACAGTACATTGAACCTCAGTCTAGGAGTAAGAGAAACATACACTGGTTGAATGTACGCCATTAAAAGTTTACAATTTGACATGATTTTACCCTGACAACTCAACACACACACATTCGTACATGTCATGTACCTTTCTCTTCTGCATTGAAATCTGTTATTAGGTCAGTTTTTATAAACCATGACCACGCTGTGGCTGTTGGCATGGCAGCGTTGATCTGCTGGTATAATATTTCACCTGTTGTATGGTTGCTATGGTTTTTGTGCAGACATTCATGGCAGTCTTTCTAATGCAGCTGCTAATGTTTTTAGTTTTTTTTTAACTCAATATCTGTTTTCTATTGTTTACCAAACTGTTGTGCCCTAAACTCATTTTTTAAAAATTTTTTTTGTGTCTCGTTTTTGGTTTATTTGTGACGTAAAACTATTTTAATGACACACTACAACACTGTATTTTGGTCATGTTTGGTGTGTTTGTCATAGACAGTCCCTTTTTTAAAAACAACAACAACAATACAATCCATTTAATTCAAAACTGTAACAGAGGAGACTAGTCAAAACACATTCATAATGTTCTGTCTCAGTAATACAATGGTCTCTTTTTTATTAGCTGCTTATGACAGAGAGCCTATTGTTGTTTTCATTTCCTCCTTATGTTAGTTAGTTTGTGTTTTCAGGATAGAGCTGACTCATTGCTACAGAAAATTAAATTGATATCTTTAAAACACTGATAATACAATATTGCCTTTATTTCATAAAACTACATGCTTTTAATCTTCTAGTAGCACTGAGGTTACGCACATCAGGAAAAAATAACATGACAACACCACTATGTTCATTTAAATACATTTGTTTATTCCTTGTTGGCATTTCTGTTACATTTCTGTCTTTGTGTTGTGAGCTGAGGCGATAGGATCCACCACGGACTGAAAAGTGGTCAATGTTGGATACAGAGGTGACAAAGCAGTAACTTGTTATTTGGTGACTATCGGGCTAACTGATCAGTCTCTTGTTCTCAGGCATGTTAGCGGAGAAAATGACACCTTCCTGGGCAGAGCTCGTGGAAATTATAGTGATTACATTTTGTTAAAATGAGACTGCGTGATAGTAAGTTGTAATTGCACAGCCTTTGTCTCTTTCTACATACATACAATAGGACGCTCATCAGTTTTATCTCTTACCTTTCTCCATTAAATAGTGAGTTGGGTTGCAGGTGGCTTAGAAGGCCTCCTTGTATTTGGTTCAGCCTCTTTACAAAAAAAAAATCATTAGTTCCACCATTAACCTGGAATAAAATCTCAGTAAAAGGGTGGTCTAACAAGAATATTCTGTGGCCATCAGCTATGCTCAGGAAATAAATCTTGTTAATTTGTCTAGGGACCTTCAGAGTTAATATGCTGGCAGGCTTGTGAAGCATCACTTTTTAAATCCATGTTTATCTCATATATTCTTTCATTGTGACCCAGACTGTCTTATTGTCCCAAATATAACAAAATGAATGCACTGTCTTCTCTTCATCTATGCGTGTGTGCAAACGTTTTTTAAATCCGTATGTGTGCATGCTGTCAGATTTGCAGAAATGGGTCAAAGATTAATTGATGGTATCTATGATGAGGAAGACAACATGCTGTTCTCTTGTTTTGAGCAGAGGAGTAACCTGACAAGGAAATGAAAAAAAATGTGGCTTTTTCAGACAGGAAATTACCAGAATAGGCAGTACACAGCTGTATAAAAAGAAAAAAACTAGATCAAAAGACACAAGCCCTGTCTAGTTGAACCTCAGATTTTTATACGTTCACAAAGCTGAGTTATTGTGCTATAAAGTCATTAGTGTGATAATGACCTCTAATTGGCCTCATCCTGCAGGTTAGTCCCATCCATCTCGCGCCAAAATTACAGAGGTTCATCACTGGGAAAAAAGCTAAATTAGATTTATCTCTCTAATGTCACACAGGATCATTGTAGTATGATGGCTTTCATTGGCTACTCAAAGGCAGTATGGGGTTGTTGACCTGCAAAGTTGAGGTCAGGGCGTCTGTTCATGCATGTTAACTTCTCATTTTATATTGACCCCACCCTCATAGCTGCTTTGAGCATGAACACACACACAGTTTCGGGTGACCTGGTTCAGAGGAGCACCCGATTTGTAGTCAGCAAAGCACAAACAATCAACACTGCAGGAACAATTCAGAGATGTGAATTATTGCTCGCTCACATCTGCAGCATAAACACAACAAGATGCACAAAGACAGAGAGCAGATGGTTTGTGGTGACAGCACCTTCGTCTTGCATCCCAACACTAGAATGCACATTAAAAAAATAATCAAATACAGTATTCTGGCCAGACAGCTAGTTTCACAAACATAAAAAAATATTTTTAAGTTGATTATTCTGGCTGCATTCACAGACAAAAAATGTTTAAAAACGTCAGTCATCATGTCAACATGGCTTGAGTTGGGCCTCTCACTTTTTAAAATTCTGTCTGGTTTGGTACACCCTTATAAATAAACATAGCCCTAACCGTCACATCTATAAAGGACTTTATGAAAATTAATTTGAGTCCACTGTTGAAGGGAGTGTAATTATTTTTGGGGGGAGAGTAAACACTAAACATCGGCCATTTTGACGACAAGTAACCATTGTGAGACAATAGTGCAATGTCATATAGTCAGTAACTAAGTAATTTGCAAGAGGAAGAATGTGTTATTTCTTATTTCACACAGTAATTAACAACAAACAACATCTTAAATTCATAATGCACCTTTTTTATTATGAATATGATCAAATTAATTCAGATTTATTATGATTAGAGAGATTGTAGGAATTCTTAAAGAGTCCATAAAAAACCGAACGCTGGATGAAACATAAAGCTCCACCCTCTACTCATCATAACTTGTGTATAGTCCCTAACCCCACACTGAATAGACAGTAGATATTTGGTAAGTTCCTTTCCCTTTCACGCATCGTCTGTTTGAATCATCACAACTTCATAGTGTGACAGAGAAGATCAGTCACAGCGATAATTTAAATGGTGGAAACTGAAATAACCCTTCGGGTTTTGGATGACCACTACAACCTGCAGAAAAGCAACCAACTTCATGTTTATATTTTTGTTCATTTATTTAGATCTGAATGAGCCTGACTGGTTGGCAGCAATGGTTCATTGTGCAAAGATTAGACTTCCTTGCAGGACTCTATGGTAATAATCATCAGAGTTTTTCCTTAGGATGAAAGTTGAGACTGTTGAACTGCAAAAATTACATTACATCTTGGAAACAAGGAAAAATGCGTGTAGAACAACAGAACTAAGAACAGACTTTCCATCTGTGCGTGCAGCCTAGTGTTGACATGAATCATGTTCTCATAGCGAGTGTGTTGTTCGATAGCAAATAGATTGCCACACATTGGTGCTGCATTGCAACAGTGTACAGAGTAAACATTTCTTCTCATGTTGCTAATCTCTCTCACTGAGTTACAGTCAAAGCAGCCGGCAATGAAAAATATTATCCAGTAAAACACTGAGCTAAGAACAGGCATCTCCATAAATCCACGGTGAAGGCGGAAAGCTGCAGAGAAGAAACAATAACCCAGAGAGAAATACCATTATACAGTTGTTCTGTCCTTGCAGTCTTTAGGAACATGTTCAATCCTCATAAAGATAAAGTGTTTTAGTGCAGCTGCTTCCGTCTAATTAGTAAATCATATTTGGATTGTACAGTATACACTATGGTTGACAACTGTGTTAGTTTTATCAGATAAATGTATACAATACAAGTAGCAGGTGGCAAAAATGCTATTTACATTATTAAATTACATTAAATGTGATGTTTGTAACTGAACAGATGGTATGGTAATGCACCTCACATGTGTTTTCCTCCTTTAAATGGTTTAAATCTACTCTGATTCAGTCAGAACATACAGTAAGTAACATAACATCAGTGTTAGAGAATCAAGCAACATAAGATAACTTCTTTTTAATTAATTAGATCGGTGACTTATGTGCTATGCACGCTAATGAAATTAGCTCAAGAAGCAATCTCACAATCTACTACTTTCATTAATGTCTCAATTAATTTATTTCATTTCACGTCTGTCCTGAATTTGATGCTTCTTTTGACACATTAGTCTTCATTGGAAAAAAATGAGTGGGTTGCCTCCAATTTCATGCTTCACTGGACTGAACTGCAAAGTCATATAAGCTACCCTGATTGCGAAGAAAGAAGAATTACATTTAAAGGCTCCTGAAAAAAAATGCACCCGTGATGCATTATATTAGTTTTTCCGAATTACAAACAGAACCTCCAACAGAGAGTGGGACTTTGTTATCGACACAAGAAGCAGCAATGCAGCATTTTAATCGTAGTATAATAAGTGGAAGAACATTTTTGAAACTTAAATTACAAGTCGTGAACATTGTTCGGTCGGTATTAGGCTTAATCTTAGACATCCAAAGCTACACTGCTGAAAAAGAATGGATATCTTTTGTCATGCATAACTTCGATCCAGAGTCCATCTGGTCTTTGTATTAAAACAAATATGTGCCTCCACCTGACTGCAACTACGTCCAGAGAAATAGAGTGTAGCAGTGTAATAAAACACAACTGTAGATTACCTAAAAACCTTCAAAGTATTTTTGGTGACAGCTCTCAAGTTGTTATCACACATCTCGCTGCAAAGTGAACTCTGCAGGAAACCCTGATAAAAGCTGAGCTACAGGAAATAAAGGGTGATGCACAGTATGCTGATAGGCAGTTTGCAGATTCACTGCGTATACATAATTCTTGCTGAGTAATAAACAAAAAGCAAACAGAAGTTCTGTAGCTCTGTATACACTAATAAAAGTGTTTACATTGCCAAGGCAAAAAAAAAAAAACCCAAAACAATGCAGTTTAATGTTTGCAGCTGCAGGACACACACATACCAACACACACACGCACACAGAGCGAAAGCAGCACCAGGAGATGGATGGTCGTGTTGTGTTACAAAATCTCTCAAAGGTAATTTAAATGTGGCTTTTTCATTTGTCACCTTCTCAGGGGTTGATGTGGTCTGTTCTGTCGCTCTAATCCAAGGCTGTAAACAAAAAGCCTGTCAGGAAGAGGGAGGCTGAGGGTGGCATTTTCATTTATTACCACAGACACCTATTTTGGTGCACATACATATAGTATATGTGTGTGTGAAAGGGTGGGACATTCTAACAGAGTGCTAAATGAGTGGTAAATAAGTGATAAATGACAGAGTGAATGTTTTCAGTTTACACACTGCCAAAGGAATGGAAAGCCCTCCTCCTTTAAGCATTAACTTTGAAACATGAAGATCCCATCGTAGCTCCGTCCTTCTCTATTTCACAGTAAATGCTTCTGCTCTCATGTCTCATTCCAACACACGGCTTCAGCAGACAGAAACCATTCAACGCTGCAGCTATTTATACAAGTTGAATGTCTGCCAAAGTTATGGTGAAAAACAAAAACACAGTTGGTCGTTGCTTTCTTTCTCCACTTGGCTTGGATCTAGTCAAAAGTTGACTCTTTCTCAGCAATTAATCACTCTAACGGAAACTTGAAGATGGAGTCACTTCCTTAAGTGGTAAAGAGAAAGAAATCAGCCCACACCCTGTTTATTCACGCATTAATCATTGTAGAAGTGGGAAGAACAAAGAACTTCTAATTCCACGGGTCAACCCCATTCGCAGGTGTCTCGCTTATGCAAATTTATACAATCTTGTAGATATAAGAGTTCTTAATTTAGTGGAGCAAATTAACACAAATTCTGTGTTGAAAAGTTATAAATGGTGGGTTACAACAGGTTAGAAATTATAAATCTTTTTTCTGTAGGATTTATCAAGGATAAAGCATACAGTCTGCTCAAAGTATAGTCAGGGGGTTGAAAATTAACTTAGGCGTGATGAAAAAAAATTGCTTGCATTCTTATTTTCATTCCATAAATACTAACTGGAGTCCAGAAATCCATGCAGATGGTTAATATCACTGGTGGCCCCAGGATAGGCCCTTATATGCCTCTAGTCCATCCACCTTTCATTCAATCTGTTTGGGAGACAAACCTGTTCATTTATTTATATCTCTATTTACTGTACGGCCACCATCTGACATTCACCACTGCCTATGGCCATTACCAGTAAATGAGGCAACACATTAATCAGGATTTAAATGGCATCAGGACCTAAGAGTATAAACACCATCGGTAGCTGTAGAAAGTTCTTCAACTGTTAGAGAAAGGAGTCTTTTTTTTTCTTTATATTTTATTAGAAGTAGTTGAGAGTTGAATCACTGTTTTTTTTTTTTTAAAGCAAAGACGGATTATAATTCCCCTCTGTGCTGACTGGAGGTCTACAGGGACTTTTCTGCTGAATGGTACAGATTCTTACACACTAATTAAATCCACACAAGGACAGTAATGCATTACATTTCTTCCCATAGGGTTACACAAAGGTAATAATTCAGCTCAGGCCTTGACTGCTTAATTCACATAATAAATTCTGCCTTAAGTCCCAGAGTTAAGTCTGTCTTCCAATAGAAAATTTTGGTTAACCAAATAGGCCATTGGGTCAACCCCAACATTCAACCTTTAACCTTTTCAAACATGTCAAATAATAAGTTGAATACCCTCTGTCAGTGTTTCTCTCTGTCTTTGTCAGGATCAATAAGACAGACAAACAAAATGACTCCCATGAGACAAGATTTCTGCCAAGTAAAGAAAATCAGTCAGTCAGCCCTCTCTCATTGACTGCAGTACCAGGGCGTGGACATTATTTTCATTACCATTAATGCCATGCAGGGAAATGTTAACTGATTTGTAGTGGTGACATATCGGGACATTCCTACTGAGAAACATAATAGCACGGTGTAATAAGCTCCAGCTTCACATGTCAAAATGTAAATTTACATGCTAAAAAAAATTCCTGTGTCATACGCAGTACTGCATGTGTTACATTGGTCAGACCCCATGACATCCTTTTTTATTTATCTTTTGTATATGTTAAGCTCCGTCTGGAGGCCACAGCCCGAACATTGTTGAATAGTACAGTAAAGTGTTTTTATAACCTCTTCCTCTGTCTGAACTTTATCAGGGGCGAACTGAAAGAACAATGACTCGTATAACCCGTTCAATAAATGCTTATTCTATATAAGGCCTTCGTTTGAACTATACAAAATAGTTTTGTGCTGTTTATCTCAACCGCATGTAATAAGATTTGGATACTTTCCACTTGCAACATACTTGGCCTCTATAGTTGCATGGCAGTGCAAACAGTGTGGGATTTATGGTCTTACTCGTAGTCATACACCCATTTTTGGGTGGACCTCACCCACAGTCCCCTGGGGACATATACCATAGACCCAATTAGTGGTTCAGGCTCTGAATTAATCCTAAGGGGAATGTCTTTGTTCCATTGAGTTAAATAAAGATATGATTGAACTGGACAATAATTACTTGAATCAGATATTAAATAGTTCAGACGTAGCAGGACAGTAAGCAGCAGAGAAATACTGTTTTTTTTTCTGCGTATCACATTCAATTTGAAATGATTTCTTTGATGATGTCATTGCCCATTTGTCTTCTATAGAAGAAGCTTAAGAGTGAGATTGAAAATTAAGACTTGCATCAATAGATAAAAGTATAATATGAGTGTTGATCAGCCATTTTTACATGAAATAGGGTCAACACGGGCTTTACCAATGATAAGTTTCCGTTCCATTCAGATTAAACGAGTCAGGGTGCTGCCGTGGTGCATGTTGGCTCTCTGCTGCAATAAATGGAATGGAACCTTAATTAATATCATTGGGAACACCTGCGCTGACCCTACTATTTCATGTCAAAATGGCTGCTGTGAAAATGGTCCATTGCTGCACTCTCTGTACTGATTTCTCAGTGTTGGTATTACATTAAGTTGTCAAAAAATATTTTTTGACTCATAATGGCTGATGGCTCTGCTGCAGGTGTTCAATGCTGTCTAAAAGTGTTAAATGAACTCTGCTGGCTCTCATAGATTTTACTGTGTAGGAATTTAGTAGTAGTAAAACTACTGGAAACAGGTGGACTTAATAACAGTAAGGACATGTCAGTTTCTTGAAGTCTCCTTAAAACAGCGACCGTGAAGCCAGCATGCACAATAACAGGACCTCCCATAAGTGGAATGCTGGTATTAATACACCTGTGAGTTTCCTGCTATGACATTTCAAAATGTCAGCTGCGCAACCTGGCCACTGTTCAACATTTTGCAAAATGAAATACTCTAATTCAGACGATAACTTCAGTCTAATATCTATATGCTAAATGTGAATCCATGGGGTGAAGAGTTATCTCAGCAAACTGGAAGAGAGTGTAACAGACAGCCCTACTCCACCTGGCCAAGAAATAGTTCTTCATTCAGAACACATAAAACTACAATGTGTTGTTTATACAGTTCTGATTGTGACGTTTAGATGTAAGTCTGAAATTTGTGTTGCCTTCTTCCCCCTGATGTTAAACTGAGCTCATCGGCTGTTAGCTCCAGTTTCATAAGACATGAGACTGTCATCAATCATCTAACTACCAGCAAGAAATGGAATACATGTTTTCGTGTATTTTATTTTTTTTAAAACATGTCGGTGTGGTGTTTATCTCAGTTGGTAGAGCAGAAGCCCAGGGTTCGAATCCGACCTGTGGCTCTTTCCTACATGTCATTCCCCATCTCTCTCTCCATCCCCACATTCCTGTCACTCTTCAGCTGTCTCTATCAAAATAAAGCTTGAAAAGGCCAAAAAAAAAAAAAACAATATAAATATAACACCAGTAAAGTAAATTGACATTTCAGAGAACAAGTGAGAGAAAGCATTTAAGGTTCTCTCATTTCCTCTCATGCTCCTGAAACCTTTCCCCAGAGGAGCAACGTCTCCAGGTATTGTTCCTCAGAGTTTACAGGAAAATATAGTCGGAGGAGGGAAGTACAGTTTGGGTCATCAGGCCAACATCACAACACTCCATGACGAAGAAAAGTGGGAATTTGTGTGGAGGGAAGATAGATTTATTGTAACAGTGCTTGACTAAACAGAGTGGTTTACAATATCTAGGACATGTAGGGCAGGATCCCAGACAGTTAGAGGGTTATCCAAATGTGAAATGGTTCTGCCTGGGAGTGTCAGGATACAGGAAGACAGATGTCACAGGCTGAGGAAACCAGTAATGATTAATCGAACATGCAGCCTCCTACTTTCCAAAACAGGGCACAGGACAGCAATTATATTCACATTACATATAGGACATGTAGCATAAACCAGATGGAGTCAAACAAGTGCAGTAGTCGATTAATATTAAAGAGTTTGGGATGTAAAATCATCATCCTCAGATGATACCACAGCTCATCACGCACCATTTGATCAAACATCAAAGTATAATCAATTTTTCACTTATGTAATCTGTTTTGAAGTATAAGCAGAGACATTTAGTCCCTTCAAACGGAAAGGTAAAACTAAGTTCACAATGGGTGCAATGTTCAGCCTACCCCACAAGCTAGATTGCACACAACATACTGACCATTTTTCTGTTTTTAGAGCCTTATCAGGAGCGAGGCTAAACATGTTGGGATTGTCCTGTACGTTGCAAAAGTGATAAGGCCACGGGGGTCACTAAAGTCACATGATTCAAATGGGAACAAAAATGCGCGGGGTTGGTACAGTGTTGACATTTTCACCTCGCTGATGCAAGGGGGTAGGCTGAAAATGGAAATGGCGTGTGGCAGAGGTGCGTTCTGTCAAATTGAGAGCAATGTGTGCATATGATTGTGATGTTTCTTGGGCAGGTCGAGAGGTCATCAAAACATTTGAATTCATTCTGAGATCATAAATATCCATGATCATACAAACATAGCAAGATATTGTACACTGTCATGCAACAAAGTGTTATAGTGCGACAAGAGAGTCAGAGAATCATCACAATCTGTAGAAATCATGGAGTAATGAATATCTATAGTACATTTTATGGTAATCTGCCCTGAAAATATTGATAATTTCCCTGGAACCTTCGTGAGGAGGGGAAACCATAGACTGTATAGAACATAGACAGGTTTCTAAAGAGCTCAGAGTGCGGTGGTTCTGGCTGCTGCCAATGCAAATTGGAAATCCTGCCTCCATCGGCTTCCAGCTAATCAGAAAATGAACAAAGACATGGAGCACTGGTGGAGCTGAGGCAGGCTGAATGAGGCCTGATTGCTCAAACAAGCCACCTGTCACTTCAATCCTTAATGTAATTTGAACAGATGAGTTACATTCAGCCTCGGTACACTTGTCATGAACAGGTAAATTAGCTATAGAGACCAAAACTGTTTTTTGTACCAGGCTGTAAACATGTTTATTTCTGCTGTGAAGTCAGACATTTTAATCGTTTTGTAGCCAGCCTCAAGTGGATGTTTGAGGAACTGAGGTATTTAGCACTTTCCCGTTGGCTTCACTTCACAGCTGCAGAAGTGAAGGGCAACATAAATCTTTAACAGTGAAAAAGCAAACCATAGAATATTTGTATGAATGCTGAGTATTGAGATGCAAGCATGTGGATTAACTGGTTATTAGTCATATAGATAGTTGTGAGAGAGCCCATTGTGACGTAGCTACTGTACGTGGATGAAGCACAGTGCCTGAAGTGTCTGCATTCTGCTCTGGAAACTATCACCACAAACACGCTTGTAAGCTCCCGTAGAGAACTAAAGACACCTACTTATCTCAAAGGCCTGTTTATGATCCATGCTCTATCATAATAGGGGGGGGGCAGTAGCTCAGTCCATAGAGACTTGGCTTGGGAACCGGAGGGTGGCCGTTTCAAGTCCAGCATGGACCCAAAATATGGAAGATAGACTGGTAGCTGGAGAGGTGCCAGTTCACCTCCTGGGCACTGCCGAGGTGGACTGGCACTGAACCCCCCCAGCTGCTCGCAGGGCACCGGTCTGGCTGGCTGCCCATCACTCCACCATCTCTCTCCCCACAGTTGCATGTCTATGAGCCTTTTACTTGTACTGTATGTGTGTTTGTGGTTAAAAATCCATGTAAATAAAAACTGAGTGAAAAAAATAATTGTTTGTGAGGGGATTAATAAAGTATATCTTCTTCTCATAATGGTTATATTATTTACAAGTCTGGCCTTCCACTGCACTGTAGTTGAACTTTTGTGTTCAGCTCGTGATTATTATCACAGAGGACTCCACTAAAAACATCACACAACAAGAACTGCCTGAATCTACTTATCTACTGATGACAAATGACTCAAAGACTCATCATTTAACTGCAGTAATCTGGAGTGAGTGTGACAGGGACCAAAGGTCAGGGACAGTAAAGCAGTAAATATTGAATGAAAAATTCTCCATCTACAACTTGTTAGACCACACAGAGAGTTTTGTGTTTTCAGAACTCATAACTTACAGTCTGTGTAAAGTAAGAATAAATATGCGCTCTGCGCGCGTCAGACCAAAAAGGAAAGTGTTATTAACTAGCCAGCCAGATTTGAATGATTACAAGTTTATGAAATCAGGTGTCAAAATTGGGTAAAAATGAGGAGTTTCCTCAGCCCCAGGTCTGTGGGTGTGTGTCTGCTGAAGCTACGCCCACTGCAGGGAGCAGTTAAGCAGCCATTTTGAAGCGACTGATGTCAGATGTGTTCAGAAAATGACATGACTGAACACTCTGAGTGAGATTAGTTAATCTCTATCTCTCTGCTAGGAGTGCAGGGGTATGCTCAGGGTGACTTCAGTGTGTCATCGAGCCACCCTTTAGGAACACCCACAAAATCCTGGACAGAAAACTGATGGTTTAACCTCTAACTCCACATTTCAGTAATATATCATTCAAAGTCTTTTCCCGTTTTCAGCTATTTTCCAAGTATTTTGAAAGAAATCTCAGAATTGCCTTTACACAGACTTTAACTTGTTGTCCGGTGTGTTTTATATGTCTGTAAAACATTTACAATCTGTTTGCATGTGATGTGCAGTTTCGTTTAGATCTGTCTGGAACTTACCAGCGCTCTCACTTTATATAGGACAATGGTGGTCTTACTTTTTAAGTAAACAGCTCAGCTTATGCTTGTATACAAAAACGTATGTCTATAGATAGACTCAGTGCAAGCAGGACTGAGGCACAAAGAGACGCAGAAAAAAAACATTTACATTCAAGTCAAGTAGCTGATCTGTTCACCAAACAGAGAATATGATGATAGCATTCCAGTACCAACACAGAGCTCTGTATTTGTTTAGCTACAACATAGATAACATGTCAGTCTGTCTAAAATTTTGAATACTTTGAATATACTTCAATACACTATTTAAATAACAGAATGCTCTCTGTGAATGTGACAGTCTTTGCATAGAAATACATGAAGCATAAAAACATTTTTTTTGTCTTGTCTAACCTTTAGACATTTATAATTGTAACAGTCCATAAACAACTAAATATTTTTGATTTTTTTATGTATCTGCAGGGACTTAACCACTCTTACATTTTTATGTCAAACCTGTTGTGCAACAAAATAACACAGGAGGAGCAAGAGGAACCATGAAAGTCAATCCTCACAATAAATCATAGATATAAACTGAGGTCAGTTTAACTTTTTCCTCTGTACAGAGTCAAAGAGAGCATTGTCTATTTTAAGATGTACTACATGTTTTATCTCAGCACAATGCTTGCATTGCATTAGTTACTTTACTACTTATACTTTTAAGATGAACACCTTTTTCAAAAAATGTAAAGCTAAAACTAAAAGTTAAGAAAAAAAAGTCTCTGCTTCTGTTTGCAGCTTCTCATGCTGCTGCAGGGACAATGTGTTCAAACTCTCGGGAGCTCTCAGCACTCTCGTCAGACAGGCTGTCTGATTGGCTGAGCACTGACCATGATGTCATCACTGCATGTTATAAGGGCTCTGACAAATAGCCTGGGAGACACATTAGAAGAAACACAGCTCAACTGAGGGGCTGAGTGAGTGAGGCACACGGAGATTAAGAAAAAACAGACAGTAGAAAGAAAGGACATGTGACAGTGAATACTTACAGGAACTACCTGAACTGTAACATTTCTACTTTGTATGGGAGACAGAAAACAAGACAGCTACCTGTGGAGGTTTGTACTTTTATTTTTTGTTTGGTTAGTTTCACATGTTTTATGAGATGTGCTTGCTGAAGCCTGAACAGGATGGCATGAGTTTGTTTTGTGGTGTTGCTGACGTAATTTTTGTTCTTCTTTTTCTGTCAAACTAAAAGTAGAAATGGTAACAGATAGTATATGCATATAAAGTTAGCACTAACACATTTGCACTGATGTGTCTGTGGTTGGTTTATTTTTTATCAAGCTGCTTTTAAAGACTTAAATTATGAACTTCACCTCCTTGTATGTGTTTGTGTGTCTGTGTTATCCACATATGGTCTCTTCAGATGGGAAGTACAACCCCCCCAGTGTACCTCAATGGGAGTACAGAGATGTCAGACACGTCAGACCAAGCTAAGCAAGAGGAGGGTTTCAGTGAGGCAACAATGATCCTGCTGGGCATGATCATGTCCTTGCTCGTCTTTTGCATTGTCTTTGGTAACATCCTGGTCATAATAGCAATTGCCCGCTTCCAGCGTCTCCAAAATGTCACCAACTGTTTCATCACATCCCTGGCCTGCGCCGACCTGGTCATGGGTCTCATTGTGATTCCTTTTGGTGCCTGTAACAACATCTTTAAGACTTGGCACTTTGGTCGTTTCTGGTGTGACTTTTGGACTGCCACCGATGTGCTCTGTGTGACTGCAAGCATTGAGACCCTTTGTGTCATAGCTATAGACCGTTATTTGGCCATCACGTCTCCCTTGCGCTACCAGTCGATGCTGACAAAGGGTAGAGCTCGCATTGTGGTTGTGCTGGTGTGGGTGATTGCTGCCTTGATATCTTTCCTGCCCATCCACATGGAGTGGTGGATTTCAGATGATGTAAGCGCCAAGAACTGCACTAAAAACAGCAACTGCTGTGAGTTCAACACCAACATGGAATACGCCATCACCTCCTCTATCATCTCCTTCTACATCCCTTTGGTTATCATGGCGTTTGTCTACAGACGCGTTTTCCTGGAAGCCAAGCGCCAGTTGAAGAAGATTAACCAAAGTGTTGGACGTTTCCATAACAACGACAACAGCAACCTCAAATCTCTCGAGGCCAACAATGGACGTGGCAATAAGAAAGCCAAGTTTTGCCTGCGGGAACATAAAGCCCTAAAGACATTGGGCATCATTATGGGGATATTTACTCTGTGCTGGTTGCCCTTCTTTCTGCTCAATGTGGTGGTAGCCATATGGAATAATCTCAAAAGTGACCTCGATCTCACCTTCAAGATAATGAACTGGATAGGTTATGCAAACTCTGCCTTCAACCCGCTCATATACTGCCGGAGTCCTGAGTTCAGGTATGCCTTCAAGGAAATCCTCTGCATGAAGAGCAACCGACTCAGCAACACAGGGCCTGTGAATGGATACATCTACAGCAGGCACAGCTGGCTGAGTGAGCAACAAGGAAGGAGTAAGGGCAGCTATGAAGACAGTGATGCCAACGAAGGGTGTCTGGAGAAAGGAGCAGAGGTGTGCAGTGTTGAGGACAGAGCAGTGGACCCCAATGGGAATTGTAGCTTACCGACTGTAACAACTGCCCTTTAAACTGGGATCCCTGAGACTTCTGTCAACAGGGTGACTCAGACATGTTTACACTGCTATCATAAACTTTTTTCCAATTGACTAATGAAGGTAAGACCAGTCAAACCGACTGGTGGAGTCTCTGGAGACTGCTTTAAAGAAGCTGAGGAAAGTGTTTCTCTTCCTCCATCAGCGTGGTGAATAAATACTGTAGGTATATCACTTGCCCTTTTGTTACATTTGTCATGTTTAATTTCCATCTACCTCAGCACACCTTTTTTAATGTTTGTTTCTTGACTATCGAAAAGTAGTTCACATAAACTCACTGTCCACAGTGGACGGTGTGTCAGCTGTTCTGTTTCCTTTACTGAATGGACTGTGCATTATATAATTGCTAATTATCTGGCTCTAATTGAATTTGTGGTTCTTGGCAGAAGATCTCACGGCTTACTAGCATAAAAATATTTTTGAAATTCAGAGTGAACGTCGAGGTTGTAAATTCCATTCTCTCATGCCAATTCGGCATGGATAAAGAGAACTTCATAAAATGGACAGGAGTATGGAAGGATCAGACTTCATGCCTTTTTGGTGCTTTGTTTGACGAGATACATTCCAAATCAAGCAAAATTATAATTTGGCTTTGTTTTGTTCCCTTTTTTTCTTTTCTTCCTCTTTTTTTAAGGATTGTCACGGTGTGAAAGATGATCAACAGCAGGTGTGGCAGAACCTGTCTCTCTTTCTCTCTGCTCACTGCTCAGCAATGTGAGGCGCTGCTCCCTGCTCTAGTGTTTTTACAGCCTGTTGCACGGCCGGCCTGTTGCCAGCAGATAATACCAGAGATTATAAACTTATCTACGTCTCACTAGTGCAAGATGAGGAACGCCTGGGGCCATCTTCTGCTACTTCTGCTAGTCACATGATAAAAAAGTTTTGTAAATATTGTATCATCCGTTCTATTATCAGCCCTGAAGATATCTTCTATCTGTGAGTGCACAGCAGATATCGTTGTGATTAATGTGATTTACCCTGGGTTGACCTTTAAAGCTTGCAGGTGTTAAAATGCAGAAATCAAAATGCAGGATGTTGCACACTCAATACCATAATATGCACTCAATCCATGAGTTCACTTGCAACATCTATACTGGTATTTGATGCATTTAATAGCTGACAAACTATTCGTCTCCGGTCCCCTTCATGCGCCAATGGCAAAATTAATAGTTAACACAAGCCATGGCTGTTTATTAGATTTTGTGGTTGCTGTGTTTCAGCATCGACAGTGTTTACTGAAACCAGAGACGCTGTTCCTTATGGCACAAGGGTACAAACCACACACATAATAATAAACAGTGTGCCGAAATAGCCAAGTGATAACAAAGTTCCAGGCCTGAGACTTGGTCGCAGTGACTACTAAGGCCGACGAACGGAGATGAGAAAACAGTGCACCTTGGTCACGCTGCCCACTGACATTTCCCAGAGTCTCCTCGCTGTAAACGGATGTCTCGATCTGAAATCAGTCAGTCCACTGAGCAGCACCTCAGCTGTTCCAGTTGTTTCAGTCGGTTCTAAGTCAGTCTACTTTAGGCACTTATTAGTGTGCAGTCTCCAGGAAGCTGAGCCTGGCCAAAAAAACACAATTAAATCCCTTATCTCTGCCAGATGCCGGATCTCTCTATCTCTTTAGCTGGAGCATCAGATAGCTCCGTTTGTAAAACAACACAGGAATATATTAACAATTTACAAAAATCCCAATTTGCAGGTTGTGATGAGGTCTAATAGCCTAACCTGAAATGAGACTGGCTTCCTTATCACCAGTCTTCGCAGACTCAGAATGTCATTTTTTGACTTAGGCAAACATTAATGGAAAATGAGCACTTAGCATGCCTGGCTTGAATTGGAAAATTTCCACACTTTTCTTTCCACACTTTCCGAAACGCTTGCAAGATCATTACTTTCAGCAGGAGTAATGGAGTTGTTGGTGCAGATGTGGCACCCTTTCTCTTAGTCTGTCTGGCGATCTCTAGTTTGTTCTGATCAAAGTGACAGCATGCTAAATGTGGCTACTGCAGTCAGGAGGGGGAGCAGGGCTCCTCTGCCAGTCTAAATCGGTGTTAGTGACCTGTGTATTAGTGCATGTTGCGTTGCCTCTGGAGTAAGGTCGGCTGACATTGCCGAAACTGTGAACTTTGTTCCCTCAGAGGAATCTCTATGTACTGTATTGCTAGGTTTGGTCAGCACTGTATTTACAGACCTTAGAAATGGACGTAAATACGGTGTCATCATACGTCAATGTTCGCCATGTGAAAAACAAGCTTTCCAGTATGTTGATCTTTTTTCTGTTTTTATTGGTCATGGATTTACAGCAAAGTAAATGCAGGGGTTGAATGTCATAACACATGTTCTCCAGGGTTTCTCTTTTCAACATTTTCACTGTACAGCATGCACAAAGCACAAAACGGATAAAGATTCAAGACCAAGATTTTTTTCGATATATTCACTCAGAATGAATTGAATCATTGATAAATTGATGAGTCACTGCTGGATTAAAAAAAAAAAAAGTCTGTATTTAACACAACTGTCATTTTTAGAAGTTATCACTTGCATGTCTGCTATATATTTGTGGTGATGTGTTTGTGGACTGTAGTTCCCTTTCCCTTTTCAAAGTGATCTGTTTTAGTCCAAGTGAAGTAGGTTGTGAACTATATATTCACACTGCTCCCTCCTGGCAGTGGCCTCTCCTTGCACCTCAGCTGTCTCAGAATTATTCATGGTTACTGTTTCATCAATACACCTGTATAATAAGGAATGTAAATCATGTCTTCTCATGCTGGAGGACACAACACAGTTATGTGCAATGAGTCTTGAATGATTAGCCGACACTACAAACATTCCAAGTAAAGCTGATGGGTTGGAACCATAAACCACATCTACTGATGCATATAATGAACATTCAGTTCTCACACTGAAATCTGGCCCGTCTACTCGCTGGTCTGGTTATACCAACTCTGCAAACATTAAAGCTTCTTTAATACTTTGTGCCAAACACATCAACGCTCACGTGGGCTCATGCTAATGCTGTCCTCGCTGATCCGTTCTTGTTCCGATTTAATAAAAGTCACTTTGCACCCCAAAAACAGATGATCTGATCTTAAACAGCACTGTATAGCACTTTCATGAAACATTTGTAACCTTTTTAACATTTGAATCCACATTTGAGTTCATGAGCTATAAACAATTAATGGCTGGAGAGTTTTTTTTAAACTCTTGTACCATATTTTTGTGGAAGTCCTCCTTCCTGTTTGCAACTAAAAATGAGAAACAAACGCTCAGCATAGATGTTGTTGAAGGTGTACTGTTCTGATAAATAGATGTATGTGAATGTGAATTTTCTATGAAATTTAAATATTGCTTTAGCCGTCATATGAAAAGTAAACCTATTGTATGTGAACTATTTTTCATGGCCGGAGTGAAAAAAAAAGAAAAAAGTTGTCACTCAAGCTGAATGTTTACTAAATGTTTGCAAGCTATTTTCGCACAAGTTTTCGTCACTGTTAAGGTAATGAAGCCTGTTACAACATGTGGTATACTGTGGTATTTATGAAAAAAAAAAAAGCAAGTGTATGTGCTGTAACATTTGTATTGAAATAAATTATGTACATGTGGCATGTTATGTCCTCATCGCCGTGTCCTTAATGATCAATGCACAGTGAGAGGTAGAGGCAGACCCTATACTTACCCTATAAGTCCGAAATATACAAGCAATCAAAAGAATAAGTCATGAGACATATGAATGCATCGAGCCTGCGTGCTGACAGCAGTTAGCTCTATTTCAGTATGGGAAAAGCAGTCGTCAGGAAGCGATCCAGATGGAATGACGGACAGGAGGGAGATCGTGATATTATGAAAATGTTTCCATTCTCCTTTTGAAACTGCATGTCAGTGTTCCAAGTAATTTTAGATTATACGGAGTACCTAATTCTATCCGAGAAAGCCAAAGGAGGAAGACCGTAGAGATATATAGAGCTATAAAAATGTCGTAATATTTGGCACTAAGTTAGATTGCATAGCGTTTGTCGTGTTTCTCTCAAGAATGAAATATGAATCTGCTGAATGAAGATCTAAAACCCTTTAAAGTAGTTAGCGTTGCTAGGAATGTAGAAAACACCTGATAGGCTCTTATCAGTTTGGCCTCAGATCAAGGAAACTCTGATAGATGTGCTTTCATTCTCATTTTTTTCTCTTTTCTTCATGTATACTCGATAATAACAGTCCTTCCTGTTAGTATAGTCATACAAAGTATGACTGGGGGTAACATATGTTCTGTTATCTCATTCAGTCTATCATTATCCATTTTCATTCAAAAACAGAGCAATACTGTGATCTATTAGCTTCTGTAAACTCTCAAGTATCATCCCTAGACTTACTTCTTATAATTTAAATAGTCTTACAGCTATTTATCAACTCATTAGTCATCCTTTCCTCCTACAGGTTCCTCTTTGTCGAGGCATCTTCAGTATATATGCATCCACTTTCGCACACAAGAGCTCTTCACCTCTGATCCCTCTTAGTTTTTCCCCTGCAGCCGCAGATTATACTGTTTTTAGTTAGAGTCCTATCAAATGTCTTTTAAGGGATTAGACTTGCATTGAGGGCACTCCACAGGAATGCGTGCATACATGAGTCTGTGAGATCCGGCATGTGTTCTCTGGAGATTGATGGACAATTTTCAATGCTGACAGAGAAACTTCAGCTTCAACTTATTTTGCCCACAGTCGTCTCAAGCTCTCAAATATAAGTCTATGCATGGTAATATCTAATACTAGACTTATTACTAACAAGATAAAGAGGCAATATAACTATATCTAGACCTACCATGTTGTCTGAGATACAAAAAAACTCCCTGAAAGGGAAAAGAAGAAGGGTCTATTTTAGTACTGTTTTGAGATCTCACATAATGTTAATCATGGCAGTGACACAATGCACACAGATTGTGAGCATGTGAAAGCGTTGTCTCTGATAGATCAATAAGTCCCCTGGTACTCCACTGAGTACAGTGACCGAGGCACCACAATGTCTGCAGTCCCGTCACTCCCAAGGGTTTTACTAGCATGTGCAAGTGTGTGTCTATGTGTATTTGAGTGTGCAGATGTACGCACGTGCGTAGGCGCGTCACAGATGCAGACGAGCTCAAGTCATAGCTTGTCTACATCTGAAAAACTAGCTCTACCTGACCCGAGGTTATAAAAGCAAATATGAACTCAAAAGATCTGCTTCATTCTCCTTTCAAGGCCAAAGAAAACGCAATAAAACACGTCTTCAAAAATATTTTACTTCTCAAAACATGCTATATTCTGCCGCTACTCTTGTCTACTAACAAACGGAGTACAGTTACCTCGTAAATTTGTTCATTCATCACTGAGTCAAACTGTAGTTTTCTGCAGCTAAGCTCAGAACATAAGAGAATATTACTTTTGACAAGTGATTTATGCACTGTTCTCATGGATTGTGCAGTGTCAGCTATTTTCCCTGAGTCCCTTTGGCAACAAAATAGATCATAGTTAAAGAAACAAATCCATGTTCATATGGCATGCAGTTCATATCAATTGGAAAAAATACCAAGATATAAATAGAATATAAATAGGATAGATGTGACATTAGTGATGTGATGTGAAAGCTCTCTGGGAGACATGAACATATATGTTGTGGCAATGAAATCCATATGTTCCCTTTTTTTGTTCCATTTTTATACAAGCTCCAAAGGCCCAGACACACAAAGAAGAGGCACAACAAAATCAATACATGTTATTTGGGGGTAACACACCTCTGGGCTCTGAGCTGCCAGGCTCACAAACTCTGTAAATCACTTGAAATAGTTGGCGGTGTCACAAAGCCTCATGTACGCAGATGATCGTACCCGAAGCACAAAGTTACATAGGGCAGAAACAGAGCTGCAGAGTGAGAATAACAGAAACACTATTCAGCTGATTACATGCCAATGGAGCATCAAATGATTTAAAATCATTTATTTTATGGTTGAAAAGTTGCTTTAATGACTAGGGCTCTTTGGTGAACAGCTGGTGAGCTGTTGCTTAACATGGCAGTTATCCAGAAACGCTAATGTTAACTCAAGTCAGCCAGTCACAGCATCTCTCCAAGCTTCTCTCTGTACTGTGCTGCACCTGTAATCCCAGGATTGTGCCTCATTTAAATAGTTCTTGTAGAAAAGCTTTAACTAGCAAGTCTACCACTGTCATTCGTTGCTGAACGATACGGACACAGACCAACAGACTGAATCAGTTAAAATAGTTTATTGAGAACGCCAGGGAGGATGTGCTATAGCTGTTTCAGAGGAGTGGGTGCCAGGGGTGGTGCAGGGCTGGTGGTGGAGGGCAGGGGTGGACAGGTTGCAGGACGATTGCAGACAGTCTTTGAGGCTCGGAGAAAGTCAGAGTTAATCCAAAGATCAAATATTCACAAGAGAACAAAGTTCAAACAAATGAAGGGAGAGAGCCGTAGTGCTTGTTACCACTATTGTGACAGAACAAACGAACGTGGCGGTATCTGGGAGGAAGAGCAGGTCTATTACACTCCAGCGGTTGATTAGTGAATCCGTAACCGGTGTTGAAGTAATCAGGCAGGTGAGAGACACACACACGGAGAAGACAGGAGGGGAGAACGACATCCTCCATGGTAGAGGATCTGCAGCATCTGTAGATATAAAAGGCTCATTTCAAGGCAACAAAAAAATAATAATACTTATTTTCAGGTGATCATACACAAATGCAAACATAGTTGTCCATATTATATTCAATTTCAGCCATATTCTACAAATAGAGCCACCTACATTGTACATACTGGACCTTTAAATGCTTGTGTGGTGCCTTTATGTAATTTACCTACTGCTTTATTCTTTGTAAGGTAATGACTATAAGGTCCAAGTTAGTTAGTGGTTTATTTTTCTCCCAGAGACCAAAGCAGAATATCACAGATGCTGCCGAATGCACTTGTGTGCAGCATACAGAGCAGCTCCTCTGTCTGAACAGACTTGCTACAAACTGCATACATCTGTTTGTGGTTTTCTATGATGAAAAATGCATCGTGGCTTTGGTTAACAGGAGGTCAAGAAAGTTTGGAGTATGCATGGGTGGTCACACACAGTAACTTAACTGCTTTGAGCCACCGTGTTATACTGCTTTATTTCAAATGTCAAGAGCCTCGTTTTTTTTTTTGTAGCTTTGTTCATGTATTTCTGTAGAGGAGGCAGTGTAATAATGCCATTTAAAATGTGCCTAAGCTCTGTCTGTTTCTTTCTCACCTAATGGCTCAATTATCTGACAAAATCACAGTCATAATTTGCTTCCAAGTAGCCTAATCAATTGGACTCCGAGCCAGCACCAGTGTATTGTATTCTTAATGGTAAGCAGTTGTGTTTGTTGATGGATTTGTGTCGCTTTTACCACCTTTCCAAAGCCACCCGGGTGCCTTATGTAATGCTGCAGTATATTTTCTGTTTGGTTTAAATGCAAAGAGAGTGTTGTTGGGGAGATAGTGTGCTATATAAGCTGCAGGAATTGACTTTTGAAGAATGCATCAAGCAGCACCATCACCGCCGAACACACGCAAGAGTGTTAAAACGGAAAGCTTACGTTAATCATGCACTTCTTTGTTAACACAACTCGCAAAGCTGCACCGTGACCGTACCCGTAGAAGACGTAAGGTTGGTGCGTGGGAGGAGATTAAGTACCTGAGAATCTCACAGGTTTTAAATCATTCGTAAGAAACACAAACACAGGAAGGAATGACTGTCACATTTTTGTAGCGCCCTAACAAGAGTGGAAATTCCTCGTCGCAGACTTGTCAGGCCTTGTCAATGTTTCTTTGACACCAGAATAATCTTCTTTCTTGACATTCTTCACAGTGTTTAGCAAATGAGAGACAAAGATGCTTGTCAGTTGGAAAAAAACAAATGCCTAATAAGGAACTACAGATATGGATGTGGTAAGATACCATGCTGATGAAAAATGCAATTGTGTCTACTGTAAGTGTGTGTGTGTGTGGCTTCATGGGCTTATGGTTAATGTCATGTGGCAAAGAAATATCCAAGAGTAAACCCTGACTCAACAGAGGAGCGCGGCATGTAAAGTGGAAGCTATGACTTGAATTTAAAACACATCTCAGTCCAATAGTAAATACATAGCATAGGTAGAATATTTCCTTAGATCCATGGTAAGTTGCTTATAGGGAAAATGGACATACTAGATTTTGTTTGCTATCAATTGTCTTCTAATGTCATGTAAAAAGATAATATATATAAAAAATACAAATATTAGCATTTGCATTTAATATTTTTAAATAGAAAACAGACCAACTTAATTAATCTTGTCTTGTTTAAAGTTTATTGTAGTAGTGTGAGAAAGGAAAATCTTTTTAAATGCACTGTAGATTAAATGAAAAGTACTAGACAAGACGATGCCCAATGTCAGCAATATGGCCATCTGGCAAGCAATACAGAAGTACCCGCTGCCGCAATATCAGGCAACAATGTCGCTTTTTTCCTTAAAGGTGTACGACTCCTCAATTTATCCTCCACATCGCTCCATAAAGGGATTAGTGTATATGCACACTATTTTATCATTCAACCCTGCTGTAGAATGATAAGTAAATTTCACTTTGTACAAAGAAAACTATGTTTAATGTTCAAGTGCAAGGAACATGAAAGAACTGTTCATCAGAATAATATATCACCGCAGACATTTTAAACTTTATGTCTAGATTATGGCCAGTGAGAACAGTTCCTGTCAACACGAACCTCGTCTAATGAATATCTGTACAGACAGGGAGTTAATCCTGCTGCCCAAGCTTTCATCAGGAGCTGCTGTAGTTTTTCACCTTGACCTTACTGAGGTTGCGAGATAGTCTGGAAACTTTTCAACCCGAGACAGTAACTTTTCTTTATATAGTATTAGTATTAGTATAGATAGAGGACACGCTCTCCAATCAAACTGAAAAATAGTGCAGCCTGTGGTGGATGTCAAGCTGAACTCATTCACAACAGTAAAGGATAATGTAGCCACAGAAGAGTTATTATCCTGGGTAATGTGAGATATGATGGAGAAGAGCTGGGCAGAGCAGTAGAGTGTTTGTGTGCATGCATGTTCATCAATCATGGTACTGAAATTGGACTAGATGTGACAAATCAGGTATGTTCCCAATTATGCTTATTAATATCATTACATGAGCACTGGCGTATGATTTGTATAAGACTGTTGACACTGTGCCTCTGCAAAAAGTGTGTTTTATATCTACTTTTTTTCAGAGTTTGAATTCTGCCCTCTGTATCCTGGAAGCTTTGACTGTGTAAAGTGGTGTGACTATGACACAAAGTTCCCTAAAAGGGGCAACTTCTCCCTGTCCTGAGGGTTCAGTTAGGACATCTTTCCAGTTATTTTTGCAAACTACAGAAATACTAGAAAAAATTATTCTTAAAAGGTTACTTCTTCAAAAATGAGATCCAAGAAACATGATGCTCCCGTGGGAACCATCATCTGAAATCATAATGTTCTTGCTTTTTGTGTTGTTGTTCTATCACCATACCATACTAATCACCATACACACATGTAGCACATGTGTATGCACCTCCAAAATCCACTAATATTAAGTCAGTTAGCTACATACATTAACATCTTTTGTTTTAGTCTGCATGTCTTTTTTTAATGTTTTGTTATTCTCTTGTACAGACATTTTTTTGTTGTATGTATCTGTTTCCTCACCCACTTCTCCACTTGTTGTGTATGTTTATTTTTATTATTATTATTATTATTATTATTATTATTATTATTATTATTACACTGTAAAAGCACTGAATGCAAAACTGCATTAAAACTCAGTTTACTCTCTGGTTACTTTAAAGTACAGTATAGTATGGCATATGCATTTTCAATAAATGGAAGATTTGTAGATAATGCAACTCTCTTGATACTAAAAATAATCTATTTTTAACCAGCTACACTGACATCTCTGTGTGTTTATGATTGAGTCCTCGCACGGCCATGGAGATGGATATGCAAAAAGGAGGCAAAAAAGTATGTGCAGTGTTCTCTGAAAAAGTACACAGAGTTCTCTTCTATACAGTGGCGTCAAATGATTTCGATGAAAGAAACTAAGGTAACTACCATGTTTAAAGCTTGGAGGGTCAGTGAAACACTAATTACCAATTTATTTCGTTGGGTTGGTTTTTAACTACACTCTCTACTATGTCAGAATCCTACATTTTATGCCCTTAGGGTTTCACATATTGTTTAGTGGAAGGTTTTTGGGTCACTAGAGATTATTCAACCTTGTGTTTTTCTGCTATTGATGTTAATGACCTTCTGTTCCACTGAAGCAAATAGAGTAAAAACTGTAAACTCGTTAAGCAAAAGTCCCCAAAGATCATTCAAACGAAACACTGGGAATACTTAAAAGGGAAAAACGATTCGGTGCTTGTTTTGGCACAATCAGATGTGTTTTGAACATGCCTGTGGGGGGAAGGAAAAAGCAGAGGAATATTATTTTGCATGCAAGCCATGTATGCAAACATGCCTTCCATTGGCTTGTTGCTTTACCACAACCTAATCTTTTAACAGCTCTTTTTTGTTTGGCCTTTCATAAATTCTCACTCTAACTTGCTTGCTTTTCCCTCCCGTGTTGTATTGTGCCAATTCCCTAGAATGTACCCTAGTTAATATCTTGTTACTGTAATTCAAGACGATTAGGCACACTATCCCCTCCAAAAGTGTGGCTAAATTCAAGTAGGACCACATGTACTTACCACTAGATATCATTGCCTGTATTTGCAACTCATCCGGTCAGGAAATGTATTTTAACTTTAACCTATAATCCACACCTGTTCTTTCTAGCTCTGTGTTATACAAGGCCCTTCCTGCGCTAATGGACGTCATTGTTGAACTTGACCCCAAAGTGTGACTGAGAGGACACTTTCCATTATGCTCAGCTGCTGGCAGAAGACAGAAATCGTTTTCCCTTCCTCCTGCCTCTCTCAACTGTTGATAGTGTTTGCAACAACCAGAGAATGTGACACAGGCTGCAGCTAGAGATTGTCTTTCACTGCCATCCTCTGGCCAAACTGAGGAACGACACCATCACCATGGCTTTTATATGGCAAAGCACAAAATCAACAAGATAGCACTCTCTTGTGGTGCTTTCAAGACATGGCATATTTGCTGCTTCTTTTTTTTTTTGTGGCTTTGCGGGCACTGAGGTGCAAAACACAACAACATTTGACACAGCAAATCAGAAAGCACACATAAAAACTGACAAAACATTGGAAATAAAATCACCACCTCCCTAGTGTTGTGGCTCCAGTGGAATGGAGTGTAAACATGGAAACTGTAAATTATTTCATGAGAGACATATGGCCATAAATACTCATGAAACAACAATGTTAACACAAAAAGTGAATTAATTCAGGACGGAAATACCTTGGATTGTGTGTTTCTTTGGTGTAAAAGAACTTGTGTCTTCCTGAAATCCAAGAGTTTTTTCTTGTTTTCTCGTTTTTGTTTTTTTGCTCTGGTTCTGATTACTTTTGTTGTTGTACTTTGCACCTCAAGGCCACTCTGTTCCTCTCACATTTGAATGGACAAAAGCACAAATAAATACTCAGCAAACAAAATAACATTCTTTATGCTTGAGTCATATCTTCCAGAGATACTAAAAATACATTTAGAAAAACATATATTACAAGCACAATGCACTGTAATAACCATAGAATATATTAGAAAAACAAAAGGCACATGCTTTAAAGTCACTACATCTCTGAAACAGTATTGACATCATTTATCCTACAATAAGTGCCACGTGGCTGGAACGTCGGAGTCAGTTTGCCGGTCAAGAAACACACGTGACCAGGCAAAGGAAATGTCAGTGAAGAACATAAAGTGCCACTGGAAGACATGATTTAAGTCCATGTGTTCACCATGTGTTTATCACCAGATTTATCTTAATCTGTGTCGACCACACTCACAGCTTTATCAGTGTTTACACCAACAAACTCTACCTGGGCAGCATCACACTGACATCTTTTTCTGTTGCATCTGCATAGACATCTGTTTCTTCAGTGGGGCTGTTTTGCTCATCCTGAATATCAGAATCTGTGTTTTGAGAGTCTGTGTGTCTTGTGTTAACAAGTGTGTGACTGGGCATGCTGTGTGAACTGTCAAAGTCATTCCCGTCTGTTTGATTGTGGTAGGTTTGCAAAGTGTCGGTGGAGCTGCTGGAGTCTGAGATCTGCTCTTTAGCTGTATCAAAGGACTCAGTCAGAATACTGTCACTGAACGACTGACTGGCGATGGTCTGTGTCTCAAAGGCGTCCACAAAAAGGCTTTCTGTATCAGGAAGATTAATGTTGTGATCGTCTTTCCCATTAGTGTCTGTATCCTCTGTGTCTCCATGCATTATACAAGTTCTTGGAAAAGAGTTGTCTTCACATTTTCCATTTTCAGGCATAAAAGTGAAAACACCGTTTCTCTGAACTGATCCTTCTGTATGTTCCACATCAGCATCAGAGTGTTTTTCCTTTTTGTGGCCAGGCTCTGTGTCTGCATCGTCCATGTTCTTCTCTCCAACAACAGCGCCTCCTTCTCCAGCCAGAACTCTCTTCAGACTCTGGGCTCTGTCTCTGTAAACTTGGCACAGCTCGGCATCGGGCATGTGGTTGCCGTGGATCTCTGCCAGCTTCATGTACACCACATACAGAGCCTCGGGGTTAGCTTGGTCTTCTAGGGCCGCTGCCAGAGCCAACTGGAAGTAGCCCACTGCATCAAAAGCATCCTGGAGGGGGTGAATTGAGCAGAGGTCAGAACAGGTCTCATCTAAATTAAACACATCTTATCTTCACAGGTGATATTTTGATCTCCACGTTGACACCAAATAAAGGTCAAGACAATGTTACTGTTGCTGCGCCGTAATCTCGAGCTTCTTTTTAATAGGACACCTTAAAAATAGGACAAAAATGAAATTTGGCAAAGTTTTTCTTGTAGTCAGGGGAAATCTAGGTCAGAACCTTATGTGTCATTATTGTGGTGGTAATAATGCCCTGATTTCAAGTTATTTTGAGGAATAAGGAAAATTTCTGACAGGAAAATTGATGACTTTGTCAGAAAGGAAAAGAACCTTTGAAAGGAGAAATGTCTCTGTGAGAATTTATTCCTTCATAGTTTTTCTATTTTGATTAAATACATAATATGATTTTAGACATAGAAAACAAAGTCTTTATTTATTTATTTTAGGTGTATTAAGTGTAATGCTAAATTTACACGATCATATATATGTTTTACTTTACAGTGAACCTTAATCAGTGTCAGAAATCTTGTTGTTGTTTTTCATTTCTGTTCTGAGAACAGAACATTAATAAAATGTCAGGAAATGAGGCTAAAGAGACTAGACATTGGCTCATTGTCGGTGCTTTAAACCCACGAGACCACATTGCAAAACATTAATATCAAAGTCAAATTATTTAAATCTGTGTTTTGAACCCAGATAGAGAGGAAAAATTTCAGTAACTGGAACATACAGTATATATTCTGTTTGCTCATGACATGCACACAAACACAGAAATACATTCATCTACCTTGAGTTTGTGTAGAGTGAGATTGCCCAGTCTACAGTAGAGCTTGGTGTAGTAGCGAGCCTCCATAGGGTGCTCTATGACGGGTGAACAGAGGGACAGGGACTTGAGGTAGTAGTTTTCTGCCATCTCGTACTGCTCCAGGCTGTAGTAAATTGTGGCCAGCCTGTGGTAGGCTGTCCTCTCATTCACATGGACACCTGAGAGGAGGAAAAAAACAAACAACAATGATCAGTGCTGACAAATTGGCTCAGAGTCAGCTGCAGCTGCCTTTATGGCATCACTAAAAGTTAACTAACAGTCGCAAGGCTTTGAGGTGATTCTACTATAGGCCACGTTTGCACCTGTTTCGTCAGCGATCTGAACAGCCAGTGTTGCGTACTGCAGAGCCTCCTCCTGCTCTCCGTGGTTCATTAACAGGTCTGTCAGTTTACTCAACAAACGAAACTCTGAATGGATGTCTTTGATGCTCCGTGCAAATGGCAGACTGCCATCCTGAAACCAAATATAAAAGTTTTGATTGAATGAAATCGGTGGTGCCAAGAATAAAATACACATTTAACGCCATCAAGATAAAACTTACTACAGCTTATCATAAAAATACTGCATGGCGACATGACATTGTAGCTTTGAGACTGCCAAAATACATCACATGCATTTTATTTCTCTTACCCTGTAGAAGGGCAGTGAAGCCATCTGGTTCCTGTGACCTTTAAAGTAGACATCTCCTGCCTCCTCGTAGATACTCATGGCAAAGTGAGGATCGTTCATCCTCAGAGCTGTCTTTACCGCTGCCTATCAATCAAAATGAACTCAATAAATGCATATATAACATTAGAATGTGAAAATTAGCAATTTGTGTTACACTTTTAAAACAAATTAATCGATAAAAAAGAATTAAGCATGAGACTGAAGCACTGGCAGCGTGGTGAGGACATGATAGAGACACCGTCTTTACTGCTCAGGAATGAGGAGTACCTCTATTCAATGAACACCAGTTTTGTGGAGTCTGTAAAATGTTCACCTCCATGTAACTACTGTCATATATTCATATTGACACACGGATGTCTTTAGCTTGTATATATTTTTAGATTTTTAGATTTGAATATTTTATTTTATATTTTTTACATCTTTTACTTATATTTTAGATATCATGTTTATGCTGTTTGGACAGGAAACGAGGATAAGAGGGAAACGAAATTTCAATACTCTGTATGTCCTGTACATACAGTATAGCAACATTGACAATCAAGTTGACTTGAACTTGAACTTGATATTCCTTCTCACCTGCAGGTACATGTCAGCTAACTCGTCCTCATGGATGAGGAAATAGATGCGTCCCACCTGTAGCCAGGTTTCTGACTCTTCCTCCCTCTTGCCCAAATCAATAGAAATCCTCAGGCTCTGCTTGGTGTAGTCCAGAGATTTACGAGACGATCTGCAAGCCGCAATTCAGATTTGAGATTGTTTTGGTCTAAAAGATGGATAGTGAATAAGAGTGAGTGTGACGGAGAGGCACAAACTCACCTTTCAGTGTTGAGTGAGAGGTAGAGGCTGCTGAGGATCTCCAGATATTCTCCTTCCAGCCTCTTGTCCTTCAGCTCTCTGGATACCGACACACAGTGCTCATAGTAGACGATACTCTGGCCATACAGCAGCATGTCAGCATACAGCCGACTCAGCACCTTGGCCACCACCATCTGACCTATGACAAAATCCAGTAAATGTGTCACCTGTTGCTTGGAATCAAATATTTAAAGATAAAAGCTTTGTCCATGTTACAATGTGATTTGCTAGTCTTCCGTTTGTTTCACTACAGAGGAGATTGAGGGAGAGAATCGAAGTACAGGGCAGTTCAAGCAACTACTTTGCACCTAAAAATCCCCAGACAACTGCTGGTCAGAGACCTCCGATCATCTGTTATCACAAGATTACAGTATAGAGTATATAAATAAAGAGTATATAAAGTATAGTTTGTACTGTAAAATGTCACACTCAGCACATATCAAATATCTTGCCACAATATTTAGCAGATATTTCTCTCTGTTCATGGTTCTGAATATCAATATCAGGTAAGAAGTCTAAATCTATACAGAGATAGGATATTGTATTATTTTAGTTCTCAGGTTGCCATAACTGATTTTATATTTCTTTGTGTGCACACATACTGTTCCTGTATCATCAGCAGCCAGTTAGTTTAGCTTCACACAATGACTGGAGAGCTAACCTAAGCTAAGATAACTGGCAGACTACGTGTTACTGGTGATAGACATGACTGTCAGAGCTTCACCGGGAAATGAAAGTTAAACTTCATTTCCGCCTGGCATCGTTTACTTGTGTACTCCTTGTTTTGTTTCAGCTATGACTCAACAGTGTGTGGGCGTCATTATCTCTTGTGGGTGTTAACACTCATGTCCTTGTTTATAGTTGCAAAGGTTCAGTTCACAGTTCACCGAAAACACAACTTGTTCAGTGAACGCCGCTCTTTTAGCGCAAGGGCAAGAAAGTAAATTTCCGAAAAAATTTAAACTATTCCTTTAATGTGCCAGCATGTACTGTTAGAATAAAATGTTTTATATTCGTATTGTGTGACCTGTAGGTTATGTTGCCAACTCATCACCCTGGTTTCTATAGATCCATAGAGCAGAAGGCCACCTCTATCAGTTGATTGAAACAGGATCTGTAGAACAGAGGGCTACTCTGATTATCAGCCGGTTGAAAACAGAGGGACAAGATACCATCAGGGTCAAAAAGTCAAACCCCCTAAAAGTTCAGTATGCAGTTAGTCATGTGAGGCATACTGCAAGATAGATGTCTCAGATCGCTGACTAGGTACAACTGAACATCGAAGGGGGAGTTTAGGTTTTCCAATTGGAGCAGCTGAGTGCCAAGAGGCTGGGACCAGCCTGTGCACCAACAAGGGAGAGCCAAGTTTAAACCAGGGTCGCTCCTCAACAGTTTTTGGAGCAATGAGATAGGCACACATATTATATAACTTTGTGTGAATTCTAAGTTAGGCACTCTCTTTTTGGAAGTTGGTTGCAGCGAACTGCTTGCAGACTGCGATTTGCTAAACAAAAGAGGTCCATGTACATGTAAATTTTGGTGTCCTGATGCTAAATAAATACTTGTACTAAGGAACAATCCGGCTATAGAATTCCTCTATTCAAATCAACGAACGCGCTGACAGTACTCACTGTGTAAGTTTCTGGCATGCAGTGCAATAAGTAGCCCCATTTCATAAGAGGCCCTGATGTCGTGAGTCCTCCCTCTGTCTTTGTAGCTGCGTCCCAGCCAAAGGTACGTCTGAACATGTTCCTCGTCAGTGGGGCTTTCCGAGAGATCCAGAAAAAGACGCAGGGATCTGGTAATACAATCATCATCGCATTAAATAACTCTTTGTGAACTGCTGAGTTAGCGCTTTCTAACGGGAAAACCTTCAACAATAAGAAAGATATCTGACCTGACCAGGAAGCGTTCTGCAACACAGGATGCGCCCACATCCAGTGCCAGGCAGCCCAGGTTGGCAAGTGCCAGGGCCTGGTTTCTTTGATTTCCACTTTCCCTGGAGATCACCAAGGCAGAGTGGAGATGCCAGCCTGCCTCTGGGATGCGACCCTGCCGCCTTAGACACAAAGCCAATAGGTTGTGGATCACGCCTCGCTGCGTGGGACTGTCTGTGCCCTGGAGAGAGGTGCACACAGATTACACATGATGTTCACATAGAGGGACAGTGAGGACTTCGCAAGATGATGTGCTTGCTGTACCTGGAGTGATGTGAGAAGTGGTTGTAGGACTCTCTGGGCCCTCTCAGCCTGGCCTGTCAGCACCAGAAGCCACCCGAGCAGCACAGAGGCCTCAAAGCCCTCTTCCTCATTGATGTGTCCTCCTGTCTCTACTGCTCGTTGAGCACAGTCCACTGCCTTATCTAGAGCATCATACTGCTGGTAGACAGAGGCCAAACCCTGGCAAAGATCCCTCTGGGTCTTCATGTCTTCCCCTTGCTCAGCTATAGCCAAGGCCTGCTGAAGGTAAACTACAATCTGGGCAGGGAGGAGGGAGGTTCCTTCCTTCCAGCGTGGGTTCAGGCGAACAGAGTTCCTGATAAACAACTCAATCCTCTGGAAAGCATTGTGAAGGGAGTGGTCTTGTCTTGAGTCCAGACTCAGAGAGGCCAGGGCCAAATAAGGCATGTATTTACGATTATAGAGCCAGCTCAAGAGCCAGTTGAGGTCCACAGGAACTATGGGATGCCCCTCAGCAGCAGAGAGAGACACTGAGAGGAACTGGAGTCGCTCAACAAAGGGAAGGGCATCATCGGTCTTCCTGAGGTGCAAGAAGAGGCTGGAGATGAGGTAGCAGACACGAGCCTCCAGATGTTTGTCCCCCATCACCACTGATCTCTTCAGAAGCAGCTTCAGCAGCTCAACCTCATCCGTGGAGGTGAAGGTGTGGCAGGGGAGACAGAGGAGCAGGGCACTGGCCTTCTCCAGAGTCTGGGGCAATTTATCGGTCATGCGCTGCTTCAGGTAGACGGCGGTGAGATTCGTGTAGAGAGCAACGAGGAGCGGCGTGTCAGAGAAACTGTCCACACGAACACTGAGAGCCTCCTCATAGTACACACGAGCCTGAAGAAAGGAGGAAACAATTATGTAGGAACTGATTTCAAATGGATGTAGACAGCAACAACTACTCAGCTAGATTGTGGTGTCCTGTAACAATCGCACTTGCTTTAAATAATCTCTTTAGGGAGGAATTAAGCACATTAAGAAATACACAACACACATATCAATACTCGAAATGAAATACAAACCTGGGAGAACTTTAGCTTCCTGGCACAAAGTCTTCCCAGGAGGAAACATGCTCGCCGATGTGCCCAGTGCATGCCCATTCTCTTGGCGCACTCCCTGATGCTCTCTAGGTGACCTGATAACTCGTCCTCGGTCTTACCACTGAAGGTCACCCACAGGAAGGAGTACTGCAGGTCGTACAGGGGCAGGAAGTCCTCCTGGAAAAAGATAACAAACAAAATAGTTAAAAAAAAGAAAAACAAAGTTAAAGACTAAATTAATTCAATAAACATGACTGCTTTATATTGTTGAGGTCATGTGAAGAATTACAAGCAATCCAATAAGTGAGTTAAAAAAGAACGATGGTGGTGCTAGGGAATTACTCACTGGGTGCTTCTCAGGGGGACTGCCCATCACTCCACCATCTCTCTCCAAAACAAATTGCATGTGTATGCCTTGTACTGCATGTGTGTGTATCTGGGTTAAAATGCATGTAAATAAAATAGAGTGTAAAAAGAATTTCCCCGTTCGTGGAATTAATAAAGTATATCTTCTTCTTCTAACTGTGTAGTACAGTACATTGATAATTTATTTACGGACATGGTTTTGGGTTTCACATTTTATTTTGTAACACTTCCCCCTTCTTGTTTCTGTAACTTTACTTCCTGCCGTTGTTTTGTTTTCTGACAGTTTTGATTGCCCATTCCTCCTCAGTTAAATTCGCCTGTGTCTCAATCAGAGGCAACCTCTATGGCTGTGAAGTGACGGCAAACGTGGAAGTGCCAAAAACTGCAGTTCCTCAAATGACCACTTGAGGCCTGAAATAAACATGTGTACAACAACAAGTTGTTTTCCAGAAACTTGTGCTTGCTATCTGGATTTTTATTTTCTGCCTGCTCCCAGTCTGTTTGGTTTGCGAGTTTGGAGTTTGAGTTCTCTATTAAAGCTCAGCCTTTAAGTCTGCATCTCCTCGTGTTCCCTGTTTCCCTGCTAGAATTGTGATATCTGCTGTAGATTCATAATGCACACAGAAATGAAGAAACAAACAAACCATACAGTATAATCTGTTGCTTTGCATCCCTGCTGAGCTCTATATTAAATGAATCACTGACTGAACTGGGAGTGTGTTGACCTGGAAGTGTTCATGGTTGAGCAGAGTCAGTGTGGGGTCACTGTGCTCTGAGTCCTCCCCTTCCCAGCTGTTCTCCTCCAAGAAGAGAGGTGGGTCTTCCTGGAACTCGTCCAGTTCTCTGAATGTGTCATCCAGCATGAATGACAGGCGCTCTCCCTCCTGTGGCAGAGGATTGTAGGAGTGATAGAAGGACAGGCGAGGATTGGAGTGAGAGACGGAGGCGCGAGGAGAGGAGTGGTACGGGGGTGTCCCTCCACTTCTCTCTGACATGACGCTCTGACGGGTGCTCGAAGTAATATTATGATCTGGGAAGGAGACAGATACGGTAGTAACTTTTGAAACTTTTAAAGCAGTGTGAATGTACTAAGCTTATAAACAGCTGTTTTCCTCAGGTTATAAATCATTACCATGTTTTGGCCGATTCCTGATGTACATGAAGTCACTCTCATCCAGTCTATCTGGAAACACACAAGGTAAATCAATTTAAGCGTCAGTTTTCCAGTTGGGTATTGAGGTGGAAACATTTTGTCCCAAAATGAATCACTGACAGTAACACTATTTAGGAAACAAACATGAGCTGCACATCAAAACATGACCTATGGCACAACTCCTTCCTGTCTTCCCCCTGACTTGATAAAAAGTAGAAAAGACTGATCAGACCAGTGGTTTCTTTACCTAGCCTGTACACGGAGCTGATGTCAGATGAGAAGAGTCTTTCCAGCAGGCTGCTGTCACTTGGCTCAGAGCTACACGGGTTAACCTGAGCCAGACTGGCTCTCTCCTCCTCAGTCAAAAAGACCAATTGTCCGTCCCTGCGCGAGGGAAACAAAGGCAGCATTATCCCTTCTTGCTGTCCTCACCCCATCCAGACTGCATATACACCAAATAGGATTTCATAAGAGTAACACGACACTTAAACAAGAAGTAACTAATGCGGATTTGATCAAGATGAAGTGTTTCAAAGTCATCAGACCGGTAAGTTCAAACCAAAGCAGAGCTTCTTACAGGGGCATGGTGTCATGAGGCTTGACATGGGCTTTGTGTACGAATCCAGTGTGACCTGTGGATGCGTGTGTTCCAATGAACACGCCCAGGCCTCGGACCAGTAGACCCTGGATCTCCACAATGTCACCTTGAGTTAGCTGAAGCTCCTCTGGGCCCTCTGGCATGTAGTCAACCACTGCTACACAGGAACCTGTCACTGATATATTTGGTGAAAAGAACAAGGGCTGGCATGAAAATGATGATACAGTATAATATCTTTAAACTGCACTGTATTTTTTTTTATATATATGTATATTTTTTTCTGAATTGTCAGGATATGAAAACATGAAGTTTAGATGCTCTTCATAAGAACACACAGGTTGCTACTAATGTGGCTGTACGCTGTGTTCGAGTGAGATAGGAAGTGGGTTATTGTGATATCATTCTCTGTCATTGTAAACAGTAAAACAACAAATATAATATTTAGTTGAAGTTAAGTTAGACATTCCGACTCATCAAGATGTATTTCCTGATTTCTGGGAGGAACTTCTACTTCTCTATACATTTAAAATCCAGGAACAGAACTACATTAAAATGACATTTAACATATATGTTACACATCTGGTAGACTTTGAGAACCATTATCTTTTATTTGAAGTCACATTTGTGTCCAGGTTATGAATTTAAGTTCAATACTGACTCTCCTCTTAGCTCTGATTTGGTCTTCGGAAATGTCTGAGGGAAATATCTGGCTCATAAGCTGCTAATTGCTCCACCAGATAACTGTGTCTGCCTGCTGTTTGGTGCAGGTTGCGTACAGTGGGGTTTAAGAGCTAACTGACGTTAAACAGCTGCCTGCTGCAGCTGACATAGGCGCAATGAAAGCAGTGAGAGTGAACCAAAACAGTTAAGTTGTGGTCCGGACGGCTAAAGATTGATCTGAAACTATAAATCTCTGTAAAGCCAAGAGGAACTGTGAGTCTGGTGATTCTCTCATTATGGGTGATCCCTCATAATATATCATCATAATTATATTATTGTACCATATAAGTAGGAATTTTAATATGGTGAGATCAGTGGAAAAACTAGTTTTAGGTGTCTGTGGCTGAGTTAATGTGAGTATACTGTGCAGGGTGTTGCATGTGTCAACATTATGTATGTTTATACAGAATGGCTTTACCAATAGCACGTTCAAATGCCTCCTTTTCTGTTGGCGAGCATCCAGTATTGCCTGGGTACTTCCTCAGGAACCACCTGACCAAACAGGAAGCTTAGATTAACAAAATTCTCCACCACCACCTCTAGTGCTACTCTGTTTATTTAGACCAGCATACAATACTGCTGCTTTGATTGTAAACCATTGAATTTGTAGCAGAAGTGCCACATTTGAGGAACATGCAGTGACTTACTGGTAGAAAGGGTAAGGCAGCGGCTGCATGGCGTTGACTGGCACCAGGCCGTGGTTTCCTGTGGAGAGCAAGGTGCCCTCCCACATGTTGTCCTGCCCCGTGTCCCTTACCATCAGCAGGTCATTCTTTTTGAACGACAGCTGTTCTTCATCGTCTTCATTCTCGTCACTTCTTGTGAATAGTGCCTTAGCAAAGAAGGATCCTGCAGAAAGATTGGTTCATTAGCAGACAGATTCAAGCTTCCACAAACACACATGACAGCAGAAATAAGCATGTGTGAATCCAGACATGCAAAGTGTTTCAGTCAGCTTTTTTTGTGTTGATAAAAGTCACAACACTTAAGTTAAAGATCAGCAAAAGTGCTTCAGCTAGTACGCCCTCATTCAGTCACTGGCAAATGATGGATGTTTTATATTTCCCCCTATTAAGTTAATGTAATTCTCATCACTATTTGCCAGCACTGCAGTCCTATCATATATTTACGTTAAGCTTTTTGCCTAGGGGAAATGTTCAGGAGAAAGTCTGCGTGGACCAGGCCAGAGGAAATCAATATACATTCCTGGAGAGATGAAGTACAATAGTTTTGCTTTAGTGGAACACAGACTTGTTTTCAAATAAATAAAGGAATGTGAGCATATAGCCAAAATTCACTGATGTCCGGTTTTAACTTAATTCGCTTGAATATAAAAAGGGCAGTAGTGTTAGGCTCATAATCTCTTCTAATGACAAGGTGTCCATTGCTATAATCTACCCAATGTCATGTGTGGCAGTATATTCCTTAGGTTTTCATAGAGGGGTCAGTGAGATAGATGAGTAATGTGTGCAAGACACTTCATACAATAACTACTTCAAATATTCTGAGAAGAAATCATTTAACTTTTGACAATGTCAGAATGTCCTAGTTACAGTGGTCAATAACATAAAAAGCCAAATTCCTCTTCCAAGCTTCCACAAACTACAGAGTATGACGGGGTTACTGACCCTCCTGGAGTAAAAGACCAAGGTAGAGGGTGGCCAGATGTTCCTCGTTCACAGTTACATTGATCTCCAGGTCACTGAGTAGCTCTGGGTCCAGCCAGAAAGACTGATCACACAAGAAGTTCTCTAAGCAGCGAGCAACATAACCTGGAACAGAGCACATGCACATACAACAAAATCATTCATGTGTTTGTGATGCGTTACAGTCAACATCTAATATTTTCAGTGAGCTTCATTTTCTGAGAGCTTAGCACTCAAAACCAGTTTACTCCTTTGAGACTACATGGGTGTGGTGTGGTTTGTTCAGATGTGAGTGACAGCAACCTGGCAACATAACCAAACAACAGATTCAGTCATCAGATTCAAATGTTGCCAAATCCAGATTGGTGCCAAAGGTTCATCACCATTTTCCTGACCTACTTTACACCAGTGACAAGAGCAAAGACTCTCACAGACAATAACCAAATACTGGTTTGACAAATGTTGTGTTCATATAGGACCTGATTGAGAACATGTGTTTTCAGGGACTCTTAAGATATAAAACAGTCGTGGTTTCTTACCTAATGCTAGGTAAGTTGAAAACTTCCAGATTTCCTCCACAGTCTTGAATGTGAGTACAAAGCTGTCCTTCTCAGCGTGGACAGACACCAGACGTGCAGACAAGTCCTGCAGAAACAAAGTCTTATGTTTCAATAACAGAACATCCATCAACAGTGCACAGTACATATACAGCATATTGCATTATATGGATTTTAACATCATAATGCACCTAATTCCTCATTATGTTCTCAGAATAGTCTAAGTAGGCCTGAGTAGTGCAGTAATGCTCGTATAATATCTGCATTGTCAGGTCTGACTCACTTTAAAGAGCTGGATAACATCCTGGCTGTTGCTCTCGACCACTCGGAGCCGAGTACGTAGCGCCTCCTGTAAGGCCCGGTCAGGATCCTCATTGGAGCGCCTCCGCCCAGTGAACAACAACACGATTTCTAAAGCGAAAGACAAGAAGAATGCTGTGATTCAAAAGTTTGTTCTAGTTTAATAATATGAAAGTCAACACAAAAAGCTCAGAAGAAACATTGACTTATCATCCATTGTCTGCTAGAATTAACCGGTAAAGAAATAAACAGAAATATTTCTAATTGGCTGAACCCTATTCATCACACTTAAGCACAAATAAGTTGCTGTATATTTCTGGCTGTAGTCCATGATTAAAAAGGGAAAACTCACTAAAACTGAGACACAAATTAAATGTCTTTTCTCTCCAAGCAAGACAGACAAAACTTTCAGGAGTTCATTAAAGATTTTCTACATGAGCTCATATTTCAGCGAGACGCGCTGGGCGCACAGTGTTTGTCCCCAGAGGAATAACAAAGCTATTAAGGCCTCTTATTGGACTCTCAGTGTGGCCATTTAAATCCATTTGAGAGGAAGAACCTGAGGGAATGTGATGGATGGAGCTAAACTGCTGAGTGAGTAAAACACTAGCAGACAGCGTAATGCGCTTCATCAGTATGTATAAATATAATATGCATTGAAAAATGTTCCTGTGTATGAAAGATAACAAGTTAGGACTGGCTAATGGAAAAACATAGAGAAACATACTACAAGACTGGCACTGGATGGTGAAAGCATCATTAAATGTACCTGAGGAGAATTTATCTCCCAGTGAAACAGTACTTCCTCTAAGGAAGGCCTCTTTCTTCTTCCAGTAGCTGTCAGGCTCCACAACTCCTTCACCCGACTCTACTACTGGACCGTCATCCTCTTCACCTGCACCTGAAAGAACAGATAATGTCAGTTATTGTCAAGTTTAGATTGTCTAATTCAATGCCAAAAAGGAGAGAATAGACAACATTTAAGGCAGAAAACTTTGGTTAAGCCGGTGTTTCCCTGAACAACATATTGTATTATGTGTGATAAACACAGGTGTGTGGTTATGAAACAATTTTATCTAAAGGGTCATCGGACAGGCTGTTTAAAGTAAGCTGGAATTGCAATGCGTGTCTCAGACAAAATGTTAGCAGCTGACACAAGATGGCAATCGCTGTTATGCCATTTAAGGACACACATCAGTGGTAGTAGTCATGTACATGTTGTACATATGAATTTAAGCTTTGGTACCTTTTTGTTTGATGCACCCTAGCAACCCTGTCTCAAATATTCTTTAATTTACACCATCCTGTAGTCTTGGACATGTTTATTTCATTCCACTTTAACTCGTCTCTCTCTGGTCTAGTATACAGATAGATGTGGCAATTCACGTTTTACATAATGCACAATGGAATAGAAATTTTTAAAGGAACAGAAATATAAATACAAGAAAGGATGTAAGATGGTTTGTGATGAGTATTTAAGGCTCAGTTAGGCAATGCAGAACATGTTTATAGTATATAACAGATTTAAAAGTGGCCAAAGTCAGTTCAAGTCTAATATCCTTGGGGAGTTTGTTCCAGCTCTGCGGTGCACAGTAACTAAACGCTGCTTCTCCATGTTTAGTATGCACTCTGGGAGCCTGGGAGCAGTCCCTTGACCCGATGACCTGAGAGGCCGAAAGGGTTGGTCGACTGTCAGAGATGTATTTTGGTTCTTAAGCTGTATAACTATTGTAGACTGTTCATTAAGGTTGATTCAGATAAGGTTAGCATTCATACAACAGTACATGGAATGCCAAAAACTAGACGTTTCAGCCATTTATCCAAACCTCTTACCATTTACCATTTAGCTATTACAACCATTCATCCACTTCAGCTCTCATGTTTGGCCTATCCATTACATTATATTTTAGTTTTCCTAATTAGTTGAATTACTTCTCCAAACCCTGCTGAAGTACCTCCTGGGGTAAACTACTCCTTGTTGGGAATCACTGACATAGATAGCTTTAGCTCAGGACGACATGAACAGGATCTTAATAAAACTATAAATATCAGCCAGATGGATGCATATAACAGCTGGCTGTTGCAGTAGTGGCGACGGGCTTCCCCTGATTTGTTCCATTGTGCAGAGAGGATGTCCCAAACACTTCCTCAGTTTGTGACACAGACAACAACAGAACTCAAGCAAGCCTAATGATGCTGTTTGTACTCCAAACTAATAGAGGACTCTGTAATAATATGATTTTAGATTGATAAAAAGATGCACAGTCTACCTTGAGTCATGTTGTCACTTCCTGAGAAGTGTTCATTTGTTCCCCCGAGGGTGTACGGCGGTTCCCGCCAAAGAGCATCCAGCTCAGCAGGAGAGATGTCTGTAAATAGGAGAATAAACCACATGATGGTAATGTAACTTGTACATGACAAAAATCATGCACAAGTTACATTACCTTCTGTTTGAACTACATCTTATCTTATAGAAATAGTTCATAATTCTGATACATTTTTTACACACATTCTTATGCTTTATTCACATATGCTTTCTTGCCAACAGTTAGATGAGTGGATTGATATGGCTCTCACATTTGCACAGATGCACCGATTGCAGCCGATTAGATTATCTTAGTATAAAGACTTGAAACAGGGGGAAACAGATAGCCAGGCTCTGCCCGAAAGCCTAACACAATCTCTAAAGCTCACATAGGATGTTATACTATGAAAAGTTAAGGGTAAAAACAACAGTTTGCCATTGTCCAGGATTACAGGCCAGTCTATTTCTTAGCTAGGAGCAGGTGTCAGGCAATCGAAGAAGACTACATGAAGTAACTGCCCCTGGTCAAGAAATAGTCGGATAGTTAAGCCTCTGTGAAAAGCGATTATAATTTTTTATATTGTGTTTCTTATAGCCAGGCTAGCTGTATCCATCGCCATCAATCTTCTCATCACTGCAAGAAAGCAAAATAAGCATATTTGTTGAAAATGGTCTTCTGGGTGGGGAGGGCATGGAGTAGTAATATCACTTAAGGAGATGGGTACAGCAGTTTAAGTGCCAAGTTCAAGCCACTGGTTAGTGTGAGGAGTTATCGGGTATTGAGGGGGGGATTCAATGACGTTGAACACACACACACACACACACACACACACACACACACACACACACACACACACAGGCCGGGCAGGGACAATCAGCTGCTCTGACATCAGAAAAACCTCCAGGCTGAGACAGCTGCCCTGCCCCTGACTGCTCCACTTTTTTAATCACAGAAAGGTCACATGTTTTCAGACATAGTCGCACACCGTTTAAACAACAGATACTGATTTTCATTCGAATGACACTTTTCTTCCATGCTTTGTCAGTGCGAAAACACAACAGAACAACAGTATTATCTTGGTACACAGCATTCACACAATGGGACGCACAACTTAGTGACACAATGCAACATGACATTAGGCTGAAGAGGACAAAAAGCCTATTCTTTTCCATCCTACAACACACAGCACAGTTAGCACCAACAGGACTGCTTGAGTCAACACAAGCACAGTCATGCTGCTACAGTACAGAGACACACCATGCCCTGTTTACCTTCTTGGCTAAGTGTGTTACCCATGTTGCCTATAAACCTATACGCTCCTGTCTATCTGCATTTAGCAGTCTGTTTCATGGTGGTGCAGTAGTAGCACAGAGATCAGGCTGGGACAGACCTGTGAAGGAGGAGAGGCAGACTTTGATGAACGGTCCACAGCAGGAGGAGTTGAGCAGTGGTCTGCAGCAACAAGACGCCATCTGGCCCAAGAGCCGGCAGCTCCCAGAGATCAATGCCATCCCATCAGATCCCCTCAGCCTCTTTTACAACAACAACTCACTCTCTTCCTCTCTGGTGGACAAACCCTGTTTCCCTTCCTATTTCTGTAGTCCTTTTCCTGCCCTGCTCACTCTTGCCTTTCCTCCAGTTAGTTTACGGGATGTGTCTCCTCTTCGGTCCCCCTATGAGCCTTATCTCTTATTCTCTATCTGTCTGGGTTTCTCCTTGTAATCCTTCTGTCTCTTGCTGTATCCATCGCCCTCCTCCCACCAGCGTCTCTCTCTCTCTCTGTCTGTCTCTCCCTCTCTCTCTCTCTTCAGTAGCTGCCCAGTAAGTGAGTGAATGCACAAAGCACTTTCTGCGATTGGTATGAGTATGTGTGGGGGGCAGGCCTCAGTGAGAGTTTCCCTACAGTATTTGTGGGTCCGGGTCAGTAAAAATATGCACAGAATGTGTGTCACAAAGACAATGTGTGTGTCTTTTGTCTGTGATGTATTGCTGAGCCAATGTAAGGCAATGCCACACAGGGACAGGCTGCAAGGTCACAGCGAGGGGGGGTGAGAGTTGCCCTGTGCCATGGATCAAGGATCACTTTATCCAACACAACTCTGCTCTCTGCCCTCAGATGAGTAACAGACAGACGATATGGCATGAGCACACCAGGACAACATCATCCTACGCTGTAAGGTCACCATGACGACCAAAATGCATACTGGAAGGTGAGAGAGTCCACGAAGACTTTGACTGTTCAAGGTTTCATTATAATGCAGACAAATTGTGCTGTTCCTGTGAAGGTCAGAACCAGAGACCTCATGTGACCTGAGAAGGTGACTATAATGCAGCAAATGCTCCCTTTAGAGTGTGTACAACACACACACACAGTGTAGCTAAAGGCCTCTAGTTTAATTGGCCAGTAATCCCACAGTACAAAGTGTTCACTCAGGCGGCAATGAAATGCCTGATAGCGCCAGATTTTAAAGCTGCGTTGGGTATCTGGGAGTGCCATAATAATAATATTACTAACTGTTACGGGAATTTTAAAGAAAAACCCTTAAATAAGGAGGATCGGATTCAAAGCATCAAAGTTTAAGTTGAATTTATTATTCTTGTACAAGAGGAGCGTTTCACAGTGCAACCCCCTAAAGGGGTTACAGAGAAAAAGGCTCCCAGAGGAGCGTTAACAGTTGGTTTTTATACATTTTCCTGAAGATGGGCTGTCTCAACCCCTGTAAATTGTTAACAGTCAATTTGCATATAATGCCTTTAAACAGCTTATCACCTAAAGAGTAGCCAGGATGTCCCCAATCTTGATGTCATCTCCCTGACTCATTCTGTTCTCAAATTCCTCTATTTATACGTTAACCTGGACTTTACCTTACCCTGCCAGTCTGAGTAAAACATCAATAAAGGGAAGTGCCCTAAGGACATGTAATAAATAGGAACAAACATTGTATAAGTTAAAACATCCAACTAACTGTGTAACCCTAATTTTTATAACACTAACAGTGCACATTAATGTATAACAAACTGCACACAATCATCATTCAGTTCTAACAGTATTGTTGAGAATGAACTCACTGATGAGCATCTTCAAGTATGTTACTAGGAATAAGATTATGTGGGGTAAAATCACGACATACTAGACTAAATAATTCAAATTCGACTGTAACATACTGTACTCAATGTATTGATATAATAATGTTATCAATTAGAAGAGGCTAATACCATATATTAGCCTACCTATTACTTCACTTAACAGTATCAGAATATTATTGGGCTTGAATATTCAAGGCAAATTTTCTTGAAATTGCAAAATGTTATATAGTTTACAAATTACTGATGGTAACTGAAGTTTATGACTAAAACTGCATTTTTCTTGCTGTCCTACACTGACTTGCACATTTACTTTCAAGGTTTATTAATTTCTATATGTAAGGAAATGGAATTGCACGCATAAGCTACTTTAGAAATGAAATGCTGTAGATAACTCAATTTGAAAGTAGAGCAGACATTATTTTTTCTATTTTTATGATGATGTCAGACTCCAGTCTCCCCACAGATTTCTGCACAGGAGCTGTGTGCTCAGCTAAATGTAACTGGAAAACTTTTAAAGGGGTACTCCTAATAAAAAACAAGTATAAAAATATAACTGTAGCCTCTAGTATGAGTCACAGCATAATGCAACTTTGTAATCTCTGCTCTCATTCTCAAACTGGCATAGCAGAAATTGTTTACTTTTGGTAGTAATTTGATTTTTTTTTCACTCTATGTGGGGAAAAAAAGTCTCTGTAAGATAAATTTCTTTAGAAAATGATTTCCTGGTCTATTTATACTTTGAACACGTGTCTTATTACACACAACAAATCAACAGATGTGGTGACAGAAACTATTTAGTGCTGCATTACGGATAGACAGGCACTCCCTGTGTGATGCTGATGACAGCCAGCTAACAATGCGTGTAATCACTGAGCACAGAAAAAATAAAGTTTCTTCCTCCTTTATGCCCCGATCATTCCCCTGCTTGAACATGCTGCATACAAAGAGGCTAATATCCTTGTCTGAGACCAGTCTCTCCGTCCTGTTTATGTGGCAGCTGGTTGAATCTGTGCGCGTGTGTCTCGTGAGCCAGAGCACTGCAAACAGGCTGAAGGTGTGTGACGACACATCCTGACACTCTTTAGACTACTCTGCTTGTTTCTCGAAGATTCTGTCTAATCTAATAAACACAGAGTGTTCAAGGCCGATATGTGCAGTCACATGCTTGGCCTTTGTTAGTACCAAAAGCTGAACAAGGGACAGAGTGTTGTCTTCAGTGACATCCACTTTAAAACACACAGAGATGGTCAATAAACATCTGATCTGAATTCTGGTGATGCTGTATACAATAAAGCAGAACATTTGTTGATCTTGTTATTGTCCTGCGGCAGCTGTAAAATGTTTCCTCTGAATGACCGCACACTGTGGACAGCATTAAAATCTCATATAAAACAATACATATGATTAAAGACATATTAAGCCACAAACAGTGTATGCATTGCTCGTAATGACCAACGATCACATACCATGAATGAACTTATGGTCTGAGACCACAGCGAAAGCCTGGATTGTGATTGTGACACTCGGCAGTCCATGACAATAGCATTCAGCCTAATAAGAAACATATGGTGTCAGCAGTGTCTGGCTGTGTTCAAATGCGTGACAAGCAGGGGTTGTTTGGGTGTTTGTAACTGTGTATATAGTTTATGTGTGTGTGTGTGTGTGTGTGTACAATCTGGGTTTGTAGATTTTGGAAAATGTGGTACTGGAGTTAGCGGACAGTAATATGAGACAGGGGGCTAAGGTCTCTAAGTTTAGACTAACCCCCTGTTAGCTCACTCACATGCCTGTGTGTCTAGGACAGAGCTCCCTGCAGGGAGATTCCCACACTGTTGCATAGCGGCATTTGTAAAAACACAGAAAGACACATATAAAAAAGTATAATTGCAAATTCACCAGGCTTTGTAGATAGGTAAGTTTTATTTCCATAATCTGACATAATATAAAAAAAACTTAAGAAAACATAAGAAAGGTTGAGATCGTCATGCATGAGTTCATTTTTCTGCCCTTCAAGAGAATTTTACATACATTGTCAAACCACTAGTAAACAGAATAAGGAACCACAATCACTGGATGACAGTTACTGCCCATTTGAAGCTCTGCTGCGGAGTGACAGCAACTTTACGGCAAGTACAAAGTACAGCAGCGTAAAGCCTGCTCAACAGAAGAAAGTTTATGACACAGTAAAACTGAGAGTTAGTCATATTAAAGCAGAAAAAACAACAACTCTTACCTCTGTGTTGCTGCCAGCTCTCCCCTCTCAATTCATTCCTCATGTGCGTGGCAGAATGTGTGTATCTATGTATCTGTGTGTGCGTGTGTGTGTGTGTGCGGTTTCACCATTTAACTGGTGAATTGCATCTCATGACAGCTGCCGAATCTGCTGTCATTCTCCGCTGTCAGCCCGAAAGCACAGGAGAGGAAAAAACAAAACAAGAAAGTACGAGTGTGTATGTCAGTGAGAGAGAGAGAGTGTGTGTGTGTGTGTGTGTGAGTGTATGAGTGAGTAAGCGCTGCAGAGGCTATCCCAGACGGCATGTCACTGACTGAGGAAGTTTTCTTTTTCTTTTTTTTTGCTCTTAACTCCTCCCATCATTTCTTTGGGACAAGGGCACAACCTACCTCTCTCTCTCTCTCTCTCTCTCTCTCTCTTCCACACACACCCTTCTCACACGTTCTCTCTACCAAAATATGGAAAAAGAAAATTGAACCACAGAAAAAGAGGTCAGGTACTAAGAACTGCATTTCCACCAGTCTCATCAGCTATTAAACTCTGACAATTAGGTGACACCTCTTCCTATTTAACACAGCAAAAGTACAATGAGTGTATCTATTTCCTCATTCTTACAACACCAGTTGCACCAGTTTGGTGGGATTAAAGGGATGAACAATCAACGGGTTTGTAAAATGTCCATACCTTATTGATCACTCATCTTCATTCCAGAGCCTTCTCAGCGTGGCCCTGCCCATCATTATCACACACACACTGCCAACATTCCACTAAGCGTACTGTAACGTGTAATGAAATATGAAATATTTTCCCCTCATGTGTTACATAACAATGCAAAATGACCTCTCTTTATCATTCACGCCTTTTTACTTTCTGGGTCATGTCCATCTCTATCTGTGTGAGGGGAGATAACAATGGCAACTGGCAAGTAAGTGTTGCATTGGTGTCTTGTGTTTTCTTTCTTTCTTTCTTTCTTTCTTTCTTTCTTTCTTTCTTTTTGTTTGTTTTTTTGCCTGTTTAGTTAAATATAAACTCTGGAACTGATTGTGTATCCCCAGCCCCCAGTGCACCATGAAAGTCACCCTGAACACAGACTATCAGCCCTGTGCTGCACATGTGATCATGCAATTGGCTATGCAAGGCTGCAGGACACAGACCATTTATTCTGCTCTGTTTGCAAAAGTGTGTGTGTGCGTGTGTGTGTGTGTGTGTGTGTGTGCGAGGCAGGAGAAAGAGAGAGGGAATGTGGGTGTATAGAATAGCAACAAATTAAAAAATAGGCAGGAATGGGTGGAGATGGCAGCGTAGCGTTACATAGATTGAGTGTGTGTGTGTGTGTACTTTCACCCTGTCCATGTAGCTGGACAAAGAGCAGGGATTGTGAGGGAGAATGCAGCATATTGCTGATCAGTGTTACTGATAGTGGACACATGGCCTGACTGAGCGTGACCGATAAACAAGACATTACCTCCAGTAGTAAATCACCGAGTGGATGATTAAGCCATTCAATGTGACAATACATTAAGACTGCAATCATGTTTCAGTCACGTGTTTAGCAGCTCACGAAACTCAGAATTTGTCCTCGGTGTTGATGTTTTTGGTGTTCCTGAGGAAACTCTGTGATGCCAGCAGTGTGCAGGTTTATTTCAGCAATAACAGACATCAGGGGATGTTTGCTTTTACTGTTGATTTTAAATGGCAGTGGCGCTTTCGCAAGGCAGTGACAACAGTGCGTCGACCTGGCGGCCTCGTGCCCTGCTGCCTTCAGTGTGCAGGAAGGCCAGCTTCCTGTTTTTCTGCCCCATCAGTTTGGAGGGCAAAAAGCAAAAAAAACCGCAGGATTGACACAGGAGCACGATCAGCACCAGCACACGTCCAGGGCATCAGGGCACCCACCCACACAGTGTCTGACCCACACACACCCTGATGGATCAGAGTAGACCAGATCGATTCATTTAAGTTAACGTTAAACAATAAGAAATGGTACAGACAGTGTTAGATTATGATTTAAGTTTGCTGGACTTAAATCATAATCTTAAATAAATATTATTATCTTTATTCAAATTTAGGACGCTGAGGTTATATAGTCCAAACTTTTGCCTCTCTTTGCCACCAGTGTACTCTATAAAAGGTGATTTTTCTTCTGAATTTTATCATTTGTAATTCATATTTCTTTTAGTGATAGCCACACTATAGTTTCACAAAGCCCCCCGTACCCTGTTCCCCTGAAACTGTGTGAGGGAGTAAAGAAGATTAAAAGACAAAGAGAGAACATCTTGTACAACCACTGAGCTCCAGAACCGAAGAGGTAAGGCTGAGTGTGTGTGTGTGTGTGTGTGTGTGTGTGTGTGTGAGAGAGAGAGAGAGAGAGAGAGGCGCCTCTCACATCCCGCCATTGTCCAGCTTCCTCCAGGCTTAAGAACCAGGGCTTCCTCAGGACACGGGACAAGTCAGTCGGTTACTTTAATAAAAACAGCACACGCATACACAGATTAACCATAACACACTAAAATATTGTCATGTGTGCCAAGTCAGACCCCTGACCCTCTAAAACAATGATTTACTGAAATGCAATTAAGGCCTGAATTGTATAAAATGATCCATATGTATATACATATTTATACATAATATCAGTGTGGATATAATGTATGTATGTGGTAAGTCTGCTTGTGAAACAGCGGATGGGTGTTTCACCATTAGATGGAGATCTTTCCTATTGAATGCAAACACAACACAGAGTGAGCTCTATTAATCACACACACACACACACACACACACACACACACACACACACACACACACACACACACAGTGTTGCGTGTGATGTCTGTCCTAACTTCACAGGCCAGGTCTGGATAATTTCTGTGATTCTCCATCCACACACACACACACACACACCCAGCGGAATATCTGCGTCAACAGTTTCACAATTAACATCTCCTCCTTAGCTCCCCCGTAAATAATCCAATTAACTAATTTGCTTACGTCAACTTTCCAGAAGAGGGCGGTGTCATGACAGTTTTAGCAACAAGCCCAGCCTTAGTGCAGCAGAAAAAAAAAAAAGAAACACACCAACAACAAGTCGCTCATCGATGCTGACTCTCCAGAGTCTTTAGATCTCTTCGATTAGTTTCATCTGTTCTTTGTAGTGAAGCTCACTGATCTTTATTGTTCTGCTCAGAGAATCTCCATCTCAGCTTCAGCTCGTGTGAACAATGAATTCAGACTGACACTAATGACTTGTGAACTTCACACTTCTTGCAGTATGATGTAGGCTACTGTGTCCCCAGAGCGTCCACAGTAGCCCAGAGTGACGTCGTTTAACCCAGGATAAAATAAGAGAGAGTCAAGTCACCCACAGACAGGCAGAGCAAGACCGGAAGTAAAGCAACTTGTCTTTCACAATAAAGTTATTTCAAGTTGCTGCTTATTGTCATTTTTTAACAAGTTAGGATGCACTAACTTTGTTAGGATGCATTTGTGTTAAGATGTGACTGACAGTTGTTTTATGTCCTGTGTATATGTTTGTATTCCTGTATCCGATATTTGACATAACTGGTTTAAATGTTGGCAGATATATTGGTGTTGTTCTGAAAGGATCAAGGTCAGAGGAGGAACAAAGATGCTTATTAGACTGAACTGAAGATCAATTTGTTGCCTGTCCTGTGTATTTGACTGCTTGTCTCTTTGGTGCAGAAAAACTCAACCTATCAGGCAGCTACACTGCAGCCTGTTTGGCATGTGCTCATGTAGCAGTGCTTGCACAAATATATTCAAGCTATAATTTCACAAACATGAGGTTTATACTTGTGTGCTGTCCAATGGATTGAGCTACAATGCAGATTTGTTGTTTTAATGAAAAGAAATACGAGCATTTGAGTTGACATCATATTTCTTATCATTTGTTTAATTTCTCGATGACAATTTAAACTGATTATATGTAAATTAACTAAAAGCATATCATGTACCTCTTCAAATGTACTGAATTTGAATTTCATGTTTTAAGAGGTTTATTAATTTATGTTTTTTTTAGAACCATTAACTTACCATATTAACACCTTAAATTTATAATAAATGGATGATATTTTAAATGAATCAAGTAAAAAGCTTGCTCTAGTTTCGGAAATTTAGGGTTTTAAAGGGGTTTAGTCTCTGCCAGAAGACACTTAAGACACCAAAATTAAAAAGACTTTTCAAATAAATCAATATGTAAACTTAAAACATGTAAAATGTATTTAAATTATCCATCAATGCCTTCTAAAATGATGTGCCATGTGTCTTAATGGGTTTAGGTTTTTCCTTTTCACATTAATGGATAAACGCTCTGGAAATCGAAGAATAAATCATAGGTATTTTAAGTGTTTAGTTTTGTATTATTTCAAACGCTTCGATACAGAAAAGGCAAAGTGAAAGCTGTGTTGCTTTTATTTTGAAATGTGAGGTCCGGAACAGGTGTGCGGTAGCTGCGGTAGCTGCGTGACGGCGGCGTGTGTGTGAGAGGCGCTCCGTGACAGCAGCAGCGGCAGCAGCAGCGGCGGCACACCGTCAGGGAGAGCGCGGCGGAGCTGGAGTCAGCCAGGAGCGAAAATGTGAAGATGGAATCCGACTGAGCAGCATTATTGTTACACACCCACATTCACACACAGGCAAGAACTCAAGCTTCATTTGGATTTCACAACCAGGTGGAAATATCCTCGCTTTATTTTTTATTTTCTTATACATTTATTTTTTATTTTTTTTGCACCTCTCTTTCTGGCTTCAGAAATTGACTGAAAGCAGTGTGAGAGTGAGGAGCGTCATTTACCTTCACTGGATATTCGTTTTGTTTTTAAATGACACAATTCGGATGGAGTAAACTGCTCCGTGAAGACCCTCCACCTCGCTTTATGGGATTATTCTGGACGGAGACGCTTTGTTTGAGATAAGAACACGTTGGGCATCATGAGTTCCAGCGGTAAGTCCATTTCTTGCGCGCTTTATCTCTCCCACTTGAAAGCGCAAAGGACAATATACCTTAAGATGAGAGCAACTACCACTGAACAATAGTAGCCTGCATGTGATGGAAGAGATTGCAGAAACTTAAATCAGACTGAAATCAAAGTTTAACCCGTGCAGTTCACTTCACCTTCATCATATGTATTGCTACATTGATGGTTTTGCATGTGCATCCAGGAAAAAGGCAGGTCTAAAGGGGAAAGCAGAGCTAAGTATATCTGGAGGTCAGTGTAGCATTTGTCCAGAGTTCATCCATAAAGGAACATTTTTGGGATTCTTCATCCACACAGCAGCTGTTGCCTAGGCCCTCCCAATATCTGCTACTCCCTCCCTTTCATCTTCTCTCCTTCCCCATCCTTTTTTGCCACCACCCGTAGTACGTTTGACCTCCTTTTTGGAGACCACCCGGGCTTTCAGCTGTTGCCTCTTCATAAAAGTCCACCTGCCCTCACACACACACACACACACATTCGTTTGCAGGAAGCAGGAGCAGGAAACCCATGAGCCAGAGGTTTCTGACCTGACCACTGGGCTGGTCTCATGGAGTTTAGTTCAGATAAGTCTGACAGCCTGTGAACTTCTGTCATACGTAGCCCAGACCTGCCCAGGGGCTGCCATGATTCTAAGCTGACCTTGTATCAGCTGACTGTGACCCTGATCCTCTGTCAGCTGAATCAGGGCTTTCCCTGTAGGGCTCGCTGGTCAGCTGTGTGTGCATGTGCACGCATCCACTTTGTTGTGTTTACAAGTTAATATTTGATTTGCAAACAGAAAATTCTCCCCCTGTCTCTTAGCTGTCAGTGAGGCCGGTTGAAGTTCTAGGTGTCATGTGCCTCCTGTCCTCCCTCCTCTGTCCTGAGTGTCCACGGGAGGAACCGGGTATTACTGCATCATTCATAATCTAGCCTGTCATTGTGTGGCACTACATTATTCATCCAGTGCTCTTAACCCTCTGGTACCGAGCCTTGCCTGACTGCCAGTGTGGTGCGTGCCAGGAGTGCAGTTGCAGCTCCACGCTTGCAGAGAAAATGTGTAGAATTTCTTTTGTTAAGCTTCAAAATGCTTTTCTCAGCTGGACAACAAGGGGGGGAGGAGCAGCGCATGCAAGCCAGCATGTGGAGATCTGTCACAAGCTCTTGTGATTTAAAAGCATGTGCTCAAACAGATATGCAAACGCACACACACACACAAACAACACGCCAAACCTGTGGTTTTTCCACTTGCGTGTGATTACGTGTGAAACTGCATTTAACCACGTGTGTATGTGTGTATGTGCAGGCAGATGGTGGTTTGACATGTGTCTGTAGTTTGGCTTTAGGCATAAAAACACAGCAGGAATCAGAGATGAGGAAATAACATCTTCTCTCCTCGCTTCATCCCTTCAGTCAGTCAAACATATGTTCCACTCCACTCTCAACACTCTCAAGGTTTTGGACATGAATGGGCCTGTTAGGCTAGTGTTTTCCGCTGCATTGGGTGCGACAGCCCAGAGGCCATCGACACACACAAAGTAATTACACACCACTCTGACTGTCTGTGTTCATCTTCTGGGCCTTCTATCTCTCGTGGTCACTGAGTTTTGTGCGTGCGCAGGTGTCTGGTTAGACTCTTATTTTCTGCCCGGCTGGCAGACTGTGGGTGTGTGGGACTGTGGGTGTTATCAGGTTAGTTTCTGGTGGAAAGGACCTCGGTTTAACAATCGGTGAGAAAGAAATCCTGATGTATCATAATTCCAAAGAGTAAAAGTGCAATTTTGTCAAATTTTAAGCCTGAACTGATGAACCTGAGACAGTGTGCACGCACAGTATGCATCTTTCAGGGGAGTGATAAAACACATGTTGATCAATATACTGATCATTGAGTTCAGGGACCTGTGGGGATCTGCAGAGCCATACATCAAAGACAGCAGTGACACACCTCTCCTCTCCTCTCCTCTCTCTCGTTCTCTCTAAATAGCAGAGAGTTCTCAAGCATCAGAGAAAATGCATCCGAAAGTCATTGGCTGTTTGGGTGTATTAACTATAAAGAGATATGACTCATGATTTCGACATATTTGAATGCATAATAAGTGTGTAAATTACCTATTTTTTTGCCATTTTGCTCAGTCTGATGTACAAGGTTCAAATCTTTAGTCAGACATCAAAATAAATATTAAATTATGTTGCTAATGTGGAAGACTGTGTCTGTACTAGCTATTATTTGTATCCAAATGTTTACGCAGTCTGTATATGAGCATGTTTTGTTCTTACTGCATGACCTGTTGGAGCAGGTTCACGTCAGAGTATCATATCAAAATGCGTCTATAACCTGACCACTGAGTAGATCACTCATAAAACACACAGTCATCAGTGCAACTCTACAGGCTCCTGACAAAAAATCCTGAGTTTAATCTTGTGTAAATTGGATTAATAAGCAGTTAACACCCTGCCTCTTCTGCTCGTAGCTGGAAACCCGTGTCTTCACACATACAGGTGATAACCAGCTTCAGGATTCTGGATCTAGGATTATTGTTACACAAGGACAGACCTCTGGACAAAAGTTGGCAATGTGGAGGTTGTCTGCAAACCAGCTTTTAAAAACGTTCAATAAATGATGCCTTCACCTGACCAAGTGTAATTAAACATGACACATTTTGAGGTCAAATCACATCATTGGATAATAGTTTTTGGCAGGGTCACATTTTCTTGGCAGTGTCAGTCGATTTTCATCGAGAGAGACAGATCTCAACAACCACTGGATGGATTAGATTCAACTTTATTGTCTTTGCACAAAGTCCAAGTACTGAGCCATGGCATTTGCTACAGATATTCATTGTACCCAGAGGATTAACCCAACTGACTTTGGTGATTGTCAAACAGTACATTTTATTAAGTTTATTTATCCAGTGAATTATATCAACATCTACAGTAATAGATGGACTGGCACTAAACAAACAATAAATCCTAAAGACTTTGCTGACCTGCTGACTTTAAATCTAACACCACCGTAATCATCCAATACAAAGAAGAAGCCATTGAATCTTACAATGGATCCCAATGATGGAGCAAATACACAAATAATTTTTCGAGTAAATGACGCCACCACAAAACACCTAAAACATCTGATTGATTATAGTGGAGGTCTCTCCAAGTGCCCTTCTAGTGGTGCTTGTCCAGAAAAGGTCTTGAAACAACATGACTTGCTTTAAATCTTATTCAGTCTGAATAAGGATGAATTTTGTCTGAATGCTTTGAACTGAACTCATTGTAATTCTTTAAAAGACTGGTTTGACCTAATGGTGCCAATAAAAGAAACATGACTGGTTTGCTGATAGAACAAGGATTCATCCATCGACCACAGGGTACCAAAGTTCATGGTTTTTCAGGTACCATCTTATGGATCAAAAAAGGATTTTTTTTTTTACTTCGTGATTGTACAAGACAAAATGTCAGAGAGTCCATAAAAGCATAAGAAATGGTCCCCTGAGAATCATGAATATTCACATAAAATTTAATGGAAAGTAATTTCAGAAATACAAATTTGGTCTCAACTAAATTGTATGAATGGACAGAATGATCCATTGACCCACTGAGAGGATAGGTAAAATAATTTAATGAATACATATACAGGACAGTTTCTACAGTACTAGATTAAACAGTGCATATTTTCTGGGCTGCTTCAATGTCATTTTTCTTTTTCCTGTTTTATGGGAGGGGTGAGTAAGAACAAGGGTCGACTGGGAGGGGGGCTGTGTCATATATGATTCCCGCTCTTCTGCTTCATTTGGTGAGCAGTCCAAACCAGAGCCAAAAACCATTTATCACTCGTGCTGCCAGACGCCTTAGTTCAATAACACAAAGAACAAAGGTGGGAGACAAAGATGCACAGATGCAAACACAGATGCTAGGACGCATACATGAATATTCAGAGTACACAATCATGTACAGGCGGCATGTATTCACAGTCCAACATAAAATTAAGCACATGTTTTTTCTTGTTCATTTGCAGCAGATATTCAGTGGAGTTTCGTAAAGCCCTTGTGGAAAGGAAATTATGATGACTGCATGGAAACATCATTCAGCTGCCATTTGATCCGCGAGCTCTGAAACCTTTTTCTCGACTTTTTATTTGAATAAACAGAATATAAACAAAACTCATTCAGACCAAAGCTACATCATTGTGGCCACATCGTACGCCGTGTCCTCAAGGTTGCCATCTCAATGACCTTGGCTTCTTGTAGGATTGAGTGATCGTTCAGATTGTCAGCAGCAGTCTGACCTCTCTGTCTCTCTCTGACACTATGTTTGTGATATCACTGGACAGTATCATTGCTCTGATGAATGCTTCTGGTCAAGGTCCTGACAGAGACGAAGGGAAGTAGAGAGGGGGTGGGGGAAGGCAGAGATCACTGACTGCATTAGATTATGGATAAGGGAGACATGCTTGCTGATTTCATGTTCCTCTAAAACACAGAGAACATGTTGTCGTCTTAGCTAGAAACGCCTTTGAGCAGATAATCTTACATCATTTCAAACTATAGAAAATCATGAATTGTTTGATTTCACTCATTTGATACCTGAAGAGATGCTGTGAAGATTTGGGTTTATTAGCAAGTAAGCCCCATTGAAAACAATGGGCTAGGCCTTCGGTTAATCTGAGGTTATTATGGAATTCTTATAGAAGAATAATACATATCTTTGAAACTTGCAAGCTCAAAAGTATTGTATATAAGTATATTACAGTTCTCCCTCGCTATAACGCGGTTCATTTTTCGCGGACTCGCTGTTTCACAGATTTTTTTTAAGTGTAATTTTGCATGCTTTTTTTTACAGCGTACTGTACAGTATGAACGCGCATTGTGTTCTGCGTCCTAAATTGGCTAAGGGAGAACCACACGTGTGTTCTGCGTCCTGATTAACTAAGGGAGTACTGTACAAAATGCGTGTAAAAAGGTGTATAAAAGTGTGTGGTTAGGGGTTTTACGGCCTTAAAACATGTATAATAATTGTAAAACTTACTTTGCGGATTTCGTTTATTGCGGGTTATTTTTAAGAACGTATCCCCCGCGATAAACGAGGGACCACTGTATAGCTATTGAGACTGTTTTTTGGACAATACTTAATGTATTTAAAGATAAATGTTTTTCTATCACTTCGATTTCTAGATGCTGACATTGCACTGCAATTAGCCAAGCTATATATTGGTGCACTTCTGGAGTGGCTTAAATGTTTAGCATTGCTTGTTGCTGCTTGGATTTGGTGTGTGGTAGAAATATCAGCCACCACTGACAAACCTCAATTATGTAGGTTTTGGCTCAAAACTTGAATTTGTAAAAAGCCCATCAGAAGCAGTGTCTCTGGATAGTTTTACTGAAGTATGGTTACTTTCTATTTGCACAGAATGATGAATGCCAGCAGTAATAATGTGAAGATCTTATGCGAATACAGCTATTAGCTCAGCAAACACCACTGAGCAGAATAGAACAACATTTCTTTCGTGGGTACAAACCCTCCCTAGCGTGCTATTTGGACTGTAGACATAGCATTTAGGTAGGTAGATATATTTTACGTATAAGTGGCTCAGGACTGATTGCAAATTAGTTTTAAACTGCAGTCTGTGCACACTAGATGTTTATGTTTATGTTTCCAGAATGTATATCATGAAATAATACAACTGCACTCATAGAAAACCATTGGTATGTTAGCAGAAACTGCTAACAATTATACAAAGTGACACTTTTCCCTTTAGTAATTCATCTTAAATCTACATCATGCAGTGTTAGTATTGCTTCTCTTTGATTTTTTGTTCTACTCTTCACTCCATTCACTTGTCACCACTGATCTCCCAGCATCACTTGTGACTGGGCTCCCAGCATGTTCTTCCCCAGGGCTGTCAGGTCAGGGGCCTGAAATAGCAGCAGCCTCTCAGTCCCTGGGGATGTAGTCGGCCTCTCTGACCCTGGCCCTGTTCTTAACACCTGTCTGCTGGAGGCTGTATTCTCCCCAGGCACTCGCCACTGATTTGGAGCCAGTTGATTACACCTGTAGTCTGGTGGCTATCATTAGATGAATGACTCAACACCTCAGCATGGGAGAGAAGGGAGGCTTGTTCGAGAGCTCTGTAATGGGTTTAGATGGGTGAGCTTGGCTGTGTTCAATGAGATTGAACGCCCTGACACGATTTCATAGAGTTATGTAATGGATTGTCTGCTGAGGTGGCCTGTATAATTTAGGTATGTGCTGACAATCTTCATTCAACACCTTGTTCAGTTTTGATGTATGATGTTTTTTGTGATACAACTTTGTCTCGCTGTTTTTCTGTGACTGTGCCAGTGGTTTGTTTTGGCCCAGTTTCAGAAGGTCAGCATTGCAAATAATTGTCCCGTGTGCGTCCAGAAGGTGCTGGCAACAGCTTGCATGTACTAGTTAGTTCCCATTATCTCTCATTCAGACCTGATGGGATCGGTGTTGCACATTTGGTTTTGTGACAAAAAAAAAGAGGTTGCATTGGTTTTTGTGCTCACACACACGCACATATACAAAAACCTACTACCAAGGGAGTGCCATTATTTGAACCACTGGCTGGCGCACTTATCAGGCAGGGTCCTGGATCCCAGCGGTCATGCCAGCATTGTGAGGGAAACAATGAACTAACAGAGACTTGAGTGTGGGAGATTGGGAGTGGGAATTAATCATGCTCGCATATTTCCAGTGCCTACAGTCCTGTCCTGAACAGGAAAATAAACATCTATAGGAATGCGTACTTTCTTTCTTGCACCCATGGATATGTGTATGTCCTCATGCTCAGTACAAATACTGCAGCCTACACTATGCATATACCATTGTGCATGCATATACAACTTGGAGCGTTGTAAAGGGTGCTCAGGCTTTGAAGCATGCAAGGCTGTTAGACTTTTAAGTGCTGCAAGTCCTTCAGGATATATCCGGTGAAATGGAATCAGTAGCTCTGTCACACCAGCCCATATGCTGGTGATGCTCTCACTGAAGCAGCAAACTCAGGTAGGCAGTATTTCCAGCTGGTTGCTCTGCCATTATACCCCTTCCACAGAGTGTAGGACCATTCAGATGCTCCTTAAGGAAGTTGGAGCAAAATAAGAGACTGTTGAGCCCAGCTGTTCTGGCACACTCCTGGTATCAGGAGACTGGTCGCCTCTGCTTGTGAATGGAAGCAAGTCTGTTTATAGCCTAGAGGAGTAGATGGGCCTTTAAAAGGTCTCTATTAGCCCAAGAGTCTTAGATAAATTCATTTTCCGAACCCATTTAAGATCAAATTAATCTATCATTTCGACCTTTTTGTCTGTGATTATTGCATTTATTCCATTACTGTTAAGGCTGTATGTAAGAACTTGCTTTCCTGTCAATGTGAAATAACTATTGGGCTCGCAGGAGTCTGACATGTAAACTAATGCATAATGAGGTAAGGGGATCCATCCACTTTTTACCTGATGCAGCAGCATGCGTGTGTGTGTGTGTGTCAGCCCATATAATTACGTGAAAAATAGAGACAGAGAGAAAGACTGGAGCTTTCCCAGTTTATATAGGTGTCAGACCTCACAGCTCCAGAACAAGTGTTGGCAGAGCTACACACTGATCCTATTGTGTGAACCGCACACAGTACAGTCTGTGGTGCGCTCAGAGCCTCAATTGTGCTGATGGATTGTTGCAATTATGAGAGAAACCTTTTAATGTGAAGATCAGTTTTATTGAGCTCAATGCTAATCGATGATGATTTTGCATTAATGCTATATTATTATGTCCATTAAGGTGGATTATACATTTGCTGCATGCGCTATGCAGAATTGCTGTGTATGGATTGTCGGGGGTCTCATATACATGATGGACACTGCCAGTCTCTGAATTATTAAGCATTAGGCTATGGTTTTTCTTTATTTCCATGTCTTTAACGTTGATCATATAAAGATGCAGATTTCATTTCGACCTGGACCTGTAATCTTTAGCCTCAGTAATAAATCATCCAGGTTGATATACAGTATATCTACTTGGTTTAAGAAAAACTTGCATATGACAGAAGTAAACATTCCTTTTTCACTATGCATAATCATCTATAGAGATGTTTTTTTGTTTTAACCTGGATCTAGCTTTAGCCTCATCTCATACACTATATGTAGCCATCATTAAGATAATTAAAAAACAAGGCAACTTGTAACAAACATATCACAAAGCTAACATTAGCTGGCTCGTCATTATCCTGATAAAGTTACAGACAGTTGTCATTTCAAGGGCAAGATTGGCTGTTGCTGGCAGAAATGAGAAGCTTTCTTTTGTCTACAGCAGAAAGAACCCATTGTTTAAAAAAATGCTAAGGATGTGAAGTGGTAACCTGTCACCCTTATTATTGCAAACTGCACATGTATTGTACAAGAATGGAAAGCTTGACAGGTGTAGCAACTGTAACTAAGTAGGGCTGAGCAAACAGTCAAATCAGCTTGCAAAATAGTTTAGTTGGACACAAAAACAGAATATTAAATGTGTGTCTTTTTGTCTTCATCAGCTTATCACCAAGGCTCGGCAGGCGGTGAACGAAGTTCTGGACCAATCCGATGCCAGCGATGTCGGGAAGTATGCAAAGGAGAGGTAGTGCGAGTACAAGACACCCACTTTCACGTCAAGTGTTTCACCTGCACCGGTAAGAAATGGGAACCTGATCCATAACAACACAACACAATAAGTGCAAAACAGAAAAACAGTTGTAGTGATCGCACAAAAACTGGTGTTGTCTTACAAAGTCCCCCGGGCTTGGGTGGTTCTGGTCTTAAATGTTGTTAATGTTAGTGAAAATAAGATGGGACTCAGATTCCAGTAGACAAGAAAGACATCTATCTTGGTCGCTGCCTTCCATACACACACACACACACCCACACACACATAGCCTACTGACAGATATACACTGAATCCTCCGTTCATCCATCTCCTAGTGTACATGCTGAGTGCTACTATTAGCCCACAGTGGGGATTGGAACGGATCAGAGGTGCATTGCAGGGGGACTTAGGCTCCTGCTAAGGTGGCTTGTTATTGCGCTGTCAACTTGGAGAGGATTTTCTCTACGCTGTGGTCTAATGAGACTATCTCAACTATTGTAGAGCTACAGGTGACCACGGGTGACCTATACAAGATACGTCATAATCCCACTTCCTCTCATAACAGGAACAGTGTGGCAAGCTGTGTTCTAGTTTCTTTAGTGTACAGAATCTGTAATATTGCTTATTGATCTGTTGAAAAGAATAGTTTGACATTTTGGGAAATATACACTCAGCAAATAAATAGTCAAACTATTGCTTTAAGAATAAAGGTCAAATATATCATTTATTAGAGCATTAGCATTTTTTTTTTACAGCCCAAGATGTTACAGGTAAAAACAAACAGTACAATCAGACTTTTGCTCGAATGTTGCAAAACATGATTTTCATGCTGCAAGCAGTTTGAATAAATAAAAGAGTAAAAGTTAGGAAGTCAGCAAGATTGCCAAGACAACTTCCTTCTCTGGAGAAAAAAAAAGAGGGTATTTTTCAAACATGACATGTAAAATTGCCGGAACATTTGAAGAGTTGAGTGCAGGTTTAAAAGGGGATTATGAAAGTTGAGTATCCGGGCATGAACAAATCAGATATCCAAGAACCGAGAAATGTTATTTGTCATGCTGCTGTACAGCCTGGAGCAAGTGCGCACAGTATTATACTGATAATTTCTGAAGCAAAGGCGTTCAGTCATGAGTTAGTTTCAGTCATTTGCAGATGATTTTGAAAAAAAGGAACTAGATATATGCAGTCATCTAATCACATGCCGAGTTATCTGACATAATTTCCGTCAAATCTCTCCCACTCTCCCACTCCCACATCATCATCGTGAGTTATTGTTATATAGTTTAAAGCCAAAGCATTATGGTTCTCTGATTTAAGTCAACAGAAGATTTATGCAGAAGTTAAATGGACACCGTCATACTTCAATTTCCATTAAAATCAGAAAGATTGAATTTTCTATTTTACATCAAATTGTCATCGGCAATGGAATTAGTTGTATTAATTAAATAGTTAATTAAAGGACCAGTGTGTAGAATTTGGTAGCATCGAGCAGTCTCACCTTTTCCTTACTTGCATGAAGCAGAAACTACAGTGGCTGCAAAACTGGAGAAGAACATGAAAGGCTGTATTCAGAGCCGATGTTTTGTTTGTCCATTCTGGGCTAGTACAGAAAGATGATGGTTCAACATGGAGGACAACATGTTTTTTTCAGTAGATCGGTAGAGCATTTCATGCTGGCTGCTGTTACTCTCACCAATACAAAGACTACCAATTATTTTTCATTAGACAACTTTTTTACACATACATGCATATCAATAACAGGAAATGTAGCACATTTAAGATCAGTCATCAGAGTCCTCCTTTTAAAAGAGCAATTTCAACCAACTCATGAAGCTTACATTAATTTAATTATCTATTTAGCTATTAAGCTGCTAAAATTTGCTGCCAACAGTTGTAATTTCAAGTGCAAAATTATCTGTTTCTTGTTAAAAAAAGAAGAACTTTTCATAGTCAGTGCTTATAATAACATCAGAAGATGGACAGTTTTACAATAGAAATTTTCCCGGGGAATCTTTCAAAGCTTTTTCTGGATATACAAGTCGGGTCAGTAGCTGTTATCGAGCAGAAGAAGCTGAGCAAGTTTTGTTTGCCTCCGTGTGAGCAGCAGTACTCTGTTGTACAGCACAAAGCTGTTCCACAGTAGATAAACTCACTAAAGGCTATTCATTGGAGGGTTGTTGTTAAATGTTCCTTTGCGTGTAGCCATCACACGTATATACACATACACACACATGCACTCAGGCGTATGAGCGTGCACATCCATACATGTGTGCACGGTCACTGTGGTTGTGAGGGGTTGCTGTGGTAACGGTGTGAAGGTGCACCCGGGCCCTGGTTGGTGGATATTCTCAGCATCTCTATGGTGCTATTAACCAATCGAAAGGCACTACTCTGTGCCCCAGAGAAAAAGGGGGGTGAACACAGGAAGCGAGCAGAGAAGAGAAGGAGAGGGGGGATGGGGGTGCTGTTTGTGTCGCCTCAACATTACATCATCTCTTGAGTGTAACACCAATCTGGTTCTCACTTGCTCTTCTTCCTCCTTTCATTTCTTTCTCACTCATAGCACTGGCGTGGTAATGGAAAACTGTCATCGGAAGAGAGCATCATGTTAAATACACCTATCAGACAGCCCTCCCCTCTCATGTTCCAGAGAGCTCTCCACATCCCATGAGGCAATGGGGCACTATTGTGCGACCGCATCCCTGCCCATAATATGCTCTCCTGTACGGGCCTCTGCACAGCCAGCAGTTTTCTAAAGCGTTTATTGTTCAGCGTCTAACACCCCCCCTTTGCACACAAACATGTTGCACGTTATGTTGAACTTCATAAACTTCCATCTCTTCTCTATTGTCTGCGTTTCTATTCTCTGCTTTTTATCAGCTCCCGTGTCTATTTTTCTGAAGCGGAACGGTTGCGAGCGCAGAGAGAGAGAGATTTAAGATCGAATTTCTATATTCTCTTACGTCGCTCCGATGCTTTTTCTCTCCATTTTTTTCTCTCCCTCTGTTTCTTTCACTTGCTTTCTCCCTTTCTTTCCTGATGACAGTCGCCCAAGCGTGAAATCAATTTCTCATCTTGGGACAGGATGACATTGGCATGCGGGGTGTGCGATTTGGTGGCTAATGGCTCAACTGTATTATACCATTGCACCAGAGTGACAATCTGCTGTCAGCAGCCGATTGCCTTATCTGTCGGACGTGTTTATGAACTCTACGACTGGGGCGTGTTTCAACATTTGATTTCATTCTTTGCTGGGAAGACAATCAGTGCGTGTACCCAGGTTTTATTGACCTTGACCAATGATATTGTGGTTGTCTCAGTCTCTTCATTTCCACTGAAAATCCATGACTTAGAATCTTAGGTATTTCCACATTTTTTCCTACTTCTTTACTTTTTCTTTTTTTTCTTTCTGTTTCCTTTTTCCTCAAAAGGGCTGACTATGCCCCAGTGAATAGATCGTGACCAATATTCACTGTCACACACACACATCCAGAGTTACTTTGTGAGCACACACACACACACACACTCACTTAGCATGTAGAAACACACACATCCACTCCCTCCATGATTTTACCCTCCCTCTGTCTTTGCCCACACTTTTTCAAAACCCTGCTACCTTCTAGATGCCACATTACCATAATTCCTCTCTCATGCATTAGTCAGAAGAAGAACAGATCACTTATCATGTGCATTTAACCTCTCATTTGAACCCATTATACAGCCAATGATTATGGCTTAAAGAAGCAGCCGTGCAATCAGCTCAAAAAGGAAAGCCTGTGGAAAATGCCAGAAGACAGAAGCCAGCTCACAAATTGATGCATCAACTCCAGACATAGAGAAAGCAGTGGGGATGTTAATGTGTGCATGTGTGTGTGTGGATTATGTGGATCCCTTCTTCTCAGTGTAGCAGCGGGCTGTACTGTATGGATGATGTGGTGTTGTATTACCAGCAGACGGGCTGACTCGTGCATACTGGCCTAATGACATAGTGACCACATTTACCCTGCCTCTGAAGCATAAATGGCACTCTTAGATTCCAACAGAAACAGCGCGGCCTGTCAGTGACACGAGCGCAAAGCTAACACACACATATAAATCACACGCAAAGGCAAAAAGAAATGTGGCTGTGTTTCCCCCACCTCGCAGCCAGCTTGCATGTTAACAAAAAAAAAACACAGAAGCGCAGAAACAAATACACGAGCACAGACAGAGACAGATGCAAACACAGACACATTCGCGCATAAACTGCCACGCTGCTCCCGGTAGTTATTTATTTTCAGAGACAAAACAGATTTTTCTCATAAGACAGTGCTTAAGGGAATAGCAGATTTACACAGACAGGTCAGATAAATACTTTACTGCTCTACTGATGCTCCGTTTTTAGGGCGGTATTCTCACCAGGGCGCTTGTAAAATTGCAGCATCTTTGTCTTTTTCTCTGCAGACCTGTTTCAATCAGTTCAGCTTCCCCCTAGATGCCATTAGCCCCCCATCACTCAACCCCTGTGTTAATAACATCAACCTACAGTGCTGTACGTACTGTTTTGTTCACTGATGGCGAGGGAAAGCCTGGGACAGAGAGAGTGATAGTAAAGGGGGACTGAGGGAAGAGAAAAAGATAAATTGCAAGAGGAGTAAAGAGAAAAAACAAAGAGAGGTTATGAGGAGAAACAGAAAAAAAAAGAGACACACAGCACAGAAAAAAAAAAAAAGTGAGGGGGGTTACAGGGAAGGGGAGCTTCCTGTAGCTATAGCAACCACTGGCGCGCTGGTCCAATCACCACGCCAATGCCTGGTTGCTAGGGAGAGATTCCGGTGGCGAGAGAAGGGAGCGCGGCAGGCAGCGGCGCTTTTCCCCGACGACTCTCCAGGATCCGGGAAAGATGACAGGGATTATTTCCCCGCTTGTCTCTTTCAAGCGTCACCGTCCGGAGGGATTTTCACACACTGACACCCTGTTGTCTTAAGTGTGTGTACACGTGTATATATACACGGATCTGTACAGTACAAGGCCCCATCTCCAGCAGTTTGGTTTATCCCTGTGTGTCTGTGATCCCATTCACGCCTATTTTCCCTTGTCTTACCAGTGCCTTATCAGCCCTCAGTGGGTTAAAAGCTGAAGGCCTCAGCAGTGGGACTGGTCTGCTGGTATGATGGGACTGCACTGGGCAACCATCTGTCTCCATCAACATCCGCAGCCAAATGCTCGGGGAACCCTGTGCATGATTTCTCTCTGTTTTAGCCTTTAGCTGCCTCTCTCTCTCTCTCGCTCTTTTTTTTTCTCTCCTCTTGCCCTTTTCTACAAATACTTCTGTTTTCTATCACTGCTTTTTTTTTGTTTATACCAACATGGCTCTAGAGATGGCCATGTTGGTCAGTCCAGACTGAAATATCTCAACAACTCTTGGTTGCATTCCCATGAAATGTTTTCACCAAATGAATTCTGCTGACTTTGCTGGTAACTTTGCTTTTCCTCTAACAGCATCATGATGTTGATATTTTTGGTACTTAGCATCTATGAACTGAGTGGCCATGAAACCTTGTGCAGATCGTTTAGAGGATTGATTATCATAATATTAATTTATTGGTACTTGAGTGATTGATGACTTTATTGATCCCCTGATTTTTCCTCTAGCGCAACCACCAAGTTGACGTTTTGATTGACGGTGTGAAATATCTCAACGTCCTTTGATGTCCTCTGACTTTTCCAGGACAAAATGTCCCTGCTGTACTTTGTACTAAGTGCTAATTGGCAAATGCTTGCTGCAAACGCCATGCCTGAGCTTACAAATCTTCTAATGTGGTTGTATAATTTTTGTTTCACTCCTCTTCCTGTCTGTCTGGCGGCCTCTTCTCCCACATTGTGATTTGGCACAACTTAAGAAAACACATTATTTACTCTTGAAGTGTTTCCTCCTGTCAGAGGGCTCAGATCCAGGCTGCAGGGGTGTGAGTGGGCCCCACATTGGTAGCACAGATGTGGGGGCGAATAGGTGAGTACCTCCCTTGCTGAAACTTGCCACTGGTCCACTACATACATGCCTCTCGGCTAAAGTGTGGCTGTCCCTATTATCTTGAAAAATAGCAAAATGTTGTTAGCAGCCCCTAAAAACAATGACAACGTGCGGCGGGGCTACTTACAAAGCACGTCCATTTATTCAGTAGCACATTATGAAGACCTAACAGTGGCATAATGAGCTCAGGGAAGAGTCACAGAGAGAGTGGGACTGTGGGGGAATGCACAATGCCAAGGGAGACTCCGGGAAAGAAAGGGAAGGTTGCATGGGGGTTGCAGTGAGAAAAGAAGGTGCAAATTGAGATAAAGTGGAGACCTTGTGCTGAGAGCCACAAAGATTTGGAAGCAGTCTTGAAATGGAGAGCGAGAGAGAAGGGAGGAGGGGGGTGTCAGCACTATTTTGGGGTTCCGGCCTGGGCGGACTTTGAGAATTTTAATTGCGTCTGTTGGCTGGAGATAAATACCCAATCATGCAGACCCCCTGTGGGCGCCTAATCAGTGCAGTTCTAATGACCACAGCTGCAGACATCAGCCTACATGCTAACCTCTAATCACTAGACTTATGATCTCTAGATGCTAACTTCCTGCATTGCCAAAAATTGAGCAATATGAAGCAGGGAAGCATCGTCTGTTAGTTTCTCTCATTAGAGCGTCATTCAGGGAAAATCATGAAATGAGCAAATAGATGAAATGAAGTCTTTGATGTAGCTCAGCCTTGCAAAGCTGATTATGTTTGATTTAGGAAGTTAATTGATGATAAATCTGACTAATACATAGTTCTCATAAAGTCAATAACTTAGGAATTCTAACTTAAATACCTTACAGTATGAATATCCAAAGGCCATTCACAGGATAGTGGAACAAACCAGACCGGTTCTACGCTGGTTGTGTCGGGCTGTTGTTTTTATGGGTGGGTGTCCACACCATGTGGTGGTGGTTGTACGGTTGTAAACAAAGCCTTTCTTCTCCGAGCCAAGCTAAGCCACATCTCTTGGAGCGGCAGAGACACCAGTCTTTGACCCAGCTCCACCCACCGTGCTGGCAACTACAACATGTGGAGGGATAAGTTTGAATCTAGTCTTTAATGGTTTGGGCTAAAATGAGGGAGAAGTAGAGGCTGTTTTAGGGAGTTTTGAAGAATGATCCTTTAAAAAAAAAAAAAAAAAAACACAACCAGCTCGTCAAGAAAAGCAAGAAAAGCACTTTTTCTGCATTGTCATTATTCATTCTCTTAGCTAATCCATTGGATTTTTAAATGGCTCATTTGATTTAACAAGCAAAGCAATGTTCTCTGCCCATAATGAAACACTTTGAAATACACATGGTTTTCTTTTGTCAGTCGCCTGAATATGTATATGTATTTGTGTATATTTGAGTCTATTAATATGCCTATGTGTGTTCACTTATTGGACTTTGAGATGAGAACACGGTGCTGGAAGCTGCTGTAACTCTCCAATTGATCTTTAAATACAGGGAAGACAGTAACTAAATCTCAGTTTATGTAATTTTAATGTGTGAAAACTTTGTTTTTGTCTGTAATGTCTGCAAACACCAAAACAGGCCTACATTTTCGACATGCTGAAAAGCTAGAGCTCATAAATATATTCATATAAATATACTAACACATATACAATACATATACTTACAGTATATATACTTAAAGTTTGCATGGTCTTATATTTCCTGATGGTGCCATCAATAAGATTTTAGAATTCCTACGTTGATCATTACTGGTGAAGTGAGAACTTGACAAACTGAAGATGATTTGATTTAGTTTTTGTCACATTGATGTGAAAACTTGATTGTAATGTTTTGTTTCAATATTTTTTTGTCATCACAGTCGGTGTCAAACTGATTTAAAGTCCCGATATCATCACTGATAATATTTGGTATTTACAGACACCAGTCCAACCACAGCAAAACCAAATGTGCCACCACATCATTCAGAAAATGGACCTAACTGTCTCTAGGGCAACTGTGGAAGTTTTTACGTCTCCTATGGCAACTGAGAAGGGGGGATGTCCTTTGCAATGCAACCAGCCAATCGTCCGGTCAGAAGAAAACAGTGTGATTAGCCAGAACAGGTGAACCGTCCAACCAGCCCGTCCAATCCAGTCTGAGCAGATCCAGTCGGCTGGCTGTGATTTGGTCAGGCGTCCGTATGCTAATGAAGTGCATTAGGCTAATTGAGCAGATTCCAGTAATTTGAAAATCAATCAGGGCGCAGATTGAAAAGCAAGTCATTTCGAGAGAGAGAGAGAGAGAGAGAGAGAGAGAGAGAGAGAGAGAGAGGAGAGGGGGACAAAGAAAGGAGAGAAAAAGAAAATTATAGTGACAAATTTTACTGCACTTTAGTTGTAGGTGATTGATTGAAAGTGTTTTCATTAAATTAATGGCATGGATCATTTCAAAACACATTTTTTTACCATTACTAAGAGTTTAGCAGATGTGGAAATATTTACTCTACTATTGCCCTTTTCCATGAAGGCATCAGATAGCATGTGATTTGGGTTTTTGGTTAAGAGCCTTAGTTTGTCTGGTTTAAAATGCAGCGGGGACACTTTCTGAAGCTCTGTGTCATTGTTCGGCGGTTCTGGAAATGTGGTCTGCACATGCACACGCACATTTTTTAAAACAGTCTATTTTAAATCGTAGCTCCGGTCGCCCTCGTGCATCCCATTTTACGCCTTCTTCCTTTCTCTTGCACTTCTGCAGCCGCCTCGCCTTGATGCCAACGACCTGTCGCAATGATAAAGATCCATCATCGTATCTCACCATACACACTGTCCCATTTCATCATCATCCCCGTCTTTGCATACGCGCGGTGCCATCTCATCGGGGATGGATTTATGTGTTTCCATCCTCTTGTGGGAGACGAGATTGTTTTGTTTTTAAGCGAGGGCCCATTGATCTTTTATTAAACCATTAAGTCAATACGCTCCTCTCATAAACAGCTTGAGATTAAATGAGCCCCTTTGAAGGGTTTATGTGCATGTGTGTGTGTGTGTCTGTCTGTGTCTGTGTGTCAGCCTGCCAGCATAGCCACTGAAAACCGGTGGCTATAGGGAGCCAAATTTAGCCTGTGGCAGCAACTTCAGTCTCTATGGCCAGGATGAAGCCATTTATTAGCAACTAGTTTTTGGTATCTGAGGTCATTCCACCACAAACAGAATAGTGCTTTGTTGAGTTTAAGATGTTTACTGCTTTATTTACTTCATTCACTGGCAGCGTGTCACAGGCACTCTTCTGAATCAGTTGGACCTGATATTGTTAACCTCACGTTCAACATTTGTTCACACAAATATTGTATTCCTCATTTTTTCATGCTGTGATAACGGTTACTGATTTGGTTTCAGCGTGGAAACAGTATATGTTTTCACTGGGGATTATTGCAGCAGCTACTAAAGCAGCTGAGAACTTACATACAAATGCATACAGACTCTTTCAGCTTTGGTTAAATATAGATACTTCCCTTAGGTTGTTCTATTTTTAGTGTTACAGTAAATGTATGCCAGGTACAGTGTGCCCGACATGGAGTTGTACTGGTTATTTATCTCTCTGCTGTCTTGAGTGTCTGCTCAGTCTACCAGTAGCTGGTGTGTTTAAAGCCTCTGATCCACTTCCTGAGCTCCTGTTTCACCTGAGCTGCAGGTCTACCAGGTGGATCTGAGGGTGAATATAGCAAGAAAAGAATAAGAAAAGTCTAAGAAAACCAGAGGTCACTTAATCTTTTTACCATTTAGAGAGCGTTTATTGACATGGTGGACAACTGGTGTGTAGAGGAGGTGGTAGGACATTTTTATTTCTTCTTTTTATTGTCCTGCAGTAGATCTACATAAAAGACATTTACAGTAAATATGTAGATGGAGATAGAAGTCAGTTTGCTCAGTTTAGCATAAAGATTGGCAGGTTGCCTGTAGCTGGTACTGGCCAAGAAATAGTCTGGCACATGAACCCCTGTGTTTTATATAGATATACTCTGTATATAAATTGCAGTAGGCGGATTTTGTTATCTTTGGACAGAAGCAGAAAGAAACAGCCAAACTGGTTCTGTCCAAAGATAACAAAATCTGCCTATTAGCACCTCTAGACTCACTGACTAACATGCTATATCTCAGTTCCTGTAGTTTGCAGGTTGGACTCCTGTCCCCAGTCTTCATGTTAAGCTACACCAACCAACCAATCAAGCAAATAAGCAAATATCCCAATATATCAACCCCCACCTCCATTTTCTATTGGACAGAACTGGTTGGTGTACGTATCATTACCAGCCGAGCTATTGCATGCTGTTGTACTTGTGTTACATGATAATTGTAGTTGTGTAATTATAGTGGCAGTGTCACTGTGGGGGAGTAATCATTGGCTCAAGGCTATACGATGCCCAAATAGAGGGTGAAGTTGATCAGCTGTGTTCTTTTTGCACATTTTTGGAAAAACATAATGACGTTTTAATACATGTGCAAACATCTGGATTTGTTTTCCACACACACGCACTGACCTTTATCAGTGCCATGTGTGTCAGGTCACTGCCTTTTTTTTTCTCCCCCAGCCAGAGGTTACAATAACTGTCAACTCTTCTTCTTGGTAAGCTGCATAGACCCGGAGAAACCAGAAACCAGCAACCAAGCTGGACGCTGATCTGTGAAAACGCCTCTTAGCCTATATTGTTACACACCCCCTGGAATTCACTCTCAGTTACACGGCATAGTGCTGTAGCACATATTGTCTGCTTAGCATACGCACAGACTGAGCACTCACCTTGTGCGTTTACAGCAAATGATTTCAGTGACTTCCCATTGCTGTTTAATGAGTCTGTAGTCGATTTTGTGATGATTCTGGGAACTTGCGCGGTCTGTTGTTTTGTCTCTGTCTTCACATTGTTTAGCACAAAATGACTTTTCCACTGATTATATCATTATAGTCCCATCAGAGCAAATTGGCTTACTACAGTCTGGAGCTGATAAACTTCGCTAGCGGTACGGTGTGTGAAGACACACACAGCACAAACCAACACACATTCACACACAAACAGGTAAAAAGGAGCTCAGGGGCCGTTATTTAATTTGATTTTAAGAAAATAGAAACTTCATGTGCTTTCTTTTTTAGAAAAGCTAAACAAGTACCTCTGCTGTTGTTGACATCTCTTGTTGCCCTCATCCACATTTTATTCCTTAGCTGCTTTGCTGAGTTTTTTTCTCACTTTTTCTCTCTCCACAGTGTGTAACTGTGATCTGGCTCGATCTGGCTTCTTCCAGAAGAAGGGCGAGTACATTTGTACGGCCGACTATCAGCGCCTGTACGGTACACGCTGTGACCGCTGTGACAGCTTCATCACAGGAGAGGTGGTCTCTGCTCTGGGACGCACGTACCACCCCAAGTGCTTTGTCTGCAGTGTCTGCAGGTACACGTGTACACAAACACACACACAATGTACACACAGTACCTTACTGCATATACAAGGTTACATTTATACATATGGTCAGGTTAAAATTTGAAGTCATGTTTCTGATTACCAAGCAAAAGTTAGTAAAACACTATTTTTAGCTTAACTTTAGTCCCTAACAAACCTTGATAAAAAGAAAAATATCTGGCTCCACTATGTTCATGAGCTTCTTTCTGTCAAAATAAAATAAATTGGTTAACTGTCAAGTCATTTTGGTACATATACTGTTCATTCTAAAGATTAATGTAAGATCTTTGTTTGTCTGACCTGTATAAATTGAATTATATCTTTGTTTTTTGGTCTCCAAGAACTTCTGATAACAAATATCTGGATCCTTGCGTGCACGCTCCAGCTGGTTACTAACTTTTTGGTGCTGGGCAGTTATATTGCTGCATGTTTGTCAGATAATTTTGATGTTTTTTGCAATCATTTCCTGTTGTTGCTGGAAACAGGGTTGATGAGAGTGAAGTTTCAAAACCATAAGACCATAAAAACTGAAATAATGAGCTGGATAACACTAAAAAGACGAGCACCACTGAGTCCAGAGGAACTCAAGTGGTTCATAATTTTCTTTGAGAAAACATTTCACATCATCATCAGTCATTTCATTAATCATTGATATAAAATGATTGGTATAGCTGTAAATTGCAAAACTAGTCAAAAAGAAACATCCAGTCTGGTTATATTACCTTTAAACATGTGGTATCACAATAGGTATTGATATTTCAAAATATGTCAAAGGATTTTATCCATATTTTATGCTCCAAGTAGCAGTAACTGTGTGCACACTGAACATATGACTTCATCACGTCTTTATCTGTCCTGTTCTCTATCAGTTCTGTCCTGTGATGAAGAACAAAAGTTATGATTCACTCATGAAAATAGCCCATTAGAGAACAGCATGATAGAGGAGAGGACAGGGAACAGGGGATGAATTGTGGAGCTTCTGAATAAAATATGCCATGAGTCACTCGTCTCTACCCCATGACCATGCAGTCCTTCCTCAAACGGCGCCGCAGTAGTTGGATCTTTGAAAATAAGAAACGCAAAGGTGACTCATTTATTTCTGGCGCGTCTTTAGCAATGCCAATTACTGAGCTTGCGATTCTATCTCTCATCCCCGTCTCCTGAATGTCAATAAACATCTGATTGGAAAGCTCGAGCAGTGTCTGTCTTTTTGCTTAGTCGAGACACGATTCCAAAAAGACAGCTGATCGGCTGTTTCACGCTGTTAGATTTGGTAAAAGTAGGCCATCTCTCTGCTGACCTCCATCAGTGTTCATGTTAAGCTCCTGCTGAACCAACTCAGAGTCAGCATCCCTGTTGGCTTCTTTCCTCTTCTTATTTCACCATTTCACTCTTCATTCAAAAGCGTCTTGTTCGTCATTGTTTTTCATATACATGCATGATATGTGGAAACACCTGTTTTCCCGTCTGTTTTGATGTATTAAAAGGTTTACATAAGAGCCATTTTTCCTCACTTACCTCCAGCAGAGTAGTGTTGCCTGCTTGACATTGGCTGATGGCTGAACAAGCAGCCATGCCCGGCAGCCATGGGCAAAAAAACAACTGAACTGATACCAACTGGCCGGAGACAGCTAGTAGAGCAGTCTTGGCAATGACAGGGATGTCTGTCTGTGTGTGTGTGTGTGTGTTTGTTTGTGTGTGTCAGTTTATGTGGAGTGAACTGGAAGAGACAGCGAGAAGCCAAAGGGTGAATCTCTTCTTTCCTGCTCCGTCTGCCCTCTGTCACATCGCCCACAGACGTTTCTTGTACCTCCTCTGTTTTTCCCCCATCCTCCCCTCCTGTCTATCTTCTCCACAATGCCCTCGCTTCTCCATCTCCTCCTCCTCCTCCTCCTCCTCATCATGTCCCTGCTCTCATGCATCATCCACATCACGTCATCTTCCTTCATGATCTTCATCATCGTCCCACTTTCTCTTTGTCATCACGGCTCTCGGCTCTAATGACGGCAGATTGCAAGTGTCACTTTTTTCCGCGCTGATTTATTTTTTATTTCCTTAAAGCGGCACTGATCAAAGCCAGAGTTCATATCCCTAAAGCCTAAAATAGCTTTACTTCTGTGGCCAGTTTTTTAAAAAAAACAAGCATTAAATATGTAAACAGAGTAAATTTTTAAAGCACTGAGAAGGGCTGACAAGGCACGAGAGTGTCTTGAGGGAGTGAGTGCAACGCACAGGTAGACAAGGTCAAACGCAGACTGAGCCTCTTCTGAACCATCACAGCGTTTCCTGCGCTCCATTTAGACTATAGACAGGGATAGCTATGGTCAGACACTTTATTTAGCACGTCATACTTGTAAGTGGATACGGATGCAAACCTCATAAACAGGCTTCATGTGTCGGATACAGACTTGTTTAGTTCTCTGTGTATGGTGTTTTGCTCAGAGCAATCTGATAGAAATTAGAAAAAGAAATGATTAACAAGCAGATGGTTAACCTTGGGAATAAAGGGTGGAATAAAATGAGGTCTAAATTTATTAGTTTTCATTGTTCCTGTCAGCGTTCACCAGCGCCTTTGTTAAATAATTTGTGTTGTGAAATATACCTGCTGGCGCATAAGTTCTGCTTACTTGTCTGTCCTTTCTGTTTTATGTATGCACGTCGTCTCTCTTTGAATAATAAAAAAGCACAAAGGAGCAAAGCTAGTGTAATGCATGCGTCATTTCCCTGACAGAAACAGTTGTAAAAATACTCGCTCCCGTAGAAACACACTCACGACCTCCACAGCTGCGTGCATATATATCGCACGGGCCTTTACACATACTTCCCTCTGCACATCTCCAAGTGCGTTCGCACACTCTTGTGTGTGCTGACTGTGAGCTCTGCTGAAGACTCTAGCCTCCCTCTGGGTCTTGGCTCTGGCTCCAGGACTCGGCGGGGGAGTAAAAGGATTACCGCTGTCTATGTCTTTTAAACAGCCTTCCCTAAGCCTTTTAGCTCCCCCATTCATTCTCACATCCTAAAGAAATCAATCCGTCTCTCCAGAAATGCTATAGAAGACGAGAGAGGGACGAAACAGTGCATGATGATGTGGTAAATTTGATTTCATAGGCGCTGTCTTGCTGTCATGTTCTCCTGCTTCTCTGCACAAGTGTGTGTTTACTCTTCATAATCTTGGTTTAGCTTTAAAGTGGCGTAGAGAACATTGACCTGGTGGCACCAGCTGTGCAGGGGGAGTGAGCTTGGGAAGAGTGAGCTGGGCGGACAAACCGAGAGAGAGAAAGAGGCAGTTAGGATCAGTATGCGCTCCACACAGTCTCCCTAATAAGTTTTCATTCTCACTGAGAGAGCCGGTTTTCCTTTTCGAAGCCCGTGGCAGTGTCACATTATCGTCTCTTTAATCACAGAGCAGCCAGGTGCTCCTGCAACAATCAGCGTCTTATTAACTCGCCGCCCTAACTGTTTGGAAATGCATTTACAGGTTCATAGAGGATGTCTGAGTGTATTTAGCTTGTGTCAGCAAGATTATGGCGTGTGTGTCGCCCAATCATGTTTCTGCCATCATCTATTTGTTATTTCTATGTGCACACTTGGATGTAATGCAAACACACAGAATAACTGCAGGCTTTTTCTTATCTCCTATTCTGTGCTTGTTATCTAACACACTCTCCCTCTCTCTCTCTCTCTCTCTCTGTCTTTTTCTTTCCTCCTCAGTAAACCCTTCCCCATCGGAGACAGAGTGACGTTCAGCGGAAAGGACTGCGTGTGCCAGCAGTGCTCGCACACACTCGTCAAGTCAAATGAACCGATCAAAATCCACGGGCCCAGCCGTAAGTCCAGCGTCCGCCTCGCTCTGTCCGTTCCGTTTAGGGCCACCAGTCGCTACAGTGCTGCCGAGTCTAATGCGATGTGTCCGCGAGGCCCATTTAGCTCATTTAACTAATCAAGTGTCTGTCAGATCAGTGGTCTGACCTGTCGTGCTGATCTGCCGGCTGAGAATTATGAAACGCAAACAGACACGTCGCTCGCTCATGACTTTCAGCACGTAGAGAATGCAGGATGTTGTGTATTCACCGTACATCTGGTCACGTATTCGTAGTTGTTAATGGACTGCAAGTAAATAATGAGCTGAATATCCTGTGTGCCATTAGAAGGGGGGGGGGAGAAGAGTGCATAGCCCTTTCTTTTACAGTATAAAGCAGGAGAATGACAAATTATGATCCCACATCAGAGCAGTAGTGATTGATAGTGAATCATTTGTTAAGTGTGGCACATAGACAACAGTCTGCTTCTCACCGGCTGTGCAGTAATAACAGATGGTGGAGAGACAGTGAATAACTGTCCTCCCCAGATCGCTCCATTCAGGAGAATAAAATCCAAACGGCTCCCCAGGTGCGTGTTCATCAGTCGGCTGTATGAGGAGACAGTCTATGAGACGGGACACAGAGTGCAGATTCTAAATGTGCTGCACGGGCTTTCACAGCTTGTTCCTCTGTATTTCCGTGTTTAAGAATACAAATGTATGCCCTGTGCGTCAAAGTACAAAATGATTATTTTAGAGGAAAAAGGCAAGGAACTGGCATCAGGAGGACGTGTGATTATGTATACATCAATGACCAAAGTCTTACCCTGAGAAGTTTAATTTTAGAAACTTAATTAAAGTTTAAGTTTTGTTAATCCTTCTCTGTGTCTCAGCATTTTGGAAACATGCTCACTTACTCTTCTGGTGAGACTTAGACGAAAGACTTTGGTTACCTTTGGTAAAGGTGGAATTGATCATCTCGACTCAAGAAATCATATAAGTCATTACTTTAAAGAATAAACGGGGCAGTTGGTAGTGTAGTGGGTTAAGCGTCCGCCCCGTGTGTAGAGGCTATAGTCCTCGCTGCAGTTGGCTCCGGTTCGAATCCCGCATCGGACGGCTAATTTACTGCGGGTCACTTGCCCTCTCTCTGCCCCTTCCCGTCTATCTTCAGCTCATTAAAGGCATAAATGGCCAAAAAAAACAATAAATGAACATAGAGGAAGCTACTGCTGCTGTCGTCCAGCTATTATTGATGTCATATGTTGCTTTTTACAGCTGACGACTCCTGCAGTGACACGACACAGACACAAATGCAACAACACTGCAGGAGCATTGTGAATTTTTAACCATTTGCAATCTGTTGCCTCACTCGGCTAAAACGGGAGCTGTATCATGACTCAGACGAAAATCAGCTGTGCACTAACAGTCTGAGGCTGAAGTCCTGGCCTTATAGACTCAGCACTATCACCACCAAATGACAGTTAAGATTTATTTGGACTGCAGAGATTCGACTCAGTACACTGCAGTTCTTTTTTACTGCAAAACACATTTTGTCTCGGCTGACAGGGCGGGCTTGGAGTGGTCTCTTGTGACTCCGGGCTTTTCTCAGGGGCAGTAGACCGGCTCAGAAAAGGTTAAGCTAAGCCAAACGTCTTCCAAATAGAAACAAATGGAGCGCTGACCTTTGTTCGGCATGTTGACACTCTGCAGCCATGCATCATTTGCAGCCTCTGCTCTGCCCCGCGTCTTTCTTATCCAGTTAGTTGTTGTCAATAATGCCTTCTGGGGCGTCTTATTAAGGGAATGGGAATGCACATTGTGCCTATATACAGTGTTTGTGTGTGTGTGTGTGTGTGTGTGTGTGTGGGAGAAATAGAAAGAGATGCACACATGACTAATATGAGGAGGGATTTTTAAGCAACTGGCTATTTCAGTGATACTTGCCTCCTGTCTGCATTCAATCATGTTTAACAGTGCTTACAGTTGAGAGAACATCCCTCACAGCTCTGCAATATCCCGCATTAGTACAGCTATTGATTAAGGAGGTGGCTGTGCCACAGGGATAGAAAACTACACTTAGGAGCCCAGTAGGTGTTTAAAAATGCACAATTATACCCTGGATCATTTTGTCTTCCTCTGTCTCTCCCTTTCTCTCCATCCCCTCCTCACAATATGTCCACATCTCTTTGTCTGCATCTTTGCCTTTTCCCTTCCCTCTTCCGCCATTCTTCTTTCTTTGACACGCTATTCTTCTCCAGACTGTGCCGGGTGCGGAGACGAGATCAAGCAGGGTCAGTCTCTCCTGGCGTTGGAGAAACAGTGGCATGTGAGCTGCTTCAGATGTCGGACCTGCAACATGGTCCTCACAGGAGAGTACATCAGCAAGTGAGTGTGTAAAGATGAGAGAAACACACAGTAAAACGCACTTACGCAGTAAAAAGCATTTGACCCTACATCTCAGCCAGAAACGACATGTCTAGTTTCTCTACAGTTAGGCTAAACTATGCGTCTGACACACTACAGCAGTTTTGTTTTTATTCTCTGTGTTGCAGGGATGGAGTGCCATACTGTGAGGCAGATTACCACGCCCAGTACGGGGTGAAATGTGAGACCTGCAGCAGATATATTAGTGGAAGGGTTCTGGAGGTGAGAACGGGACCAGATTTCAAACATGAAAGGTGTTAATGGTGGTTAAACTGAACAGAATTCTGCAGCAACCCCAGAAATCCAAATTAGGGGTCGACTGTGGCGGCTGAGCGTAATCAGCGCTATCAGAATCGAGCTGTTGCATTTTGTCCTCGGCTCCCTTTAAGCCCCGCTGTGCATTAGGGGGGGTGAGCGACTTAAGATCGGGAAGTGATAAGAATTTTGTCCTGATTCACGCGAACCGAAAACATATTCGGCTGCATGCGTGTCAGGCAGGTCAAACATCGGTGCACATCCACTTGTTCACTTGTTTCTTCTAGACACACAGCTGAGCAGAACACAGGCAGGCGAGCTAGATGGAATCATAACAACGTGCGAGGAGCTGAGAGGAGAAGGGAGTTATAAAAAGATCAGAGGGTAAAGAGCGGAGATGGAAGGAGGAGAGAGGCAGCAAATTCTGCAGTGATGGAGATGCACATTTGTGCTCTGCGTGCTCTCGCGCTCCCAAGCGGTTTTAGAAAGCGTCAGAAGAAGGAGTTAACAGCCTGGAGGAGATGGAGCCGAGGCGGACAGAGGACGACAGGTTTAAGGAAGAAGTGAAGAGAAAATAATGAAGGGAGTAAGGTTGAAAATAATGAAAGTGACAAAGTGCAGATGCTAATTAAATGTTTTGGGAGAATCTCCGGAGGGTGTCTCTTGCCTGTTGGGACCTGAGGAAAGGGAGCAGAGTAAAACTTTGAGACACACACACACCTAGACGTACACACACACTGCCTTGTTGCCCCTGTGCTCCTTTGCTTGTCAGAATGGCTGGTGTAAAGTGCTTTGTTCCTGACTATCAGCCTCTCTAGGCTATTTATAGACATGGGGACATGTCAGCCTTTATCTGCGAGTCTCCCTCTTTCTCTCCCTATGTCTCTTCCTCTCACTCCCTGAACATTTGTGTGTGTGCTTGCGTGCATGACTTTCTTCCTTTCCTCCTGTCAGATTTTGATATCATAATAATTTACTTTCTTTAAAATACAGCATGCAGCTGATTTAACTCGAGGAAAGTCCAGGAACACTAACTCCCCAGACATACAGTATACATTTAGGATAAGAATAACTGAAATATATTCTATTTCATTTTCCATTTAACTCCATTTAATCAATCTGTAATCTGTGATTTTATATCAGTCTGCCTTGTGCACATTATTGCATGCCTGCCCGATCTTTGGAGTGGCATCTCTGCTCTGTTGCTCTCCCTGAGGGGAGGAGAGTTTTTCCTGATTTGAATCAAGTTTCAAGGATAGAGGATGTGATGTACTGCACAGATTATAAAGCCCATCAAGGCAATTGTGATTTGTTATATAGGATATATAAGTATATTGACTCATCATTTAATCCATGTTTAGTTCTAGTTTTAGCCAACAAAAAAACTGGCATATTTCCCAGTGTGCCTCTGTGGAACAGGCTAATCTCCATTATATAGATTTGGGGAAATGAGGACATGTTTTTTTCATGAACAAGCTGAGCACAGAAAGAAAGTAAACATGGAAAGTAGCTCCCTGGAATAGCCAAAACTGGCTGAAGCATGGAGATCTATATCAGTGGCAACATGCTGGCTGACCTAACCACCCTGCATGATCATTTGTTTACATTAGTGAGGCTGATTGCAGCACATTAAGTCATTAAGTAATCTAATTACTCATGCAAAAGTATCAATTCATCGCAGTGTCAGTGACGTTGCTTTGCCGTATTTTCCTACAGTCAAAACTCAGACTAATCTGTCTGTGTGTGCATCTGTGTTAATGATCAGGCTTGTTCCACGGATCCAGTCTTCAGTCCAACTTTCCGGAGCCAAAGGTTGTTACTTTAATGAGCAGTTTAGAATGGGGGAGAAATAAAGACAGGAAGCCGGAGAAAGAGGAGCATAAAACCTCTTTTCTTTCGTTTCACGTCTTTCTTTCCTCTTCCTTCCTCTGTGTCTTAGTTCGCCAATAAATATAGCAGCCTATTAAATGCCGGGGAAAGAATGGAGGCCTCATTAGAAATGGTAACAGCAGTTGTTGAATTGATACCGTACGACCACAGACGGTAAACGCACCGTTGCTCGGAAAGAACAAGACGGAAATGCTGTATCCTCTCCTGGCTTTTCCTTTCAGAGTAACCTGAGACTGCTGTGCAGGGATTGGCTCAAATGCAGCTTGGATACGATTAAGAACCATACTATTCATTGGCAGTTCTCGGAGAGAGCCCATTCGTAAAAGATGCATGATTTTCTGCAGATGCCATAAAAGGTATCACTTTTATGAAAAGCAGGGAACATCGGTGCAGCATAAAATGACATAATACCCCACTACACACACACACACACACACTCACACACACATATGCTGAGTGTGCAACAGTTCAGGTCTCCTTGACACAGGCCATATGTCAGCAGTGGTTTATAAATAGAAATTCCCTAATGGTGTGTCAGGGAAGCAGAGGTGACGGGACAGGGCCACGCCTCAGCCATCGGCCCCCGCTGAGACACATGTGGAGAAACATCAGGACAGTGAACCAGACTGGATTCAGTGGAGACATCGTACCGCATCATATCATGTGTCCGTTTCACCTGCACCATGTGTGTTTGGTGTTCCCTCTGGGTGCTCTGAATGTCCAAGGACGTGTATCGCGCTCTCGTGTCCTTCACATACATACATGGCCACCTACTTCCCTCTCTCTGTACCCTACACACACATATAGCGTACACACATACACATACTTAACACTTTTTTTTCATGTGACTGACCCAGAGGGATCTTTGCTCTAATTCTGGCATGGAGGAGAATGGGTGGTGGCTGTCACGTGATTGCTGTATGCTGATGAAACAACCTCAGGCTATGCAAGATGTCTCAGTACATTATGAGGACCATGTGGTATACAGTAGAAAACATATGGAGATAATGACCTGCTGGAGGTTGGGGCACAATTTGTAGATTAGCCCTCAGACTGTGAAACTGTTCATGGTGATAATTTATGTTTAGTCACACCTCTTCCTCTCCTCACAGGCCGGAGGGAAACACTACCATCCGACCTGCGCTCGATGCTCCCGCTGTAACATGATGTTCAAAGAGGGAGAGGAAATGTACCTGACAGGTGAAACTTGATAATTGCTAATACTTCCGCACGGACATGCACACACACACACACACACACGCAGTGTACAGTACATGCTCGCGTAGACAAATGCATGGCATGTGGGAACACCCAACACCAATCTGTCTTCTCTCACTCTTGTTTAGGATGTGAGGTGTGGCACCCATTATGCAAGCAGGCAGCGAGGGCAGAGAGGAGACTCAGGGTGAGATAAAATTTGAAACCAAAATGTTGGAATAAAAACGGAACCTGTAATTTCATCATCGTGTGCGTTCTCCCTTCTCTTTTTCTCTTTGTCCGTTTGTGTCTCACAGCACAGACGCCTGTCAGAGGCCTCCATCTCTCCACCGGGCTCATCCATAGGCTCTCCCAGTAGGGTTATATGTGTAAGTAGACTACAACTTTGCAGTCACTTTTAGCTGCCATCGAACCCGAAAGCACAATTGCTACACCAGAAACACAAGCACTACCCATAGCTTTCAAATAGTTAAGCACAAACCTAAGAGGCTGCTCACTCCCTTGGCCTGTTCACTTGTCTGTGTCCAAACATCTGATGTCTTTAGTGATGTGGCAGGAGTTATTAAGAAGCGAGAAAATTAAAAGAAAACATAAATGTAATGAATGGGATGACGTCTTCAGTCATCAGTTCTGGGAAACTGGGCTTAATTTCAATGAAAAAGCTAGCAGGCCATAAAATTGTTGCACATGCATTCACTTTAAAGTTAAACTGCCACATGTCAAGTATTTTTAATAATAATGTTGGGGAGGCAGAGTCCTCATTTAGGATCCTAATGGCCTGATGGTAGAGGTTCATAGTCCCAAGACCAGTAGTGAGATACATTCTACTGCCTTTGTTGATCCTGTGACTTTTATACAGCACCGGGGTGTTGGCAGTTTGGTTCTGAGTGAAATATTTCAAAAACAAAGTGATAGAGGACCATAAAATGTCATATGGTTATTCTAGATCCCCTGAGGATGAATCCTTATGGCATTCCCATCTGACTCAGCTGTGCTGCTAATCAGCATTCTAACAGGCTAGGATAAGATAGTGAAGCTTACCTGCTGCTGATCAGCATCAGCAGCAGGATTACAAAACACTGTCCACAGGAAAAAGAATGAAATCAACAAATGTTGTTATAGGGTACATTCAAAAAACCCAAGAGACAATAACTGCAGCATGGTCTTACTGTATCTTCCTCAGGGCCTTTAACTGGTCTTCTCTAAAGTTAAATCAAAGCAGGGTGCAATGATAATTAAAATAGAAATGGTTAAATATAACATGGATATCTAAAAAAAAAACACATCCCAGTCTTAACCCAGACACTGATGCCAAATCAGTGCCATGAAAATAAAGACATAAGCTAGTCAGGGAACATGTTTATGTGAAGGTTGTCCCTCTGTACAATGCACAGTTGGACCAGTTCCATTTCAAAATGAGACTCCAGCCAAATATGGAACAGCGTCCAACTGTGCTGCTTGGCAGTCTGCTGAGTGTTGCTGCATGTCGGCGGTATTAGCATGTCAAGGGTTGTCTGCATGCAAGCAGGAGTCACTGCTCTCTGCTCAGCCCTGCCCCGCTCTGCACTGCTCTCATCTCATAATCAATGACCTTTCTGTTTAAGGTGATGAATGAGGCAGAAATGCAGTGTAAGCATGCTTGTCGTCCATACTGTCTCACTCTCTCTCTCTCTCTAGCTGTCTGTGCTTCCTCTGCTCTCTCTCTCTCTCACATGCTGAGCTCCTGAAGGTCAACAACTTGTAAATTGCTGTCAGGTGCTGCATTGTACATGTGTACACACACACACACACGCATGTATGTGCATGTGCAGGCTTGTGTGGGCTTCATCAGCGCTTTTCTCATTTCCTTTCACCGCAGCATGATTTCTTCACTGTCACTGGTGGAGTTTCCATCCTACTTTGTTACTGTGTGTTTCATCCATGTGGTTGATGTTGGGTCTTGTTGTGCTGTTGTCTTTGGTGGGTGTATGTGTGTGTGTGTCCTCTCTCCAGGCCAGAGTGAAGAATGAGATCCTAGCTTATAAGGACCTAGCTGCCCTGCCAAAGGTCAAGGCCATATACGAGGTCCAACAGCCAGACCTCATATGCTCCTCATACCAGCCCTACCACAGATACACCTCTGATGACAGGCTAGACACTTACTGCTATGGGGAGGTACTACTACTACTGCTACACACTCCAGGCCCAACCTGGCACTGGCCTCATCACTCGTCTGTTTTCAGAGGAAACGCTGTGCTGATAACAAATTTGAACATAATGAGTGTTGCTAAATATTTCGTGGTTACAGATTTCAGTGCCTGCGTGCAAATATTTCAAATTCATTTTTGATAAATGTCATTATTGCAAATACACTATGTGTACAAAAATAGTTTGAGATATTAGTCTGCTCAATATGTATGTAAGCTCACTAACCAAGCCCAATCAAGAGATAACTCAAGTGTGTAACACTCCATAAAACAACTTGACGTTTTTACATTTTAGCGTGTGCACGGATAAAGCAAAGGAGATATAAAGTGTTAATAAGACACACGTAAAAGTGTTATTGATCTTCTCGTCTATCTCTTCCCTCGAAAAGCAAATAAACTTTTAACTGGCAGCTTTTACATTCCTCTAACTGACTTCAAAATATTGCTGGCTGCTAGTTATCACCCAACCGATCGTCAATCTTGGATTGGATTTGAAAAAGACTGTCTCATACTTTCTCGTGGTCCTGTAAATACATGATATATGATATTCTGTTTTTGTTTGACACAATGCTACAGTGTAAGTAATAACTCTTCGCTCTCCTCTGATTTTTCAGTCCCTTGGGACACTCTCTCCCTATTCTCAGGTAAGTATTCTTCCTCTGGGCAAAGCACTTAGGACGAGTTTAAACAAGTGAATTGCTGTCATTTTGGCCTGTCACTCAACTACCTGTGTCTCCGTTGCCCCCTACTATTATTTCACCTCTACATTGTCTCATTTGTCTTTTCAGGACTATGACAGCCTAGATATGAGGCAGAGGCGGTGCTCCAGTCCAGGTTATATTGACTCGCCGACGTATAGTCGTCAAGGCATGTCACCCATCATGCCTCGCTCTCCGCAGCACTATGGCTACCCTGGTGAGTCGGATGGTATTCACTCTTTAGTGTCAGTCAGTCATGTTTCGAATTATGTGAAATACACTTTGAACAAAGCTGAAGTTTCCGAGCTGAGCAGTGTTTGAGCTGTGGGGATGATTCAACTGAAGTTAAGCCCTTTAACGGAACAGTTCAACATTTTGTGAGGTATGCAAATTTGTTTTCCTGCTGAGCGTTAGACGAGAAGGCGGATGCCACAATCGTGTCCAGAGAAGAGCTGAAAGAAGTGAAGACACAGTGAAAAACAGCAAGCCTGGCTCTGTAAAGTAACACAATTTACTTACGTATCCACACGAGTCATACCTTCACTGTGAGGTTGAGACTTCAGGAAGTTACCACTCCTGCACGTAACTCCCCATAATTTATATTTTTAATTTTCTAACCAACCTCTGGTTGTAGCGTACAGACGTGAGAGTGGCATCCATCTTCTCATCTAACTCTACTTCACAAAATGTCAAACTGTTCCTTTAAGAGAGATCAGATTGCTTGGCATTTCCATTTGTATGTCATCGCCACTCTTAATATTTGAACACGTATGCCATCATAGAATTATCAGTGGTGACGAAAGATTTACAAATCCACCACCTTAGGGTGTCTTACACTTTGCTCCAGAATAATTGTTTTGCTGTCTCATATGCTGCAGTTGCTCCTTGGCTTGTCATTTTTATTAACTTTCACACATGTGCACTGACACTGTAATCGCTGTCATAAGAAGACAAGTTAAAACCCTTTTGTCATCACACAAGTGGAAAAGTTATCAAATGTTGAATGTTCGGGCTCTTTGGTTTTCATCTGCATGGATGAGATTTTTGTTGAGGGCCCTTCCTTCATGCTCATGTTTCCTTTGCTGTGATTGGCTGTGGCTGGCTGCAGGCTCTGAGAGTGGCAGGAGTTCACCTTATTATGGCCAAGATGGGCGGTCAAGCACACCCACCACAATCCAGCCCCCTAAGCATTTTCATGTACCAGGTAGGACTCCACATCCTGCGCATCGCACTTTTCATAACCTCATCGTTTTTTTGTTGTTTTTTTTTAATCCCGCGGGGAAGATTTCATCAGCCATTATTCATTATTGAAAATCATTCAGAAAGGTCATTTTGAGTTCTGTGGGAATGACGGGGTGTGAAAATGTGACTAAGTCGTATTTTTATGCCGCACGTAATTGCTCTGGCATATTCTTCCTCCCCTCATATTGCACCGTAACCCTCTTTTACCTTCCTTTACAACCTCCCCCTCCGATCATCCCAACAGAAACTCACATCCTCTCTTCCTTTACTCCTCCATGTTTCACCTCTTCATCTCCTCTTTCTCTCCTCAGCCACAGGGGACCCCAACATCTACAGGAAGCCTCCCATCTATCAGAGAGCGGGTACAGTGCAGTTAGCCTCGCCTTAGCCTGCCTGTCCTCCTGTCAGTTTAGTCATGCTGTGCTTGAGTACTCGATCGTAGATGTTTTTACTGACCTATTGATGTTTTTCAACGCAGCCCCTTGTGATTTATTGGTATTGACGTTCCAGTTATCATTGAAAATTGATGCCATCAATAACAAAACAAGATAAATAGGAAGGATTGACTCTTGAGAGTGCACACAGAAAATAGAGTTTGACTACAACTCCTTTTTTTTTTAAATTAAAGATCAGACTTTTCAGATCAGATCATTCGACTTACTGCATATGTAAGCGGCTGAATGCATGGTTTTAGTGTGCATACCGTGAGCACACCATGCACCTTGGTCGCAGTTCCCTCAGCACGGCAGGGTCTTGTCGGCAAATAGGGCTGGAATAGAACATGAATGAATTGAAGGTCGCTCAGGCATGACAAGTGTTGAGCACATGGGACTCTGAGGACGCACAATTCACCAGAACAAAACAGAACAATGGAACAGAGCACAGTGGAAAACTGGAATTTCTATTACGACTACAGAGACCTCATGGATTTCTTAACCTAGCCTAGTTAACCAGGTCGGTGTGTAATTTAAGGAGACGTTAGTGTAATTGTTTGAATCCGGAGAGAGCCGTCGTGCTTGTTGTTTCATAGAAAACAGAGGGAGTATGTGAGAGGGGAAGTCTGATTTCTTAATTGTGTGGATTTATGTTGTCGTTCAGTCAAATAGCACGGCAGTGCGGTTAACACAAGATGCTATTTTTGCCTCTTGTGTTTTTTTTCTCAAGTCATTAAACTTAAATGCACTTGAGCCATCTGGATAGCGCGCTTCAGTATAAACATTCATAAGAAAAAGATTCATTATCCTCTTGTCACGTTATACTGGAGGAGGCTTTTCAGCTGAGAGTCACAAGACTTGACATCACTTGATGGAGAATAGTTCATCTTTGTTGTTGTCCTGCATGCTCCTTTGTACTGTATGTGTTGGTATTTGTGGGGTCGTAAGTTAACCGTGTTGACTTGTGTATAGACACTCTCACCCTTTTATGTTTCTCAGCTTTAATTAGTACATCACTGGCCGTAACGTTTACATGCACGGACACATTTTTTTTTTTGCTTATGGAGTATAAAGTATTTCCGGCATCTATTTTAAGTGGCAGGTTCAAAAGCTTGCCCTGTTTGAATACTGACATTCAGCACACATCAGTCATATTGATCCTCCTCTGGCTTTATGTCTTCCTAAACAGATATTGATCGTTGTTTTCACTTGTTTCAGCATTAACCGGATTTATGTAAATCCAAAGCCACAACAGACGCATGTAAAGTCGCTGTGTTGCACCAAAGGCCCGTTATGTACTATTTCAGTTAACAAGTTTGCTACCTGTATAGAAAAGAAGCAGTATCAGACCGTTGTTATTTTGGCTTTGTCCCCCCCGGTCTCCATATAGGTAGCAAAGCTCTCACATTGTCACATCTCCCTCGGCGACGCTCCAATAATGTTTCCCTTTTTCTTTTCACCTCTTTTTTATCGCATCCAATCACTTTTATTCACTTCCCTCCACCTTCTGCTCCACTTTCCCCGGTGACCTTGCCACTGTAAGTATCTCCCTCCTCTCGCTGAATCACTCACTGTCTATATGGTGAGGGTTAGATATCGCATAATGTCTGTTTGGGTGTGTGTGTGTGTGTGTGTGTACAGTATATGACTCTTCCTGTTTGCCATACCATGTCAGTACTTCCTCTTACAGACTGAATCTGTGTGTGTGTGTGTAGTGGCTCACCCTTTCGTCGAAGTGTGTGTCACGAAAATGAGAATGTCTGCCATCGATGTCGTGCATCATGTATATAGGAATTCAATGGATCATGGATTGGGGCTGGCATGGCTAATGGCTAACAGAGTGAAGAGTGATCTATCTGACTGCATGTACCACCCGTTGACTTCCATTGACTGTGCTTTAGTAGCAAGAGTGGCATCAATATCATCGCCATCACACCGCTCATGAAGCGACTGTGCGCCTCAGGCAGAGCAGTAACCGATCTCATGATGATGCTGGTTATTTTCATGTTGTTGGCTGAAATATTGATCTCCTCTGACAGGAATGGTGGACTCACTGTACATATTTGTGATATGTATCATATCTGTATGCTTATTTACTTTCTTGCCTGAAGCTAGATGAGAAGAACTGTCACATAGTTAGTGTAGCTCGGCGTAAAGACTGGAAACACGTGGTAAAAGGTAACAAAATGTGCCAGTAATCACCTCTAAAACTGACTAATTCACATGCTGTATCTGGTTTGTTTAATCCATACAATAACTGGGAACATTAAGGAATCACATTGCTATTGAGCCAGTGGAGACTCCAGGAAGTCAAAGCCCCCAAGAAATAATCCCATCGATTAACATGTAACACCAGTAAAAGTATGTCATTTCTTTGTTTTTGGACAGATTAAACAGACAGATGTAACATTCTTGTTTAAGAGTCAGATTAAATGATGAAATTAGATGATTGACCCCACTTTCATCTGAATGTTCAATATAAAACTATAGCCTAGAGGCATGGGAAGAGGCTAATTAACACATTATATCTTATTTGTTTCATCCATTCAAAAAAAGAAAAAAAAATATATAGTAAGACTGCTCCCAGACGGTAAAACCACAACTTCATACTTAATTTTTATGCAGATGAAACAAATTGGCTATAAGTCATATGTATCTACTCATCTAATTGCGATAAAAAGTCAATAAGCATCCCAAAATGTTCAATTATTATTTTATTTTTTTATTCTTTTATTATTTTTCAGAGAATTAAGCTTCCCAGGTTCTGCCTGTTTGTCTTTCCTCTCCTAACTTGATCCGTTTCTCCACAGACAATCACGTGGACGCAGCCACTAAAAGCAGGACAAGCGAGGACATCCTCAGATCGTCCAGACTGTCCACCTTCTCTCCTGAGCCATACACACAGTCAGAATCTGACTACTACCCGTACACCAGTTCTCCCAGGGGTAGGAACCAGTGTCATTTCACTTCATATAAAATAAAGCTGCATAGTAAGCCGCATTTTTTCATCTTTCCGCTGGACCGAGCACAGACACAGAGTACAGTTCCTTTTTGTAACGCTGCGTTGTCAGATTTATTCACTCACCCACTCCGTTACTGCGCTCCACTTTGAGCTATATATTCATACAGGGGAACCTCTTTTATCTGTTTTCTCTGTCAGCCTATCGGATGCCGAGAAGACGCTTCTCCACAGGAGGAGATGAAGAGAGTTGGAGTCACAGTCTTCAAAGAGTAAGAGCTTCATTATTTTTTTTTCTCGCTTTCTCTCTAACATCTGGTTGAGGAAAGCCACCTCCTTATAAACATCCATAAATAATTCACTTCTTGTGGCTGTGATGTTAAACCTATCCTACTTTTCTCTATTCACTGTACATTAAATTAGCAGTTTTCCCTCTCTTTTTTTTTCTCCCCTCCTTTTTGTCTCCTTCCTCGCTCCCTCTCAGATTGGGAGTGGCATTGGGAGGATGATCCTAAAGGAGGAGATGAAAGCCAGATCTGGTTCCTATGACAACGACCCCTGGGGCAGTGCAAGGAATTCTCGGAGTGGGAGCAAGGAAACACTCAACACTACAGGCTATGGCACCACGGCGTACAACAACACAGTCAACGGATGTAAGGATCCACCCTACCCCCTTACGCATCACCCTCTTTGTCTACGGTTGTTTCTGTTTCTGCAAGTTCACGGACGCCTGCACCTCTGACTGTCGTCCTGCGCGGTCATGTCTTTGTCCCTCACGGTGTGATCATATATGTTGCCATGAAGGCTTTTTATGAGCCTTAATACCTGCTGTCATTGCGGTTGAGGGCGAGGGCAGTGAGGTTGTGGATGCAGGTCGGGGAGGGTCATGGCTGCTGCATGCGGGGCGGTTTATTGAGATGGAAAGATGTTGAGATAGCTAAACATCTGCTGCTCAACCTGCGGTGGGCCAGTTAACAGCAGCAGCAGATGTGGCCTGTTATATCTGATCACACTGATGCTGAACAATTCAAGCTACCAAATGTGTTTCTACCACGTGTGCAGATGTTCCAGATGTGTATAAAGTCGGACCTGAAAGCCACAGGAGTTGTGTCTGTTTGTAAGGAACAAGCTTCATTGATCATGCTGCTTATTTTAGCCTCTGACATTCAGACACAATCAGTTTCTTCTTCCTCTCTCTTCCTTGCAGCATCTCTTTTTATTTTTATTTTACTGTCCTGATAATGGTCTCTATAGTCTTTACTCTGTTAACTCCATTTCTCTCATCTATCCATCTATCTATCTATCTGTGTATGTATCTCACTCTCTCGCTCTCACAGCTGGTGTCCCATATCCTGGTTTATTTATGAGCAGTAAGATCTCTCATTAAAGCTGTTTCTCTGATGGGAGGGGACACAACTGAACAGGAATCTGTTGGCTGCATGGTTGAAAGGCAACAAAGACCCATAACCGACCAAAATGTGTTGTGTGATTAGATGGTGGAGCGTGCAATGTCTTTTTTTAATGTTGTTTTCATATTTTGGATTTCTCCCCTTCTTCCCTGAACCACTCCTGTCTGTCTTCTTTCTGCCTTTCTGCCCCTTTGATGTTGTGTGTTCCTCCCAGGGCTGGATGGGTACCCAACTCCTTTTCTGTTCTTTGTTGTGCAGCTAACTAGACAGATGGCTGTCAAATCTCTGCAGCGGTTTTCTCTGAACGTTTTTTTTGAGGATTTAAGTTAAAAATTTACATCTGTGCAAATGAAAAACACTACAGTCGTGTCATGTAACTATATGGTCTCTTCATTTCACAGCTCCCAGATCTCAGTACAGTGTTGACAGTGGTGAGTTTATAATTTATATTTCATGAAATCATTTAGGCATAATGCAGACTAACTCATGTTGTATTTCTGGCTTATTAAACAGCTGTTTTTGTAATTATTTTTTTTAATAGAGGTCGACATTGGGTCATGAATTATGTGTTTGTGCAGGATTCAATACCCTTACATCAACAAAGCTCCAATATTATGTGCACACATCTGTAACTTTAGGATTTATTTGGTTTGTCATGAGCGCCATCTTCTGGCACTGACTTGGCATTGATTATATGATATCAATGTGCCAAACTATATAAAAGTAATTGGACATTTTAAGGAACTGTTGGCTTGACCAAGGTAATATTTCACCTTTGTGTTTTAGATTTTGTTTGCAAGTCTGCCTCGCTACCAGGATACGGACGCAATGGCATCCAGAGGGTGAGTGAACAAGGCACAACAACAGCATGATTAGCTGCATTGTTTTTAATTTATTATTTATAATGGTCCTCACATCTTTAAAATTGCATCTGTTATATGAAATTGACATTAACCTCGAGGCACTAAAGCTCGGCATTGTTAGGACTATTGCTGTTCCAAATATCATATACTGTATGTATGTATTAGATGTGTAAATTGCTGTCCCACTCTACTCCTGCAGCCTCAGAGTGCAGATTGCTACCAGTACCAGTATGACAGTGGCAGCGAGGTCAACTGGGGATGCAGAGGTGATTTAATATGAATTTAAAACACAGACCCCTTGTTGGGTTAAAGCAATTAATTCAATGCATTTTCTGATGTACTGACTTCATTCTTTTTGTCTTTCCTCCCAGCGGAATACAAGGTAAGGTTTTAAAATAATCACTCGTATAATCCATTTCATGTGAGTTAGCCTATATGTTGAATAATCCCAGTGTTACTGTAACTCAGTGTCTGAGGTTTAAATAAAGCATGGCCAACTGCTCGCTCTCTGCAGATTTACCCCTATGAAGCGCTCATTGTCACCACTAGAGGTCGCAACAGGCTCCCCAAAGATGTAGACAGAGCCCGGTTGGAGGTAAGTTATGAATGAAGTTTGTCCCAGGTCCAGTTAAGAACTAGTGCCAAAGATTTATCCAGAGCAGAACCACACCCACCCAAGAAACTTCTGACAAGCCACCAACCCAAACGAACATTTTTTTAATGAAACATTTGTGTTTTCAATCGATTCTATCTCCTTATATTATGATATGCTACATTCTTTTGAATTTTTATTTAATAGGTTTAGTTTTTCTACCTAAAAATGTATCTCTGTCTAAATAGTAAAAATAATTTTATATTAGAGAAATGTGAAACCATAGGTATGATGTGATAACTGTGTGTCATCCCTTTATCCTTGTGTCCACAGCGTCATCTGTCTCCCGAGGAGTTTGTCCAAGTGTTTGGCATGACCGTGGAGGATTTCGACCGGCTGGCTCTATGGAAGAGAAACGAGCTCAAGAAACAGGCCCGACTGTTCTAATAACATATGGACGTCTTTCGAATACTGCCATAACTAGAGGGAAAGACATGATTGACTATAGGAGAGGGGAGGGAGAAAGAGATAGGATGACGTCTGCTCAGTTTCACTGCCATGGCTGAGAACCTGTTCTAGATCTCCTCATATGACGAACCAAATTCTGGTCACACCAGCGTGGACTTCTGAGATACTGAGAGAAGACTGCAGAGACATTATGCACAGATGGACTGATAAACTGTTACATGATTGCCAGTGCAACTGTGGCTGTGTGCTGGAGTGGTGTGTAAGCAATAGAGGCTGTAATACAGTAGTGCTGTGCTTTTCTTAAACATGAAGGACGGAGGAAGGCGTGACTTTGCCCCAGTAAGGCCACATGTGGGGGGGTGTCTGTGACCAGAGCCACAGTACTAAAACATAAAGAGGAGAATTTTGGCTTTGCCTTATTTGTTATGCTCTCTTAGTTATGAGTGTACAGCACCAGCAATCTGAATGAGTAGAATGTAGATACAGTACATCATTTATGACACTTTATCAGGGTGAGTGATTAGATGAGGAGAATGAGTGAGTGAGCATAGAGCATAACTTTTGCTTTGGTTTATAAGGGGTGCATTTTGTTTACCTGTTTCCCCTTGTTTTTGCTCTTTCACGATGAAATGCTGTGTCCCTCTGGTTTACACTAACTGATATACGACGAGACAAGAAACAATCTGAGGTTGACGCAACCTTCTCAAACGTGTGTGTGTGTGTGTGTGTGTGTGACCTGCATTGATTTCTGTGCAAATGAAAACCAAAGTGAGAATGCAAATATACAGATTAGCAGATCACTTCCATGTAATGTTCTGGTTAAATAGTTGAAGGTCACCGATAGATACAGTTCACTCTGCAGCTGTATGGTAACCTAAAAGAATGTGCAATCCAGTAGATAATAGATAAATGAAAAAACATCCGTTCGGTCCTCCTCCATGTTTTCCAGCTCATTGGAATACAATGATGACTAAATATTTTGGGATGAGGACTTGAATCATCCATACATTTCATTTTTCATTTTCATTACATTTGCTATTATTTATATTCTTTTAGAATCCAATAATTTTGTAGCTACAGAGATTATATGAACTCATAATGAAACACTCTGCAAGGTATTTAACACACTGACAATGATCCAGGGTTGTTGAAGACTTTACTTCCTTTGAATACTGTTATTTTTGATTTTGTCACTAAAAAATTAAACTTGAAACAAATCCAGTCTCCTTTTTTTTTTAATTGGGAACGCCTCAGATGTAAAATGTAAAATGTTTCCTGTCGAGAGATAAGCTAGATAGCTTGATGAATCTTCTATCATGTCTGTATGTTAATTAGCAGCATGGAGCCAGCAGCCAAATTATCCTAAAACTTTATTGACATGCTACACATCTCTTTTTTTTTTCAAACATAGATGGTATAAAAGATATCTAAGTGGCTTGAAAGTGGCATCACGTTTCTGAACTAACTCTGTAACAACATTTTACTCCCATCATATCAGACTGTTCATTTAACTTGAGGAATCATTACACCTATTTAACTCTGAGCTGTACAGGCACTGACAACCTCACCCATCACACGGCCGCTTCGAAGCTCGAAATCTGTGGCTCTGCCTCTCCTAATTAAAGACATGGAACATCTGCCGAATGATGCCTGGGTGCTCAAACATCAACAACAGCCAATCGAAGTGGCCATGCTGTTAATTATGCATAACTTTAGGAGTTAATATAATGTGAACGGGTGAGTTTAAAAAAGAAATCAGCTACAGAGACCAAAACAGTTTGTTTGTACCAGGCTGTAAACATGTTTAATTCTGCTGTGAGGTTGGACATTTTATGGAGACTGACTGATTCTGTAGCCAGCCCCTAATGGCTGTTTGAGGAACTGCAGTTTTTGGCACTTTTTGCAGCAGCTGACACTAGGACCCAGCAGAGAGAGCAGTCTGTCTCAAGCAAGTTCCCGACCAAGCGGATCAGTAATGTAACCAACGAGTGTAATCTGTCAGCGGGCTCCACACGCCTTCTTCACACACTCAGTCACTCATTCATGGGCCTGCGTTAAACTTCCAACAACTCTCACATGGACAGCATCTCCAGCGGGATGGACACAAAAGGCACCAAATGTAAGTTTTCTTTTTCAGCAGCTGAAACACTGCTGCTGCAGAGACAGAGTTAGTTTTGTTTTGCGTGTCTGTGTGCAGTGTTTGCTTTGGTGGATTTGCATATGCATGTTTGTGTTAGGTGTTAATTGGTTAATTTCTTGCGGCTGTCAAAACGGTGGGACCCTCTCACACACCCACTGTGTGTGTTTCCTTCCTCCCACACCTCTGACTGCACTGCAGAACCCCCTAGGCTGGATTTAATGGGGACATGTGGGATTACTGCTGTACATAATCTTTTATCATTTCTGCCATAATTGCTTTAATATCTTTCATCTAAATTTCTAATATCTCTGTGAGAGAACACCCACATCCCCTCTTGTGTTTCTCCCTCTGGTTGTACATTTAAGAAGACAATGGTAGTGCACTGGAAAACATAAATAATGTTGCTGTGATCTCTCCACCCCACCAGCTGCTCAGAGAAGCGGAAAACCAAGTTCCCATCTAAAGTTTGATTGTTGTTATAGAAAGTGAATCTCACTCATCTTGAGTCAAGTCAAATATCTGGATGTGGAGATGTGGATATTTGGAAATGAGGCGGTCATTGTTTGATATTGGAAACCACCAGCAGAGAGTTTCTTCTGTTCTGCAGCACTGCAGTGTGTTTGTGTTGAAATAGCTGGAAATACAAAATGTGTTTCCACCCCATGTGTTGTTCTGGGAGGGGTACAGTTTGCCCCCCTGCACAGTACAACATTTTTCCACATTGTAATAGAAAACAAATAGACTTGCCCCCCTTGTGGGCTCGGTGTGAGGTTGGACGTAGCAGCATTACCATGGAAAGGTGTGTCCCAACTCCAAGCATTTCATCAAGTTATGATTCCAGTTTATGATTAAAGTTAGTTTAATCTGTATTTACACTCGAGCTGATGCTAATCTATCATGTTACTGCTTTCAGAGCTGTAGAGTGTTTTCCACAGAATTGTTGCCAGCCGGCAGGCAGGTAAACACATGATAGTGATTATAATGTTCAACTTAATGGACTTTTTTTACTCAACTTGACTAGAGGTGAAAGGAAATGGGACAGGCTTATTTACAGCACGTTTTAACAGCCTCTCTGCTGAGTCACATGTGTCACTTTCCTGTCCGTAAGATACTTCTTTTCCATCCTTCCACACCTTGTCAGTGTGTGCGTGGATTATGTGGATGTTAACAGTGTTTGGTGTGTACACAAAGTATCCAAAGGAGGGAGGTGTCTTTAGGTCTTGTCCAGGTTAGGAGAAATCCCCCACCTGTCACTCACTTTCAACACAAACACATACAGAAACAGGCATTTTGCTTGACTGACTTTCTATCTGAGCTTTGTGTTTGTGTAAACACCACAGGAGAAAACACACGGTGACGGCTGGTGATCCCTTGGGGAATCCTACTGTTTATAAGGTCTTTGAGTCCCTGATTGTCTCCTGCTAAATTAGTTTTACTCTACAAGCTACTGGATTCCCAATGACAGATCTCAAGCAACTGTTTATTTAAAAAAAAGTTAAGTTTAAGTTTAATAAAGTTTAAATTTTCATTTAAAAAAGTTTCAGTTTGTTGTGATTTGGGATGGTAAAAAGGTACAAATGATCACATTTTCATAGCTCAAATGTTTAAGTAATTAATCCATTCTTGAAGCAGTATTTAATAATAACTTAATGTTACTGTTTGTCTTATGGGCAAAATAATGTCCTCATGCCTACATGACATGCAGGTAATAATATTACCATTCATTTGGAGTCGCATTCCATTTAGCTGTTTTGCTCTCCAGCTTCTACGTCAAATTTCTAGTCTTCAGCTGCTAAAAAAGCTGCTGATGGCTAACTTTGCCTGTCTTGTAGCGTACATTGGGTTTATTAGAGCTTTTGCCGCCGCTAGAAATCATGATGATGAGCGTGGTGATGGTAAACCGAAAAAGGTCAAAGGCCATAAAATCAAAACAATGAGCTAAAAGTCCCAAAAAAAGCTCCACAGAGTCGAGGAGAACTGAAGAGCTGGGTGGTAACCAACAAGCAGCAACCTCCTGGCCTGAAAAATGAAGCTAATAAAGGAAAGACCACTCGAGGCTGGCTCCAAAAGCAAGCCAATCTCTATAAACCTCCATATTAAAATGTCCAATTTCATAGAGTCTTGTAGTTTTGATAGTTTTGATCTCATCTTTCATCTCTTATCATTAACGGCAACAGCACTGGGTGTGAATTATTATATAACTCACCTATTTAAATTGTATTTAGGCGTAAAGTCATGCATAATTCAGGGCGTGGCCGTTTTGAGTGACAGGTGGGTGCTGTCACAGGCGGCTGGTTTCTACAACCAAGCTTCATTCGGCCCTCCACGGCTTTCGGATTAGTTGGGAATCTCAGGCAACACTAAGATGGTGGTGGCTGGAGCCATCATACTGAAACCTATGGGTGATGTCACAGAGACCACATCCATGTTTTATACAGTCTATGTTGATATCTCTTTATGGATCATTCATAAGGAGTGATGTTTGTTAATTTAAAAATATTGATTGGTGCAGCTTTAAAGTTGTTGATTCATCTTGTGTTGTCGCCTCAAAGCTTTATTTGTTCCTTTGCTGTTGTGCCGTTACTCGAGTTCAGATATCAAGCTTGGCAAGGTTGTTGAGAAAGCAGGTATAAGCTTGAATGGTGGGAGCTTCTTATTATGCACTATCCAAGCCAGCTGGAGCAGCAGTGTAATAAAGGTTTTGTTTTCCACTGTGCAGTGTGAGAAGCAGAGCATCAGGTGGGTGTGAGAGGGGAGAGGCTGTCTCCACAGAGATGCATTGCAGTGCTGGGATTGTCTGTGATTTAGCCCAGCAGATATCATGAATCGTGGCTATTGTCAGGATGTTTTGGAGCATATGGAAGAACTTGTGGACAAAACAGTGATCTGCTACGGATTCTACAGTGCTGCATAAATGTAATATACTCCTCATGTAGGCACAAGTCTCCCTCATGCGCATGAAAAGTCACTACTCCATCCGTCTTTCCTTTAATAAGACGGTTGGAGGGCTCTGCATGCCCAAATTCCACTGACAAATGTATGAAAAGGGAACCTGTGTGTTTGTTGGCATGTGTGCGCCTGATTTATTCATTCAAATGTGTTATTCACATACGAAAGTAACCAATGATGCTCTGAGTAACAATTTATTTTTTCATGACACAGACATCTTCAGTCTTGTGGAGAATGTCGTTGGGAGTAAACAAGGATCTGAATTGTTAAAAGTTGAATTAAAACATGTTGTCAGCGGGCAATGGGTTAGCGGGGCAAAGGAGCCCAATTAAAATTCAGTTTGCTGTCGTCATCTCGCCAGTGGTCAGTGACCTCACTGTGTGTGTATTTATGCCATAGTTCCCAATGTGTACAGTATGTGGTAATCTGCAGAGTTTGTAAATGTACCCTGACTCCAAAATGGGTCTTACTTTCCTAGTTTTAGTGTAATGTAACTAGAATACACATTTTAAATGCCAGTGATTGACTGAAAGCAGATTTCAGTTTGATGTCAACCCCACTTTTACAGTTACTACAGATTGTTTGGGCAACAAATTTCAATATCCACCTTTATGTAAACACCCAAATAACATCTTTTAATTGGACTGTTAAATAGCTGTCTGTGGATTTCTTTGGCCTCCCTGTGAAGCTGTTTCCAGTAGAGCACTCCTGTCTATTCTCTCTGCAGTGCTTAGTAAATGCTGTGTTATTTCAACTAATTTGAAAACCAGCTATAAAAATATAAAGATATAAGTAGTTATGGAGGGAATCTCCACTCCATAACATTTTTTTATTTATACATCTACGGTTCATGGATTCCTTTGTTTTGTTTGCTCAGACTTGAGCATTTTTAGACATAAAATTAGCGTGCAGACATGCTGACGCTCATACATACATTACATATTGTATGATATATACATGTATGTATATGCCCTGTCATGCATGAGCTGTAAATCATGAATAATTGTGGACCAGCCCTGTGAGAAGTGGAATTCCCCTCTTTAACCCTTGTGAGACGAGGAGTCCTATGATTCATTTGGCTGATATATGTGCAGGGTATTGGTGTGTATGCGCACGTGTGGGTGTGCATTGTGTATAGGCAACGGTCATCCTATGCACAGCTGTTTATAAAGCGTTTCTATGGAGATATACTGCCACAACATTACAGCAGTCCTGTGTCCAGGAAGTGTATATGATGCTACAGAAATATGGTTTTTGCTTCTGTTGCAGAGGGTGAAAACTGACTTTGCCTGGGGCGTGCGTGCTTACAGGTATAAGTAGCATACTCACATAGAAATTTCAGATTTATTGGCCGCACTTGGCAGAATATAAGAGCCTAAGGTAGAATTAGACTCAACTAACCTGTTATAAGTTTTATATGTTGCTTGACATCAGCCATAATTTAGCACTGAAATATGATTCATCTTGATATACAGGTATAGAAATGATGATGATGAATTTTTTTTGGCCTGAGGTATAAATACAGTATTGCAGTTCAAACAGTAGGGTGTACAGATTGTGCTGACAAAATGTGTTTCTGTTATGCTCGCAGAAGAGTTCAAACATATGTCGGTGTTATTCTAAAAGTCTGTACTTTGTCTGTGAAAACATACATATATGGGAAAGCTGTGGTCCGTATGCGTGTGGCTCAGAAGGATTTGCTCTGAAATGCCTTCATTACTTAGATAAAGGGCGGCATCACTCAACATAACAACACCCTGAAATGTTTACCCATGCCATAACGGGTCTGCCTGAAAGTTAAATCGTTGGCAAAAGACGCTGTTGGATAGCCTTTTTGACCAAATATAGATTCACTGTCACCTGCATTGACTAAATAATTTGTTATGTTGTAATTTAGTGATGTTTATTAATGGTCCTGTGTAAAGTTCACCTGCCCTTTCATTTCACTCTGTCAGTTTTCTTATTTGCTTTTTGTCATAATGATATTTAGGACTTATCTAACTGCAGACTCACCCCATATTTTTACTCATCAAACTGATATATTATTATTTTAGTCTCCTTTTACCTTAGTGATGATTAAATGTGGATATTTTGGCTTGGATTCATATCCAGAAACAAAAGAATTGAATGTTTTTTTTATCTGTGTTGCCTAATTCATACCAGATTTTTGTATCCTAAAACAGCTAGATTAACAATGGTCATTTATAAGTGATTTAGTTATAACCGAGGCTTCAGATATACACTGTGCATAAATGTCTGTTTTAATAAAGACTCATTGTATTTGTACATGATAAACTGCAGCAATGTTATATCTGCAAAATTTATGAGCTAAAATATTAACCTACATAATTCAAGTAGAATGCAAAAGGCACCTCAGATCATCCCCAGAAAATACTTACTCTCAACACGATGGTTAGATTTAAACAACAGTGATGAGACACTAAGAGTTTGTCCTAGTTTTCTGTGAACAACTGAAGAGTTGAAGCACTCTTCTTTGGCCCAAATCTCATTAACAAAAAAAAAAAATCCCAAATGGAGACAAAGCAGCTCCTTTTCCCTTTTTGTGTATGTGTGCCTGTAATTCTGTGTGTGTGTGTGTGTGTGTGTGTGTGTGTGTGTGTGTGTGTGTGCAGACATGCATGTGTGTTCTGTGTATATTACCCTTGTCTGTGCAACATCAGTAAAGTAGTGCTTCCACTTGCAGAATAGCATCTTTCTCAGCATGTGAATACTTTTCTGTGAGGGAGACATAGCATTGTGGTGATCTCATAGGACTCAGGGCAGATATGGGATCTGAATAATACTGACTGCACTGTAGGGCCTTTGTCTGGCAGCAGGCTGAGTCAAGCCCTCTGTGCCATCTCAGAAGATGAAAAATGAGAAAAAAGGGGAAGGGGATTTAGCACTTAGACATCGCCTACACCATGGTCAGTGCTCTGACCTTTGACCTTTGGCCTGACTCCATATTGAGAAATACCCAGACGCAACAGTTGCCACCTGACCAGTGCGACTTCTCCATGATCAGACATCTTCCCATATAGACATTTTCTTTATCTACTCCTTTCCATTCAAGGCCACTGAGAAACAGGAAATCCCCATGTGAATTTGCTTATTAATCACGGTGCTAAACGGGCGTATTGGTTGACCAGTTATTGACATGTGTTGGCCGGAGGTGGAAGAGGAATTAACAGTTTTTTAGGAGAAAGGAACAGTTCATATGAAGACAACAATAGAAAAAAAAGAGGCTTTATGAGCTGTAAAAGGCTCCATATCCCTTTTCTCCCCTCCATGTCACACTATACATAATGAAATTACCTCTGTGGCAACACATCTTTGTTTGTGATGCACTACATCTGTCAGATTTGGCCATTATTTGGTTGATAGCATGTAATTGGATCCCAGTGAAGCTTACTAAAACAAAAGCACAGTGAATAAACATACTAGATGTCATATGGGAAAAAGAGCAGCGTTGCTTTACTGACCTGACCTGTAACAGTGGTCTCTCACTGCTGAGATAGCAGCTCCCTGCTTTCACCACTGTTTCCCACATAACTCAACTGCAGTGAAGCCATGGGTAGCTTGTGGGTGTATAATATGTGTGTGTGTGTGTGTGTCTGAACATCAAAAGCTTCAGTGCTCCATTGCTGCCCTTCAAAAGCCAGTTAATGCTTAAACAGGTGAGCGGGGAGTACACAAACCCATAATTCTCCCACACCGTCACCATGGAAACGTCCCGGCTGCTTAAGAGGCCTAATGACTTTAAGTAGATTTCTTTCTCTGTGACAGACTCATTAGAGTGGCCTAATTACAGAAGGAGTCGGGATGCACGTTCAAGCCAGCAGTTTATTGTAGACATGCATGATACGTACACACCCCGTTTAAATGATGCCTAATATTTGCAAAAATGGAGGGAATTGAACCTAAGCCTTGTGCTAGTTTAGGCAGATTTAAATTAAAGACCTTAGGCTGGAAAGTAATTGTGCTGTGGAATGTGTGCTCCAAATACTGAAATGTGGTTTTCAAGTAAGTCAACGTACCAACCACCTAGCACTGAAACTGTTTTTTACACGTTTCTTTATGTATTTATTGCGTTTGTGTGTACACTGTGAGTATCTTAGAGTGTGGGATCTTTGCTGTATTTTATGATAACCTGAAGCATCTTCCATGTACAATAAAAACAGTGGGGAGAACTTGTTTTTTCCCCTTTTCCCTTAATTTGTACACCTTTACGACTTCTCTAAACCAAATAAGTTTTTCCACATGCTTCCTTCACCTGCTGCTCAACTCCGGAGCGTTTAGTTTAGTAGTGTGCATCCGACATACATGTTCAATGTTATTTATTATGTTCTTTGTTAAAAATGTCCACCCGCATAATAAATGTATATGCCGAGGCCATGAGAAAGGAATTCTCACTCTCTCGGGGGGATCACCTGCAGCAGCTAAATAAAGCTTTGCAATAATGGCATATTTGAAAAGCTCCATTATGTTGTCATCTCTTTGAAATACACTCGTAGAAGCAAACGCGTTCAATTCTATCTAGGATAGGATCTAGACAGTGAGCTGAGAATGGGGTCACCAGAGACAGTACAGCGAATACAGGAATGGGTCAGCTGACAGGAAGAGGAAACAGAAGGCCGGAGGTGATAAGTGATGTCATCGGTAGAAGGAGGAAGTTCATCTCTACAGGGGGGCATGCAGTTGGTCGGCCCATTAACTAATGTAGGACAGGAAAAGTGTTTTGTTGGCAGCGTGTGGAATAAGATCAAAATCAGTCTCTAAGGGTCTTCAGTGGTTCGCTTATCAGAGCCAGAATGATCTTTAAATGTCTGCTCTGATGATTTACAGCCTAATCTCTATAGTTGACACTGCTAACTCTGTCCTGTTTGTGCTTGCTTTTGATGACCATTTTACAATGCACTTCCATTTTCCTGTTTCTCTGCACGATCTTGTAATTTCCCTCACTCTCAAATGAATAAAGCAAACAAGCAAATGAAACTGTCATTCATTTGGAATTGTGTTTCTGGCCACATTACTGTGTCCAACATCCACCGTCCTCTTGGCTCCGTTTTGTTCTCCACCAACTCCTGGTAGAAATATCTGGCATTATGCTAAATGCTATATTCATCTATAGTTTTTTTTAACTGGTGAGGTAGCATATAGTGACTTTTTGGCTGAAAATGTCTGCCAGGAAACAACACTGAACCAAAACAATGAGCTGAAAGATGCTAAAATGCTCTGTTTAGTTGATAGGAACTACAGAGTTGTGTGATAATTCTCTGTGTGAACCCTTTCACATACATTAATATTACAGTTTATGTTATAACAGCTAATAAATTCCTAAGCATGAATTAAAATATTTTAGTCAGGCCGTGTTCACCCACCTGAAACCCTACCCTAAATTATGACTGTACAGGTCACGAGTTAGATCACAGTTGCAGTCATCATCCTGATTTGTATCATCTTCCCAATGAACCAATACTGTCTACTGTTTACCTACTGTGGGCTCCGGAGATATCAGTTTGTGAATGCCCGGACATGTTTTTCACTGGGGAGAGGAGAACCGTCAGACTTGGGAAATGCCTGGAATCTGAGGAGTATAGTGGGAGGGGTTTTCATCATGATAGGGCACAAGCTGGTGAGAGAAGACATTGTTGGCACAGCTCTCTTAATGCAATTTGAAACAAACCTCAAGCACATCTGGTTATCTGGTTTACCTCACCTTTGTTAGCGTGTGTTGACTACACACCACCTCAGTTATCTATATAGAGCAAATGGGCGTGATATGTTTTTTTTTTCTTCTTAATTATAGATGTGACATCATTTAATCGTCTCTGTTGTGATTCAGATGTTGCCTCAGCTTTAATGACTGAGTTGGATGGTGGTATTTAGATAACCTTCACACGGCATGAAGATAACATTCAAACCCCACTGTCTCTTCCATGAAACCTCTTCTGTGATTCACTTAACATGAGATAAGATGCTTTCTCTATAGAAAAATGCTTTTCTTTTCTTTTAAAAGTTGCTGGGTCATGGTGTTCAGCTGACCTTAGTGATGAGACAAAGACAGACTCCCACACTTTGTTTCTGGACAACTCAAAGTTTTTTGAACCTGCAGTGCTCTTTCATGTCAGATCAGGTTAGGAAATGGCTGTATATCCAACATGTCCAAAGACAATAAGGAAAGGGAGACTTCCATGAAAAACCCAGCAGTTTTCATTAGATACTGATCTCTTGCGGAGTCACAGATGGTACAGTCGTTTGAGCTTCTCACAACCGCTTCGTCTAGCAGGAGTTACCTCATTGAGGTTAAAACTATGTTCTGTACTGCGGACTTGATTGCTCATGTAGTCACTGTAAATCTGGAAAATGCATTCATGTCTTAGATTAATAATCCATCATCTTTTAGCAATTACCTGTTTTACAAGCGCGAGACCTATTGTGCTGGGAGTTGTAATAGGAGGAAAAGTGATGTGTTTTTTTACAACATGGCATGCTCTCTCTCTGCCCTCCTCTGGCATCCACGGTCCTGTGTGAGTTCACAACTTTACAGAGGAGGTCGGAGGTCACATTTAGTCACAGCGAGGGGTAGTTTGGCAGGCCATAACCAAGTCTAGCAGGGTGTGTCTGTGGCATTGGTCACAGAAAGAGAGAGATTTTTGAGAAAAGTTGGGAAACACTAGAAATGCCTCAAGGAAAGAAAAAAAAAGATTTCCCGCCCACATTATTAGGACATTTATTTTTCACATTTCTACACTGACAGCCTGTCAGACCTGTATGTTTTTAAATCCTCTGTATTTTTTGCACAGTATGCCTGGTTTAGCTGTCATCCATTGTCTTTACTTTTTAGGTTTCTTTTTCTACGAATTTTCCAAATAACCTTTAATTTAATAAACCTGTAATTACAGTTTGTTCACTTTTTCTTTAATTTGATTTCAATCAAAATTTTGCCAGTTAGACTATGTCTTTTTTTAGGCAAAGCTCTTGTACATCGACTTGTGTTTTGCCAACATTCTTGTGTCAAATTAAAAAAAAGAAGGCGTAGAAGGAGTTTCTATATTTCAATGTGTCACGAAAAGTATTGCGTTGGTATTTGTACTGAAACTTTTGTATCGTATTAGCGCTAGGATTGAAAGTTGTCAAACAAAGTCAGGAGTTGGATACAAAACCAAGTGAATAAGTGTATTTCCCAAAATGTATTTTTTAAGTGTATTAAGATAAAAGGGGGGTCAAAGGGGTCATACCATAACTCAGAACAGTAGGTGATTTTATAATTCACATGCTCTGTATAAATCTAATATTAACAGTGATTGCTATGCAGTCATGTGTGGCCCTACACTCAGCCGGCACTGTTTCCATTCTGCGACCGATACCAATGAAGCCTACACTTGGGAGATGTGTGTTTTGTCTGTGGTTGTGTGTTTCTGCCTTGTTGTGCATGTGGTTTTGTATTTGTCTATGTGTCCTTGTGGGTTTGTTTGTGCAGCGTCCGTGTGATTGTAGGCAGCGTGTTGCATCGTGTCGGGGCACATGAGTCTGCCTCGAGGCAACAAGTCATCCACGTGTAACTCTGAAGTGTCTCAACTTGCCTCTTCTTCCACTCCACAGCACTTACTCAATCTCTCGGGTATCTTTCACTTTATATTTTCAAATAATTAAGTCGAGCTGTAGATATTGATGCTTGCAGCACCGGCTTCACTGGGAACACTGATGTCTTTTATCAGAAAGTGAAGTTGCTCTAATGTAAAGTCAAGTCACTGTAAAGGCATTGTACTGCCTTACTGTATCCGGTATGTTGGTGGGTTCACTGGAATCTTGTGGATGGCAGCTTTTATGTGCAGCTAGTTAAAGTTTAATAATGTATTGAGGGAAAGAATGTGAGTTAGTGATTAGTCGACATGTGTGTGTGTGTTTACACAGCAAGCCTAACCCAGGTGCTATACGATCCCTAGGATTACAGCAGAGGGGGATTCAATAGGGCTACACACACACACACACACTGAGCACTGCCACCACCATCCCTGCCCCCCTCAGTTGAAAAGAGAGGAGGGGAGATAACAGATCAGAGGGAGGAAGGGAGAGGTAAAGGAAGTGTGAATGCAGCAGTAGGCAGACTGTAGCTCACCTCCACGACAAAGACTTCACAGGAAAGGAGCACACAGGGAGGCTTTGCCACAGGAATAATCTCCTACAGTATCTTCTTGTGTATGAATGAACCGGTTTCTCTCGTTCTCAACCTTGGAAAATGGTGGGACTCTCATCCACTGCTGTCGAGGGTAAGTGTAAGTGTTGGGAAGTCTTTATAGTTAGTATATTGACACAGCAGGGTATCCAGAGCTTAAAGGAAGGTGCAAGGATTTGCAAAGATATGTAAATGTACTGAACAATGTGTGAGCTGTAAAGGTGTTGTAAACACGAGGGCTGAATGCGAGACATCAGGTGATGTTTACTTCGTGCCTCAAGCATCATGCCATCCTGCTGAAGCACAAAGAGAGGCACTAATGCTGAATTGTTGAGAAAGTAACAGTTCACCACGCACACTCAATAGTTCAGCCACTAGAGACTCTTTGTGGGATGCAATTTCTTGTGTGATTGGCTGGAATGTCTGCCAGCAATAAAATTGTGAAACAAAGTTGCTGAATGGCTAGATTTTGTCACTTTCGACATACTGCGAGGTTGAATTTGTGTGTGAGAGAGAGTGTGTGTGTGTGTGTGTGTGTGTGTGATGTAGCAAGATAAGTAAGCTCAGCATGAAGAAAGCCTCTGGCATGTAAAGAAGGGAAAAAAAACATCTAAAAAACGTGTGCACACGAGTTGAGGTCACATTATTCTTCATATCAGGATTTCTCGGACATGTTAGCACAGGTGCTCCGCTCACTGACATTACTCACCCTCCCACCCTAACTACCCCACTTCTCTCACTCCCTCAGAGAGTTTGTGCAGAAAGTCGGCTAAAGCAAGTCTCTTTTTAAAGGTCTGAGTGTGCACTGTTAAACAAACTACTCTCTCTTTGCTTCGCCACACACGCACACCCACACAAACTCTGCAGAGTCTTACACTATTCACAAAGCGAGGAATGTGTTTAGTGTTTAACAGCATTTGTCAGACTAGTGTGATGAGGACTGTGTCCAAAGCTTTGAATGGCCTTGCACATTCCTGCAGGCATGGTGCATTGCATCCATTGTGCTCTCCAAAGATTTTTTATAACCCCTCTTGACGTTTTCTCATCAGGATTAAAAAGTAATAAGTTTCCTTCTTGTACGTGCTAATGATCCAGTTCCACCGTTGTCTGGCTTTAATCAAACCATATCCAACCTGTTTCCATGTGGTAATATTATATTTTGCATGCTTGTGTGTAGTTTGCCTCAGGTGCTAGGCTCAGAATGAGTTTTATCTGGCTTTTATAGACATCAAAGACGCACATCACACACACACAAAGACATACAAATGAACAGTTACAGCAGAGATTTAAAGGCTCGTGTGCTGTTATGGATGTGTTTGTAGTGTGGCGTTAAAAAAAAAAAAAGCATGACTGTGGGGTGGTCTTATGCACCTCACATGCCAAATACTACGGAGTAATTCCTCTTCGCTCATTCTGGCACAAGCGGAATCACACTGTAATTGTCAAATTGGATAATGGTCCAAGTGAAATAGTTTTATGAGCGTTGTGACCTACTTCATGCTTATTCCTTTGAAAGCAACGCCTTGATTTTCTCAGTTATATTTGATTTAATGCTGACTGGTGTAAATTTCAGTTTCTCTCTGCTGTGAATGAGTCATACTGTGGATAAGTTTCTGTCTTCCACTCGGTTAGGGGAAGCCCAGTGGTGCGCCGGAGCCAGAATCTAAACAGCTGGAGCCTCTGGCAGAAAGACAGCACTCACCAGGCCAAGACATCCCACTCTCTTGAGTTACCTCTCCTCCCCTTCCCTGTACTTATCACACCAGAGCGAATCAAATCTTAATGAAGAGACATTCCAGATCCCTTGCTTGACTTAAATCCTGGTGCCTACTACTCAGAATGCGAGCGTGCTTTTATCACAATGGAAGGAAATCGCAGTAGTAAAGAAGGCAAAGTGGTTAAACAGACACAGCAAACACACACCTTGTGTTGCTCTTGACTGTGGCCTTGGCAGGGCATTGTTAAGCCCATAGGAAGACCCACCTCAGGAAAGTATGCCTGTCTTTTAGGGAGTGGGAGCAGTCTGAAATGTAGAACACACATCATTGACAAACACCAGATACATCTTCCAGCTCATCAAGACTTTCTGCTTGTCGGTGGGGATTACGTGTAAGATTGCTGAGTCAGGGTCATAAATCTACAAATCCATCATTCTGCATGAGCTCATTAAAATGCTCCTTAAACTGGCACGCACACACACACACACACACACACAGCAAATTGGCTTGTGTGGCCTGTGATACAGCAAAGTTGACTTTTAACACGGCCCACTAAACACACACATCATGCAAGTATTTTTCTGTGCATGTGTGTGTATCTTGTGTTTGATTAGTGCAACAGGTCTTGTTACCATATGACCGCCCACCAAACAAAGACTTTTCTGGCTCAGCGGCTGTCCCGTGGCTGACCCCAGCAAAGATGCACGGTTGAGCAGGTCTAATGTGGCTCGACTGTGAAAACAGGGGAGTGAGAAAATGGGATGGAGGGAGCGGGAATGGGAAGAGGTGGAGGGGGGGTTCAGACAAGTGTGCAAGCAGTGATTGAGCCGGTTGTCAGGTTTCACGAGAGGATTTTAGGATTATGGAGGTATAGAAATGCGTGTAACCAGGATGCAGACACTAAAATGAGACGAAGGAGGAATCCAGATACACTAGTGGACCTGTCGAGCAGCTGGGGGAGTGAGACGGTTTATTTAAGTTCTGTGCTGATAACAGGGAGTGGACCAGTCTCATGTCTCAGATCAACATGTATTCCTACAAGCTGTGTTACAGGACCTGGAATGAGTGTGTATTGCAGGAGGTCTGCCTGTCCGTAATGTTAAATCTCCCAACTGTTCGATAAAGATCATGTCCCAGCTTGCTGGTACATTTGGCCTGCTCTGGGCTCTATAATGTGGGCCTCCAGTTATTCTTGTCAGAATCTCATATTTCTGCCAACATCTTTACAGCATAGTTAATTTACCTTCATAGCAATGAGAGTGACAGTCGATTGAAATTTGGATTTATGCCCATCAGTGTGTAAGCCAGCAACATTTCAGAGCTGCTTGCAGAACACCGGTTTCCTTTGCTCCGTGTGCAGGATCCTGTGTTTGTATTCTGTGTATCTTTATTTTTATTGTTCCACTTTTCTTCCCGGGTTAATGAGCAATTAGCAAACATGTTTCCTTTTTTTCTCCAGCCTTATGTCGTTTAGTCTAGTGAAGTCTACGAGAAGGAGAGGAGGGAGACTGTGTGATATGTTGGTGGATTGTTATTGACAAACTGTGAAGCTAAGTGAGAGAAAATGAAAAAGATGCAGGAAAAGCAAAGCAGAAAGACGCTGTTTGACACACACATACACGTTTGTTTAGACTTTGCAGACTGACCTTTGCCCTCTCTGCTGATATACTGAACCCTTGCCCTCTGACCTTTGCTCTCTTTCTATGCAGCGATGGAGGTGTTGGTGAGTGAGCTTGGCGTCCTCCTCAAGATGCTGGACCAGGAGAACCTCAGCTCCTCCACGCAGGAGAAGAAGACCTCTGTGTGGAACCTTCTGCAGCAGATACAGCCATCAGGTTAGGAAAGACAGATGAAGTAAATGGACTGATTACACTGCGCTAAACCGAGATCCAAACTAATCTTTCCAAAACAATCTTTGCTCATTTCTCACCTCCAGTTTCCGGAACAGACTACATCTACATGAACTCAGCGGTGTACAGAAATGGAACCAGTTTTGTCGAATCCCTCTTTGAGACATTCGGTGAGGCAAATATCATTTTGTTTTTATGTATACACATACAGACATAAGTGTGAGCTTAAATGTAAGTTGTTGTCTTTTATAGACTGTAAGCTTGGAGATCTAAAGGATGTTACAGATGATCTGGAAGAAGACAAGAACACACAAGATGACACTTTGAAACTGGCAAGTAGCCAACATCCTTCCACTATCCAAATCCGACTTTGCAGAGATCTATTACTATACACATTAGAAACCACTCAGAAAAACTCAGATTGTATTCCATTTTGTGGGGGTTTTCTATGCACACGTGCTCATCGCTCTGCAGGCTGTTGGAAGATTTAGGGATCCACCCAGAGCCCATGTGTCTAATTTATGGATATCATTTTGAGGGTTATACTCCGTATCTCTTTGATGATGTAGCTCTTAGCTTGTGAATAAAAATATGTCATGGTTATGGAGAGAATTTGAGAGTTGTGGTTGTGTGTCTCCCTTAGCAGAACTGTGCAGATTCTCCAGCCTCGCACTCAGCTGACTCGCCTCCCCCTCTGCCCACAACGCCTCCTCCTGAGGAGTACTATGAGGAGGCAGTGCCCCTCAGTCCTGGCAAGCTGCCCGAGTACATCATCACACGAGGTCAGCATCTTCCCTGCTTCTGCTCAGGACTCAGTGACCTTAGTGTCCTTTTTTTTCCCTCCAAAAACCTCAGAATCAGTACTCAGCACTTAAATTATATAAACATAGTCATAAAGTGATTCTACAAACATAATTACAAAGAACATGTTGGACCATAAGGACTAATTAGGGATTTTTTCATGTTTGCCATTTTCAGTCAGGCCTAGCCCTCCCAACTCTATAGAGGATGCCTATGAAGATGCTGAAAACAACTACCCCACTACCTGCATAAACTCACACCGCAAAAACTCATGTAAGTTAAGTTACTTGACAAAATTGACAAGATTACAAGATAAAAACTGTCAAATAACCGTCTCCATCACTGCTTTCTCAGACAATGACTCAGACGCTCTGAGCAGTTCTTACGAGTCCTACGAGGAGGACGAGGAAGAGAGGAGCCCCGGCGTCCGACTTACTCATCAGTGGCCCTCGGACGAAAGCTCCATGCCCCCTGCCAGGGATTGTCGCATCTGTGCCTTTCTGCTGCGCAAGAAACGCTTTGGCCAATGGGCCAAACAGCTCACTGTCATACGGGAGAACAGACTACAGGTGGGAAGCCTTTCAATCATGCATTCATCCTTTGTAACTCTCCTCCTCTTCTTCAATTTACAGTACAACGTCTGTGTCCTCTTTTCTGCAGTGCTATAAGAGTTCTAAGGACACATGCCCCTACGTGGACCTGCTGCTGCCCCAGTGCGCTGTGGTCTATGCACCCAAAGACAGCAAGAGGAAGCACCATGAACTCCGGTTCACCTTGCCCAATGGAGATGCGCTGGTGTTGGCGGTACAAAGCAAGGAGCAGGCCCATAGATGGCTCAGGGTAAGCTACAAATAGATGAATGGAAATGATATGTATGCATGCAGGAGTACACACAAACTGAAGGAAGTGTAAAGTCGAGAGTGACACATGTGAAATATATCTACAGGTTGTTAGAGAGGTGAGCGGTCAGAGCGCCGGGCCTGACGAATCTGCATCTCCCGTCATTCCAAGAAAATCTGAACTTGACAAGGTAAGTACAGAGTTTGTGTCGGCACGTCCCCGTTGCTTTTTTATGTTCAAGACATAATTTATCTTTACAGCTGAGGTGAGGAAAGGTTGGTGGCAGGCAGCAATTGTGTTGTAACCATCAATTTTCCTAAACAATTGCTTGTTTCAGCACACGACACAGTGATACCTGTCTTCGGCTTGCAGAACAAGAGGAGATATGTAGTGTAATTGGGTGTTAAGGAAGCAATGATAGGGTTGTTAGTGAGTCAGTGTTGGAACAGGCACATCCTTTTTTAAAGTATACCAGCCTGTCAGAGCATAAACCGCTGGGCCTGTCGTGAATGAAAGTACAGGATGAAGAGTTGCCACCATAAAGTTGGTATGAGAAAAAGACAGAGGATAAGTCTGTCTGTGTTATTATGTGTTTATGGTTATGAGAGAGCATGCGAGATGACAAATTCAAGAGGTGTGTAAACTTGTTAAATAACTGTCTGCAGTATAGTTATTTAGCTCATTAGTTTAGTCTTAGTTTTGTTGGACTTGGACTAAACCTGTGTTTGTGTGCTTCTTCCTCAGAGGTTATCAGCAGAGAGGAACACCTCCGATTCAGACAGTGTGGGTGTGTCAACTGCAGAGAACGGCAGAGAGAATGGTGAGACACAACATATGAACACAAGGTCCACTTACTGGCTTTTTTTAAAAGTGCATCTATCTCTGTATTGCTGCATTTACGTTACGTGAGTGTGGTGGGGGTTATGACTACTTGACAACTCAAGACAGCTGTAGGATTGCAGAGGAGTTGGATGTGTGAGCGTTGAAAATACTTGACAGTATAACGCGGTATGGATTTAATTATCTTAAATGAAAAACTTTAACATGAGACGTCCATATTTGTTTGGTTCTCAAACATTTCTGTATTATTAAGCGCCAAATCGGATGTATCGGAGTTTGGAAACATCTGACTTTTCCAGACTAATTATGACTTGGAGGTTGATGCGGAAATTATTTAGGTCTGAAGCATTTAATGTGGCTAGAGATCACACAGAGTTCAATAGTCGTGATGACAACTGAGCTGTCGCTATGAAAACAGAGCGAGCTTTATCTGTTGATTAGACCATGAGATACAGATGAGGATGCAGAGAAGAACTCAAGGACCTTGAGTTGAAATATTATTTATCTAACTGTTTACAAAAGTTTATGCTTATGTATTTTGTAACATTTTTCAAGTGAATTACAGTCAGGGTTGAGAGGTTACTTTAAAAATATAACCCAATACAATTACTAATTACATGTTAAAACATTTTGTCAGTAACCTAATCTAAGTATCACATTATTAAAATAATGTTACTTGATTACTTTGTTACTTTTGGAGTACCTCAATATGAAATATACCTTTTATTTGTATCATGATTACAGAACTCTGTTTCATGTCGTCTGTTTCCTGACCTGAAGCCTGATCACAGTTTCCACTTGCCAAAGATACATTTAAAAGACAGAAAGCAGCTGTGTAATCCTTCCATTCTCGACGTAGGTAAGGTGAAACGGGGAGCTTTTGCCGCAGGCCGTAAAATCACACGCATCATCAGCTTCTCCAAGAAGAAGCCCCCTCGACCAGGAGATCCCCGGACATCCTACAGCGACCCTCGACAAGGTCAGACCCCCTGTCCCTTCACTGTCACACTTTCGGTCTCCAAGTTTGCAGACGCTTCATTTTTCCTTTCTCCTGACCACGCAGGCTACCTGTCGTTGCTGATGAATCAGGTTTGGCGGGAACAGTGGTGCTGCGTGTGCAGAGGCTCACTGCACTTCTACCATGACAAAGGAGACCCTCGGACCTCCATGCCTTCACTTCCTCTCCACGGTTGCGACGTGGTCCCTGGGCTGGGACCCAAACATCCCTTTGCTTTCCGAATCTTAAGGAACAGCACAGAGTTGGCTGCTATGGAGGTAAAATAAAGAGCATTTGTTCCTTATTTTAAAGCCACACTAGTCCACTTCCCCTCAGTTCTACAGAGTATTTTAGTTTCTTTCAGCCCATTGTGTTGGCTTGCAAACTGCAACTGGTATCTGGTGCACATAGTGGAGCATTTAACAGCTAAAGAGGCAGAAATGTATCTTACGTCAGCGGAGAGAGCTAAAAACAGAGTGAATATTATATATTAGGACTTAACATTTGTTGGGTGGACATTTAATGATCATATTCTCAAAGCTGATTTATCCTTTCTCTTTTTAGGCTTGCAGTTCTGAGGAGCTTGGAAGGTGGCTCGGTGTCCTCTTGGCAGAGACAGGCTCTGCAACAGATCCAGAGTCACTGCATTACGACTACGTTGACGTGGAAACCATAGCTAACATCCGCGACGCTGCGCGGCATTCCTTCCTGTGAGTGAGACAGAGAGGGAGGGAGATGGGATATGTGGACAAGGTCAAAGGAAGGCCAGTGATGTGAAAGACCTCACACTGATTCCATTTCCCCTTTTTGTCCGACCCTAGATGGGCCACATCCTCCAGCAGTGCCTCCACTGACTCCAGAACATATGACGAGGTCCCTAATGAGGACATGCAGGTGGGATACGTGCGCTCAGACGCATATATACATTTTCATTTTCAATTAAACCATACGTGTAAAGCTTTTACTTTGATGTGACAAGACTGGAGGCTGCATGTCTGTGTGTGCGCAGCTGTCGGGGACAGTCACTGTCTGAATATGACACCCCAGATCAGTCACCAGAACGGACAGACAGTGCTCTGTTACATGCCTATCAATGACGGCTTTTTGTAGACAAGAGAAAAAGCAGTGTGTGGGCATGGGAGAGGGAAAGAAGACCAAAAAAAGAAAAAAGCAATCAAACTAGTGACAGGAAGGCAAAAGGTCATGGCAGTTTTACAGCCTGTAAACCTCTTTCTTAACCCCACTGACATGCACTTAAACACATACCTCTCACCACATACTGCCACAGACACACCTCAGTGGTCTCAAACCAATAAATCTGAAGATTTGTATATTGCTTAGCCTAATATACAAACTTTGATTTTTTTTTCTTTCCTCCCCCCTCTGTCTTCATACTTCTTATTGCATCCTTCCACATCTGTCATGTTCCCCCACCCCACCCCCCTTTCTACTCCACCCAGTCAGGGGAGAACCGCAGGCAGCAGTCTGGGAATCAGGGGAAGCGGCGCTCGAGTTTCTCCAGCAGCGACTCTGACAGAACCAAGCCTTTAGTGTCTCTCAAACGCACAGGCTCAAGTAAGTGTGTTTAGGTGTTTCTACAAAGTAACATTGCAGCGCCTCCGCTGATGCAGAGCCCATACTTACTGAAACAAAAAACTCACTCAGAGAAAACTCTCATTTAGAGGAGTGCCCTTTTAAGAGACAAGAGGTAATCAATTAAAATGTTCACATTCAACTGGTCAAAAGTATTGCAATGGTAATTTCATTTGTAAGGTGCAGATAAATTAAAAGCCGATTGTCTTAATTCTGAGGATTTCCAAACACAGACTGCGGTGTGCTCATGTGGGCTTTACAGAATCTTGATACTTCAGAGAGTTATTGACATATGGAGGCAGCTTTTGAATCCATGCTCTATAAATAAAAAAAAGGAGGCAATGTTTCTCATTTCTATAGGATAGAGAAAGGGGTGCAGTGATGGGTCGTATAACCATAAAATGTGTTTGTGATTGTGGCATTGGTCAGCTCATGTGTGCTTAGTTAAAGGAGAACAAAGTCTGTTTTCGGGTCTTTGGGAATACATTCGTCATATATTGAATCCAAACTGTGCTTTTATACATGTATGCTCATTTAAGTCACCGTTTGTATATAAAATAGTATCATCTGCATTCAGGTAGTCTCACCAGTTATTAACATTCAGGCCCAGGTTATTCATATAGTTTGTGAAAAGAAGAGGAACAAAAATCGATTCTTGTGGAACTCCTTTGTTTATGTTATGTACGTTTAGATTACACACTATTAGCCACAGATGGCATTTCTTAATACTGAGTTATATTGCAAAGCTCTTCTTACAGACCCTTCAGTGTCGTACCAATTCACAGTCATAAAATTTGAGCTTTTATCTGGCTTAATATTCTCCTTTTTCCTCTCTCATCTCAGTCGTCTTCTCACTTTCCACTATAATCTCGTCGCTCTTCGGTCATTTACTCAGTTGTGCCTCAGTGTAGATTAGTGCCCTGAGTTTAGAAAAGTGATAATGGTCTGGTCTCCTCAGCGCTGGTTCACAGGCCTTCACTGTGACGTTCTGACACATCAAAGAGCCAGCGCTCTCCAGGGCTGAGAGCTTCAGGATGTAACCTGAGATTTATTGGACACTCACATTAGATTCGCTGTCTTGTCTCCTGACCTCTCCGTCTGCAGGAGTGTGTGTGTGTTTATCTTTTATTCATGTATCATATCTTTGTTCTGTCTGTCTCAAAGAAAAATCTTTGTTTGAATTAAGAAAAAATTCTAATTCGTGTTGTACACTTTCATGTGTGTTGTAGGAGGTGGCATCATACTCCTCACGTGAGGAGCATGACATTAATGAATACAAGCAGAGATATCGCTGTTTTCTTCCCATAACCCCTGCATATTTCACCCCTCACCTTTGCACTCTTCTCACATCTCCACCCAGATGCCAACCAATATGGAAGATATGGGAAAACACGAGCTGAAGAGGATGCAAAGCGTTACCTGAAAGAGAAAGAGGAGCTGGAAAGAGAGAGGGACAGCATACGAAACACACTAGTGGTCCTACGACAGGAAAAGAGAGAGCTGAAGGAAGAGCTGAAAACAGCCTCTGGTAAGGAGATGCAAAGAAAAAAACGCTTCACAAACTCTTCTCTTGGTGAACTTATTCCAATATAAAGTCTGTAGCTCTTCAGTGTCCAGAAATTGTCGTCTCAAAATGAACATACATCTACTGTATGTATTTTACTGCCTATTATAATAAAGAAGGAGAGACAAATATGGTCTTCTTAAGTAAAAGTATCAGTAAGTTAGTGCAAGTTCAAATTGCTGTATGCCTGCTCTGTATCTGACCCCGCACTCTGACCTTCATTAGGGGGTCATGTGAGAAGAGAATTTCCCTAAAGGGATAAATAAAAACATCTAATTATTTTTTATTATTAAACCAAACAACGTGACGTGAACATTTCTTTTCTGACGTACTTCACCCTGAAACTTTCTTGTCTAATTAATTTCCTGTTGTTCCACATAGTCTGCTGTCTGTATTCACATATGATTTGAAGTAAATGTAGCAGATTGTGGATTGTAAACACACCATATTTCAAGTACAGTAAGTATTAACAACAAAAATAACAAAAGTAAAAGTACGCATGTCATATGTGCAAACATGTCAAGTAAAAGTACTGCAAAAGTCTATGTACAGTAAGCACAGTACTTTAAGTAAATGTAACCCTTGTTTGTCTCATTATTTTGTGTGTTTCTGTGACACAGAGAGGAGGAAGTCCTCCCTGAACAAGCGTGTATCCCAGCTGGAAGAAGCCTGTCGAGGTAAAGAGGAGGAGAGGGTGGACCTGGAGCTCCGGCTGACTCAGGTCCAAGAAAACCTCAAGAAGAGCTTGGCTGGTGGAGCGCTGGGTGCACCTGTTGAGGCTAAGCCTCCAGTTAAGGTATATTTTATTTCTGAAATACATGTTTAAGCCTGCCTGCCTGCATACACATATTTTTTGTTGCTTAATTCCTTTTTTATTTTTCTGCAGGCGTCCAGCAAAAAGACACAGAATATCTACAGTGAGTCTTTACCAGTAAACTGTGCTTTAGAGATGCGAAGGAGACCCCCATCTGTGTATGCTTCATCTACAGGAACTGTCATGCAGAAGGCAAAGGTAACTCAAACTGTCTCCTCTACTCTAAGAGTCACTTTCTAATCAATTCCTCATCCTGTCATTTTGGACAGATTTCTCTGTCAGGCTTCACGGGGGGTTAATAGAATCACAGCAGCATGTGTCATCATCTAATTATATTCCCGTTGGTGCTAAATCACATTACATGTCTTCTATTTCTACAGGAATGGGAGTCAAAGAAAGGAACCTAATGTTGGTATCATGGAAAGGACTGGAGAAATAATGAATGGATGTCAGGATCTGACATTCAGTCCCAAAGCACAGGCTTGCTTTACTTTGAATTGCCATGGAAATAAACTGTAATGAACGAAATTAGCCACAAGGTGGAGGTACATCTCACTGAATATTTACTCGTCTTCTTTCTCCTGAAAAGGACTGTGAGGAATCCAAGGACTGCTCACTCTCTGTATCCAAGTGTTTTCATTGTTTTTGGTGATTCGAAAGTGGCAAACGGAAAAGACAGATAGCAGAGTTTGTGAAAGAAAGACACGAGAAAAGTGTATTGAAAAGCACGGTGAGTGCATAGATGGCAGAGTTGGAAAGGAAACGGCAACACAGGACTGCGTGCCATGTAAGAAATGTGATGTGTTCGGAAAAAAAAAAGATGATAAACCTTTTATATAATGTTTTTTTCTGCCTGTACAGAGTGAGCCATGACTACTGTTTCTGTATGTTTTTATACTTTTATACTGTTCCCATCATCATCACCATCTTTAGAATGATCAAAGGTATTCAGCTGGATGCCATGGAGGGCTGAGTGCATCATCATTATAGCTGCACTTATTAGCTTCTCTCAGGTCTAAGCTGTGCTATACAGCAAAAACCACCTGCTGAATCATTTGTACGGAACAAAACCCTGCATACTTCTGCTGGAGATAATTGAGGGACTAACAGCACGGTGCTATTCAGTGATACAAACAAGTCATTTTTCTGTGTGGGAAATCTCAACTATATGTCATCTTAACAACCTTTCTGCTGAAATCTGTGGTTGACTTTTGCACTTTACTGTTCTCCTCCTGCCTGGGAATAATAAATGTGTGTCTTATTCAAAAACATTTTCTTATTCACAAACTTTCTTCCTCATTAAAAAGCACAAACATGTTCTTATTCAGTGGTTTATTCTGTTAATTCCACATGATTTGCTGTGAAGTAAATATGTACCAAAGCCAAAACAAGAAAAAACAAACATCTACATTGGTTAATGAAGGCAATTCAGCGCAGCACAATATAGTGTGATGCAGTTCAGGCAGCCTATTAGCAAGTTAACTCATCCTCATTTGTTTTGATGGAGTTGCATAATGGTTTGCAATGTCAGTTTTACATGTTAAGATGATGTAGCAATCCATACATACATGATCAATAATACCTTTCAGTACAGAGTGTGATATTAGATATTCAACTGCTTTTAATCACTTTGTAGCTCCCGTCTGTGGGACAAAAAGGTTTTATAGATGTGATACAAAAAGCTTATATGATCACTTTTGATCCGGGCAGTGGCAACTGGTATTGGTTCTCAAATGAGGAGGTAGAGCAGCTTTGGGATGATGAAATTAACAATGCAGTATCTTGGAAGCAGCGCTCAGAGGAATAGGTAGTAAAGCCAGTAGAGAATATTGACAAAGAGAAACGCCGTGGGGAAAGCGGTACGAGCGCGGCGATCAATGTTGTGTGGATTTTCCACAGTGAACACAGATACTGCCCTACGTGATGCATCCTTCATTGTAGACAGGCTGCAGCCCTGTCTTGCCACCTTCTCCTTCGATCCAACACTGTTCCTAGTGTCGCTGTTCGCTGACTGCTCTGTGGGCTCTTCTGCAGTAGAGCCAATCTGCACAGACTGGTTCGGTTGGGTGGAGGTGACGATGGGGATGGGACCATTTCCATTAGATTCGTTGAAGTCCCTCATTAGCTCCTGATAGAAAGACAAATACAATATTTTCATTTCATTTTCTTATTATCTAACACTTTATTTATTTATTTTGTTGAACATTTTCCTCACCCTATGTAAATCCTCTATGGTCTGTTGCTGCATTGTGTAGAAGTGGGCACAGGCATACTCCAACAGTGCGCCAAAGATGAAGGTGAAGCAGATTCCCAGGTATACATCTATGGCCTTGATAAAGCAGTTGGCGTTAGGCAGAGAAGTGCGGGCGCCCATCATCAGTGTGGTCATTGTCAGGACTGTTGTCACTCCTAGAAGATAAGTCACGCTGTTATTGTTTTCATTATTTCTCATGCGTCAGTTTCATTTACTCACTTAAGTCATTAAAGACAAAAATGTTGCTATAAAAACTTGATTGAATCTTTGGTAGTTTTGAGCAAGGCTGAAGTTGTTTAAGAGATTTGTGCAAAAAAAGGAAATGGAAAAAAAAAGCACAGTGTTCTATTGATCTATTAGAAAACAATACATTTGAATTCCAAAATTTTTCAAGAGAGAGACTTTGTTACAAAACATTATGCCATATGCTGACAAAATGGCCAGGTAAAGAGAGAAAAAATGCCTAAATGGACAACAAAGTCCATAGTAACACATGATGGTTAAGACAGTGGTTGAATTTCTAATCCAATTTCTAATATCTAATCCATGAGATCATCTCTGTCATCCTGTGCTGCTCAGAGTTCGCCTGTCCAGATCTCAATATAAAGGTCAGGACGTGTGCTGGACCGGTACTGTACCTCATCCACCAAGTGATATATTGATATTTATATTTTTATGGATGCAGGACAGTTGTATAGTTCACAGCTGACTGCCTGACTTTATAATCCGTTGACAATATAGACATGGTGATATATGCCATATATGTCTGACCTTGTAAAGTTAGCAAGACAGTGTGTTATTGGGTAAATAAGGTTAAACGGGAGGTCATACAGTGAATCGATATATGGTGAGGAATTTCTGTTTCCAAGTGTACTAATGAGACACTTGGGCGAGATTTGATACTGACCAATACATGTCCTGGCTGGGACAGAAGACTGGCTGATCCAGAAAGAGACCCAGGAGAGTACCACCAGCAGAACGGAGGGAACGTACGTCTCCAAGATAAAGAACAACACGTTTCTACGCAGAGCAAAATGCAACACCAGCTTTGGGTATTGTCCTGTGAAGAGAGACGCAAAGACATAGTTTCTTAAAAATGAATGTGTTCCTTCATATAACTCCACATGTTATGGAGGATTCTGGGAGTTGAAGTATCGTACCTGTCTCATACACAGCCTCTGACACTGTTGTATAGTAGCTCTCTACACTGTATTGAGCCAGACGCAATGTGTCAAGACCCTTCACTGAATCATTCCCTCTGGTCCAGTAGAACACCACATCCTGCAGGTTGTAGCCCCCTGATCACACACACACACAAAGGTTTGATGATAATGTTTGACAAATCTGACCTGCTAAATTCTGTTTTGAACATTACCTTTTCACTTTGATACTCACTACACCGATGATGAAAATTATGATGGTGATGATGAGATGGAGGGTTGATGGAGTTCACAGGTACTCACAGCTCTCCAGCTGCAGGGTGCACACCTGTCTGTCCATGGGGTACTTTGTCAGGTCCATGTTGCAGGCGATCGTGGCTGTGATTCTGTTGTGTGTTCATAGCGAGATTGTTAGAAAACTTCAGAAACTCCTGAAACACAGTTATTCCTTTGATGTGGACAGGACAATTAATAATTAGTGAACCAAAAAGCACTCCGCCTGACAAAGAAAAGAACAAAGATTTATATCTGAAGTGGTTACATCAGTCATTTCTGTGTCTGATGCATGAATTATGTAGCAGTGGCCGACTTGTTGAAACTCAGTGAGAACTGAAGTTCTTCTGTTCATACATTTCTTAGAACAATGATTGAGCTATCACTGAGGACATCACAGTCTCTTATTTCTAAATTTGCTAATTTTAAAGAAAACTAAGGGACATGGAAGATTTCAGATTGACGAACATGGACGTACTTCACCCTGAAACTATTTACACAATCAACTTCATGGAAACGATGCAAGACGAATAAGGAAAGCCCTGAGTACCGCACTGCCCTGTCTACCCTCAATAAAGCTGTCTGGTCATAATAAAGCTCTCAGTGTGACATGACAGATTAGACATCAGGACTGTGGCCCAAAGGGACTCTGCCAATCTTCACTAACCCAATTGGATCTATTTGAAGAGAAATACATGGCGTTCCCTGAAGTTAGATTTCTTTTTTGTGTGTGTAATACAATGTCAACAATAAAGAAATCAAGGTAAAAAAAAAAATTCTTCTTCTTCCTTTTTTTATCTACCTAAATTGGTACTTGGTCAAATTCCACATAAAAGCTCTGCAGGACCTTGACATGTGTCAAACATAACAGTAAACGTCAAATCAATACATCTAAATCTTTAAAAACAAAACTACCGAAGGGCATAGAGAACAGTTCCATTGCTGAAGATGCGTATGAGGCGGTTTTCCACCGTGACGTCATGCAGGAAGGAACGCTTGGAGTCTGGGATGAAGGTGTCAGGGATCCAGAGCAGTGACACGAGACGTCCGTCCACGCTGACGCTCTCGTTTCCAGGAAACACCAGCCTGGAATCGCGCCACCGCTGACGGAGGAAGATAGTTGCAGTGTAGTCCTGAAACGTTGACATAAAAGACCATTAAGCTTCTAGTCAGTCATTGATTTTGTCAATCACACACTCACTAAACACAGAAAATAGTGGGAAGGGCTGTCTACCATATTGATTTCGGAGATGGCATCAATGCTGGCGATATCAAGACTCATTCCAATTTCAACAGGACCCTCTATCACAGACAGAGACGCAGAGTCAGTTTTACAGCTTTAGTTGGATGCACAAGCACACAAATGACAACTGTGGAGCAGCATCTTCTGGGAATCATTATCAAGCTCACACCTACCATTGAAATTAGGCCTGAGGTAGCGGTTGTATCCTTTCATCAACTTCTGAATTGTTGGCAGTAGCTGGGAGTCGTTCCATTCTCCCCAGTGGGGGCTGGAGTACGTACAATCACTGATGACAATGAGAAGAAAGAAATGAGACAGGAGATTGGAAATGGACAATCAAAGTTGGCAGTAGACCATAAGCTAAGAAACTGCATTACTAATCAGCATGTATTCTTAGCCTGGTACATGGTGTTTTTGACCTCAGGCCAGCTCTCACCCCTGTGTGAAGCTCAGACACAGGATCAGTAGCGCGTGCAGTTGGACAGACATTGCGGATCGGCAGGCAGAAGTCAGCAGCTGCGCTCAGAGAGATGTGACAAATCAAAACATAGTGACATAAACCACAAATTCAGAAGTTATTTATTCACCCTGCACGTTCATATTATATGGGATAAAGCTCATTTCACCATAGGATGGCAGCACCTAACTGATGTGATCAAAGATCTCTGGGGGAAATGCGCAACAGAGCACCCATTCTCACCCTTTGATGTTAGAAAAACTGTGCTTTTTCCCTGCCCTCAAACTTGCAAAATGCAGCGGAAACATGTATTGATCTCCACCTCCCCGTTTCATGAATATATTAGCAGCGCCTCCATTGAGCTCTCTCACATGCACGCACACAGGCGAGCGTGCACGTCACGCTTAAGAAGACTGAAAGAGATAAAGGCAGTGTTTAGATAAGGCTACATGAGTGCGCCTACATATTTACATGATTGTGTTTGTGTTTCTTGCACAAAAATGTGCTCTACAGTCTGTCACCTGCTGATTAATGGGGCTGCTGCCTCATGGTTTATTCACAAAGCCTCCCCTGGTAACTAACCCTCTCTCTAACTCATCAAGGATTCCCTGTTGTCAAGTTGTTTCTCACCATCACTTTTCTTTTCTTTTTTCTCTTGCAGATAAATCTCACTTTGACTGATACACTTCAGTATGGAAGCCCAGTTCTGCCAATGTGAGGGGAAAAAAATGATCCTCCGGGTTATTATGATAAGAACATTTCTCAAAAATAGACTTAGAATTTCAAAATTATGAAAATAACCAACAGGTATTTATTTTGATATAAGAAAGTTTTCATTATTTTCCAATACTCTATAATTATTTTGTGATACTAAGTCATTATTTTGAGGTTTCACATAGTAAGGACTTAAATTATCTTTTTCTTTTTCATCTCATCGCCAGAAATGGACTTCAATAAATCTGCCCTCGTTTCCTCTTGTTTTCATCTAAACAATCTAAATCCATCATGCATGTCTTTACGTTTTCAGCTATTCCTAAAGCGATGTTGGAGAACATTATATCAACATGTTGCCAGTACCACAGCAAAGCATTTCACATGAAATATTCAGCGCATTGTTTTTTGTTTTTTTACACAGTTCGGCCATTATAAATGATGCTGCACATAGAAACTGTTATTTCCTTTTTTTCCCCCCAAGTGGCTAAAATGAAAATGAGTTCTACTTGTTTTTCTACACACACCAGTTGCCATTTAATTCATTCATTCCATGTTTTCCTGCTTTCTTTCATTTTCTGGTTTACTGCTTTGTAGCTTAGTCTGCTGGTTTATACATGCTTCCTTTCCTTCTCTCATTGCTCTTCTAGTCCACACTCTCTCTCTCGTCTCTCTGCATGCATCCACACCCAGAGAAATATTTATTTACCTTTACATTTCTAATTTTGCAGCCATAAAAATTTCTCTCTTTTTGCACATTTTCTCAGGCTTGTCTCATCATGCTTCTCTCTGTTTCCTACCTGTGTCAGTCTTCTGTTTTTTTTTTCAACCTCTGGTCACTCCTCTTCTTTCCTTTGTTTCCTCCCCCACTCTGTTGCCTTCTCTCTGTCCCAGATGTTGTGAGTTGCTGAGATTGGTTTCCTTCCCCACGTATCAATAAATACATCCCACTGTTTCCTCCATATACCAATAAAATCACAGCTGCTTCTATTATTTGGTCCTGGTGTGTAGGCTACTGTTGGTTGTTTTACTGTTTGTGCATCTCCCTCTCTCTCTCTCTCTCTCCCTCTCTCTCTCTATACACAGCTGTATTCACCCCCCTACAGAGCTTATGTGCACCCCCTTCTCTCCTTCCCTCCCTCTCTTTCTGTTTATGCCATTCAGCCTCTCATTCGCTGCGACTCTCCCCTCTTTTTTTTCACTGCCCCCCACCTCCTCCATGCACACACATACACACTAACACCCAGTTTAATCTGCCATATCACCTCCTTCCCCCCCCCCCCCCCCCTTACTCTCCTCCCACATGTTCATTTGGTCCTTTATCTTTATCTGCCTCATTCTCCTCCAATTTACCCTGACATCACACCTCCTCCTAGGCTTCGAAGCTCCGTCTTGGTCCCTCGTGCTCTCTCCCCCCTCACCTTAAACTCTGTTCCCTTGTATCAAAATCATCCTCAGAATTTGCTTCCTCTCAGCTCTATCTCCCATCTCCTTCCACACTTACATAAATTACCCATGTGGCTCCTGTATGAGATGAAAGGAGGACTATCTTTTGACTACTTTCATCTATTTGTCTCTCATAAAAATGAACTGAAAATGACATTCTTGTCTTTTCTGCAACAGCTGCTGCTGTCCACACTTTGGTAACTGAAAATTTGCAGAAGCTCGTGTTGGTGTTGCTAATAGTGATTTATGGGATAATCACCAGGAGGAGAATCATGATATTGGTAATGATGATGATGATGATGACGATGATGATGATGATGACGACGATGATGATGATGACGATGATGATGATGACGATAATGATGATGATGATGATGATGATGATGATGACGATGATGATGATGATGATGACGATGATGATGATGATGATGATGATGATGATGATGATGACGATGATGCTGATGATGATGATGATGATGATGATGACGACGATGATGATGACGATGATGATGATGATGACGACGATGATGATGATGATGACGATGATGATGATGATGATGATGATGATGATGATGATGACTTTTCCACACACACAGCAGCCAATCAAAGTCTAGAAACCAAAGCACTTTGTGTGCTAAACGGTCAATTTTTATGCTTTACTTTTTGCTTCAGCACTAGTGACATTGTGATTTATCTCTATTAGCTACTGGTTCTATAGCACAACTTCAACTCTAATTATAAAACCTGACCTCCAAAGGCCCACTGATAGGAGTTCCAGTACATGTGGTAATGCCTTGAGGGCATACAGCCTAATAAAGCCTTATGAGATTTCAGTGCAGGGGATCGACCTGCTGCAATCTATTACCTTCTCTGCCTGAATTTGCAGTACTGAGTACAGACTTAACTGACCGCTAACGAGCTAACACTGTATGTTGCTATTTCACCTTACAGTGCACAAATAACTTACTGTAGTCATAAAGCTCTCTTCATCCTAATTTCATGCTCCGATGGCTATATTCTTGAACAAACAGTGCATGTTATACCCTTAATATGGGAAAGAGTGCTGTGAAATTAACATAAGATAATCTGATTCCACACTGAGAATCTGCCCCTGACAATGATAGAAACAAATAGAGACGTTTGTGAGGCACTGGAGGAAGGGGATATAAATTTTTGATCCGTGAGTTAGGGGGCTAATGGATAATTATAGTCAGTACCGCAGTGACAGAGTGGCAGACAAGTCAGTGTTAGTCAGCATCCACCTACCTCTGCCTATCGGCTTGCATGCTAATTTTTCTTTCACATCTGCCTCTAATTGATGTTTTTTTTTATATATATCTCATATAACTTAAATCCCAGTGTAATCCTTATTTATTCATATCTGCCCACCTGTCTCTCATCCCCATCTCATTTATTAGCTCATTCACGTTTCATATTTTCTCTCTGTCTCTGCCTCTTTATGGCCCATCTCACATCCACTGACTATTTATCTGCCAGCACCACATTACTTTACTTTCTTTGGGAAATTCAATCTCAATGCCTTGTAAATATCACAGATGCACAAAACAGCCTTCTGGACAAGGAGCCGGTTACACCAGCTGTTCAAATTTAGTTAGAAGTGATTACAAAATAGAGATTTGTGCATCACTAAACACTACACATTCTTTTACAGAGAGGGGAGTTGTTACTATACATAAATTCCAGGTTTTCCCATAGCTAACTGAACCAACTGATAAAGCTCACTGACATTATAAAGAATGGATGGTGTATGTGTGATGTCACCCATAGGTTTCTATGATTGTGGCCGCAGCGAAAGAATTAACAAATGAACACTGAAACAAACCTTGTTATAATGCATACTATAATAACCTATTGAATCTCATGGCCTTCAGTCTCAGTGAAGGGAAGTCCAAACTTCCAGTCCAATCCAAACTACTTGTACATCTTGTTTGCGCTTACTTGTAAATTATCTGCTGAGTCAGAAGCACTTGTCAACCTCTGCACTTTCACTGGTGGTTTCTGAGGTGAAGGGTATAGGCCAGAGTCTTTGGCTCAGGAAGTTATCAAATGATCCACAGATAACTAGATAGCTTCACATAATTGTTCAAGGATTTGCTGAAGATAAGAAGTCCAAGTCTGGGCTAGATCTTAATTCTGGATCTCTTTTCCAACACGTAACTACAGCAAAGGTGAAAAGCTACATCTGTAAAGGTCCAAAAGAGATTCAAAGAAGATTAAACAAATTCTCTGAGCATGAGCAGAGTTAAGGCAGTAGAGTTCTCACAAGAAATAAACCAATTTTGGTTCCAGAACCAACTGAAGACTCGTCCATCTTTATACCTCAGCTTGTCCCAATACCCACTCTACGCCGACTCTATGCCCACTGCCAGAAATAATGAGTCAGCTCTTTTTATCTCTGATTCTTTGGGGTTTCTGGGGGTTTGGGTTCTTTTTTTGCATGTCTGGAGACCCTATTAATTGATTTTAGAGTCCAAGAGTTACAGTCCCAGGCCAACCCCTCAAAGGGGCTTATCCAGCCGCCTCTATGCTGTTATCAGAACCGTGGGACCTGACTAAGGACTTTTCATAATCCAGCAGTGCCTCAGGACCTGGGTTCAAGGTCTTTTCACAAACTCTCAGTGCTATGGTACTTCAAAGCCTGATGTCACTAGTTTGGCTCAGATGATCTTTTTGAGGGTTTTCATGGCTCCAACACCAATATTCCATGCAGTAAGTCTGAGGACCGCCTAAGGGGTCATGGATTCCATGCTCAGGCATTTCTTTTTTTTTTTTGGTGTTTTACTGGTGCAATACGAGTGAGTAGATTGCTAGTTAGAAACCCGCTAGCAGTTTCTAGGAACTTAGAAGGAATTCCATGTACAAGCGCAACTGTTTCACCTGTTCACGTCAACAGAATCCTCACTTGTCTTGGAGTAACATTTATGCATCTTACTCTGATATTACATTTCGTGTGATTTCCACTCTAATTTGACCAGTTCATTTTTCATTTTTGATGCAAACAGTTTTCTTTGGCACATGACACCAATGACCTTCCAATGTCATGGCTTTGGTTTATGGTCTCATATTTCCTGCGTGTGTCATGTGTATTTTCCCGTCCTCCTGTACCTGTTCTCTGGTTTTACTTTGCTGTTCAGGACTTCTGTAGTTTGGATTTTGGATTTTTGGATTGTGTTTTATCTGGACTTTCCAGCTGTATTTTTATTTTGTGTTCACCAGCTATAAGTTATTAAAGTTACTTTTGTTCATCACCTCATCACCTTGCCTGCATTTGAGTTCTCTATCCTGAACCACACTGTGACAAACTGTCTCTCTGTCATCTCCCACTCTTCTGCTCCTCCCTTATCTAATCCCTTTTTTTAATAGCTAGCAGCTTCTCACATCCTCTCCCATTCATCCAAGAATCCTTTAAAACATACATGCACACATCTTCCTCTCTGATCCTTTGTTTGGCCAAGAACACTTAATGCTGCAATTTGCTTTCTTTTGCATCAGCCCCCTGTTGCATAAACATTTCTGAAGAATCTCTTTGCCTCCCTTTCTTTTTCCTTTTGCCTGTCTGTCTCTGTCCATCAGTATGAATAAGCATTTTGACAACCCCACGTTTTAGGTCTTGTTCATCTCCTCATATCCACAGAGAAACCAGAAAATGGAAACGCTGCACATTTACCATGGTGATTTGCTGTCATGTGACAAATGGAAATGTCACAGGACTGGCCATGAGTGCGACAGGGATAAATCTCTCCTAAATGACTGTGACGGCTGCCATGTCCAGGAGGAACATGTATGAATTAATGTGGCGTAGAGTCTGATCCTTGTGTCTAGCTTTTGCCCTGAGCCAGCTGTCAAGTCTCGCCATGACCATTGTCTATTTAAAGTGTTTTCTGTTAACTTTCTTCAGATACAATAGTCACGAAATTATAATTTTTCATTCCTCTCAACTCTTGTTTCCCAGGCGGCGTGCTTACTGAGGCTCTATTGGCTTATGCCATAGGCCTTATCTGTAGAAGAGCTTAAGGCAGTACTTCTTTTGTGGAACTTTTTCAGTCTCTCACTCTCTTTGTATATCCTGCCATTGCACTTATTAATCCCAAAGTGTCAACTGGTTTCAAACCTGTCTCTATTCTGTTTCACTATAGAGTTTTCTTCAAAAAAACAGTCTTATTATCTTCAGTCTTATTATCATTCCTCCCTTCATTTCTTTGCTGTCAAAGTTTTGGTGAAGTGTTCATTCCCTCGATATGAACACATGTGTGACATTAGTTGGTCCCTCAATGCAGTATATTCACGAAAGTATAATTATTTTGAAGACAATGTTCATAGAGCATGGCACAGCATTCTGTTTGGGACTGGGAGCAGAAACCAACCTACAGGACTACGAACCACAACTCCCTGTGATGCGTCTGTAAAATATCTTATTAAAAGCACAAACCCTCGGAGGAAAGGACATGACAAAATAATCGCCGGAGGGAACTTTTGCTTTTACATGTACTCTATGATATCGGATAAACATTCAAACTAGCTCTTATTTTAGCATTAATCTGAACTTTTGCAAACCATCATTCGATACGTGAATCAATGATAAAACATGTTTTATTTCTCCATTTATTCCTTCTAAGGAGATTTTCTCTGACTTAAAGATCTACTTTAATACATGAACTGCAAATATTTTGTAATTATGACCAGTTATATGAGATTACCTGATTAAATAGAGGGTATGCAGTATATGTACGTATAATTTAGTGTTAAGAATCTTTCTTTCCAGCAGAAAACGCGGTGATAAAGAAAATATTTAAACAGTTTATTCATCTAAAAATCGTTGTGTGGAAGTGTTGAAAGTTTAAGTCTAAGTTTAACATCAAACTTCTGAATTCATTAAATAAAGCCCACTTAATGTTTTGTGTCTTAAGTCTTGTGCACACTGGGAATTATTACTGGATGTACACTGAAGAGTGAGCTAGTCTATTAAGTAGAGCCGATATTATGAAGTTGTCCTGTTTCGAGACAACTTTTTTAGCACTCAGAGCCACACCACGATTATTAGAAGAGCAGCTGCTTCATCGCTTTCCCTTTAGGACTATGGAATTTGGACCTCAGCCCAGAGGGGGTGAAAAAAGATTAATCCGGTGAGGAATAAGCTGCTTACTCCCCTCAATGTTAACATCTTATTTTCTTCAGTCTTCAGTCGGCTGCCACTTTAAATGAGAGGTTATTAAAGATTCAAACCCTTGTATATCCCAAAACTAGGAAACCTCTGTACAACTACAGTTGATATTTCTTTTGGTTTTGTAACCACTGATGTGAGATAATTATCTTCAGAAAAGGCAAACTGACATTGTGACTCGTTATAAAGTCAGGAATCCACCTGAGTAAGTAAGTCATTGGCTCTTTGATCTGAAATATAGGGCAGAGAAAATTTGCATGATTTTAACAGACTGTTAATCTTCACACAATAACATCCAATCGCCCATCTGTCTACAATGCTATCTTTATCAAACTAACATTGATCCCTTTATCCCCAAGGATAAATTCATGCATTCTGTAATAGGCAAATTTTGTGTTGATACAATAATAATATGGATTTTACACTGTATTATGCTACCTCACACACACATTTGTTTTTTTGCCAAGTGCTTACTCAGGGGAAGAAAAACAGTAGGAGCCTCTCAGAATCTTCTCGCTCCCGCCTGCTCTACCCTCGGGTCCACTCGGGATGTTTTTAGAGCTGTCAGCAGCAGAGGAAACCGAAAGCAACTCTCTAAGGACAGCAGCACTGGAAAGTAACTAAGTACATGTATTCAAGTACAGTTTTAAGGTACTTGTATTTATTTGATTGTTTCCATTTTCTGATACTTTATACTTCTATTCTACTAGAGACAATATTGTATAATATTCTACAGAGGCAAATATTGTACTTCTTACTACATAATTTGATAACTTCAGTTTATAGCTATTTTCCAGATTTAGATTAGATGGAGAATGAGCAAATAATTCTAATTATATCAGAAAGACTTTGCTGATTCTCATGTGTACATATACTAGCTACCTAACAGTGTATAGAAAGTAATATATAATTATTCTCCTTTTTCATAGAATATCTGATTACAGAATCTATGAAGACCTACCAGGAAATAAGGTCTTCCTATAATATTAAAAATGTATTTTATACCTTCCTCTAGCATAGCTGTGGGACTTCAGTATTCCCCTAAGCCATCACATGAGCCAACCACTTGGGAATTGCAGACACCAATTTGAATTTGCACTCTTTCATTTGTCCAATCAATCAATCTCGTCCGTCATGAAAATCTCATGAGCAATGGAGCGGAACCTGACAAAAATACTGACATGGGGTTTTACATTTGTGGGGGAATCCTTTTAAATACATTGTAAACATGAAATTCCAAGGCACCGGTGGGACTAGTTAACTGTGAGTGGTAGATGTAGCATGGGAAAAAAGGCAGAAGCTGAGGAAATGGGGATTAACTCCAAGAAATGGAGCACCAAGGCAGGAGAGCTTCCTGAATAGAGTTTGGTGTGGAATAATAATGGATGTTAGGAAGGTAACTATGATTCTGTGAGCACCTGGACGAGGCAGTAAACAAGGCTGATTTGTCTCTGCTTTTCACCTCCATGCTTGCTATAAAAACGTCTTTCCAATCAGCCTTCTCTCATTCTAGCTCTCGCTATCTTTCTCCTCTTCTTAGTTGATTGTGTCTTCCCATCATTGTCCTTTCGCCAATCAAGTGAAATGTTTTTATCGAGTAACTGAAGTGTGAATCCATCAAGCAGTCTGGTGGATCCCTCAGGATCTCATGCTCTTTTAGTTCACTTAATCTGACATAACCCTCGTAACAACCGAGGAACATAGAAGGTCAAGGACGTAAGTACACATAAACACTCCCAGTTTGAGCTCCAAAGAACTGTTGTAATGACGGTGTTTATTTATTTCTAAGGTCAATTACTTTCCCTTCATTCAGGCCTGCATAATTGTTTAGCATTAGCTTTCATCTGTAATCTGTATTCTCTTTATAATGACCCTTCTTACCTTTATTAAGTCAGTCTACTGACATGTGGTCTCTCCTTGCAGAAATACCCCCTCTCCCCAGAGCAAGTCCTGTCCCTTCTGCCTTTCTAAATTCAAATGAGTGGAGTGTCAAGAGTGGTTATCGTCTGGACCTGGGTGGCATCTCGTCCAATTCCACAGGATGGAGGAGGGAGGTGAGCAGGGAATATGTTCTCTTATCATCTTACCAACTCAGATAACCAAAAGGTACTGAGAAAAGGAAATATATTTTCTGATATGCAGTGTCTTTGTGTTGTGTGATTTCAATTTATATTTTAAATTCTTCTGGCTGAGTGGTTAAACTTGTCTGTGAGTAGGCTTTTTCTGACATTACCCACTGTAGGGGTCAGAGTCATCGCTGCCAAATTCACAATTTAAAGCGTTTACAGATGAAAAACCAAGCATAGTGTCATAATGTGATAAGTATGGTTGAGCACCTACAAACGTCCAAATATTATATCCTAAATCATTCATTTATGAGCTGAAATGTAGAGTTAGAAAATGATATCTTTGGGAGAATACGGAGGGTTGGCAAGTAGGCTAGCTACATCTAAAAACATTTTATGAAAAGTAAATGGAGAAAAAGGCACTGTTCAATGACAGTGAGAGCAGCAGGATAAAACAAGCAAACTACACCAGAGAGGGAAAGAGGTCTTAGCAGAACCATTTTGTTTATATAACAATTTTGTAACAATTTTTCTTACTGTTTATGGTGTTTCACACAGATTTACCGATAAGACTACAAAAGCAGTTTATCATCTGACACCTTTATTAACCAGTGGTACTGTCTGATAAATAAGAGCAAAATGCCAAGGCATGATGATTCAAATCTGTAGTTCTGACCCTAATAAATATAACCCAGCCTGTCTTAATTGCATTAAAAGTTTTATTTATTTATGAACATGAACAATTTGTCATAGAGGTGAAATTGTAGATCAAAGTGAGACATAAACATGAAAGGTGTTGGAACAGTATGTGTGCGCACCTGCCAACTAAAGCATCACAAACTGTGTTTTTTCACGAGGGAGTGGTTTGAGGCTTGTTCTTATTTGCATGACATTTGTTCAGGCAGCATGAGAGCATGCTGGCAACCCTGTATTATAAAGTTTACTAAAAATGTGAAATGATCTGAGGTATCTGAGCTCTGAGGTAGAATTACATTCATTATTTTGCATAGGCATAGTAACCTAAAACATCTTAATGGGAATAATGAGAACGTTTTAGAGCAATAGGGACACAGATTATCCCTATAACCATAGAAACTGTGTGTGTGTGTGAACAGAGAGATGCTGCTGCTGCCTCTGAGCAGCGTGAGATAAATGACTGTACAGATTTGTGTACGTTGTTGCTTTGATGATGCTGTTGTTGAGCTGTGCTTTTTCAGGCTGCCTCTGTGCATTTGTACTGTGCGCAGAACCAGGCCTTCCCCATGTTTCTAGTTTTTATCATAAAGACTGAAAACAGGAGGAAATAGCCTGGCTACAACTCGTCCTGTACTAACCAAACAAGATATAAAGTGGTATTAGTGACCTTTAGGGAGGTTTTGTTGGCTTTGGGTAGAACGTGGCTAGCTCTGTTTCCCTCTGTTTCCTGTCTTTATGCTAAGATAATTAGTATAAATCATAACTAAACACACATACAGCAATATAACACACAAAGAAATAACCTGGAACGCTTGTACTGCTCATCGTAATTTAAAAGGCAATATAGCCAACAGGGACCGGTAGAGCAAGAGTGAAACGTCCATGTTGATGAAGGTCTCTAAATCAAAGAAAATAATTTGTTCAGATGAGTGCATAATTTGTGTACACGTGCAGATTCGGATGATGTCAGTTGTCCATGTGGGGTTTTCCTCTGGTGGTTGGTGGTATGAGAGAAAAACGCTACAAGGTTACCGTCTCTGTCTTATTCTCTGTCAAAATCAGCAGGGAGAAGCATGTTGGAACATCGGTTTGTGGCTTGCAGGCTCTCTCTTGCAGGTTTCTTTCAGCACTTTATTCTAAAGATAGTACCAACAAGTTTGTGGCCTCCCAAAATATTGGTCCATACATAATTTTACACCCTAGGTCAAACGGTTGAATCACAAACATGGCTGACGATGCAGTTTTGTGAGACTTGTAATCAACCTTTTCACCAACAGTACTGGTGAAGTTATGTTTGCCAGCAGTTTTTAGACACCAACTTGAGTTACTTCCAACTGTCTTTCATCGCTCGTATTGTGTTTGAAGCCAATAATATGAAGCAGGTGTTATCAAAGACATTTCTGTCTCTGCTGCATAGAAAAATCTTTTGGGTGCGCCAACCTAGAAATGATCATTATTATTTTAGCATTGCATGAGTGAAGTCGTTTCTAGTTTGTTTCTCATGTCTTTATTAAATAATCATTGGCTAATCATTAGTTACTAACATTTGATTAATCTTTACCAACTAATGGTTCATAAACAGTTTCATATTTCTTCCCTGGAAGCTGGGTACTGTGACCTGATTCTCTCTGTTTCAATCTTTCCACGCTAACAATACAGCTGTTGTCACTGCAATAAGTTGATGTAGCGTCTAAAATGGCACATTCAGCTGGGCTGCTGCAAATCATTTTTTATGCAACACACACAGAAATGTCTTTGATAGCACCTGCGTGATGTTACAGGCTTCCAACACAATACAAGCGATGAAAGACTTCAGAACTGCTGGCAAACACAAGTTCACCAGCACTGCTGGTAAATAATTGATTACAAGGCAACTATGTGTGTTTCCAAAAAAACCTTTTGAGTGGCAATTTTGTTATTTTCAAATAACAAAGCCTTTCTGGAGATTATTTGTGAAAAACATGTTTTTTTAAAGTATGATTCTGTGTGCACGGGTAGGCAGTGTCAAAACAGAGCTACAGTACTGATGTGAGGTTTCTTCAGCAATTGTAGGTCCAAACTGCTCTGTATGTACCGGCAGGCATTTCTCCACATATATTCACACATGCATGCACACACACACACACACACATACATACATACATACTGGTCCTCTTTTTGCCAAAGGGTTAAAGACACACCAATTAGCATGCACCAGTTGATTTGTTCAGAAATTGGAGAAAAGCCCAAAGGGTAGACGTATAGCCTTGGTCAAAGGACCAAGGCTATATGTCTGGGCCTAGTAAACGTTAGAGGTGTACTCCAGTTAGAATGTTTAGGCTTAGTTGTTTATTGGATGCGCAATGATTTTTGAGGGAAGCTGGAGCTAAAGAGCTAATTACTGGGTACTGTGCTTTAAAACTCACACAGTCGCTGTCATGGCTCTCTTCATCTTTGTGAGCACAATCTCTGTTACATGATGATAAATGGATGGGGGAAGTAAAGACATGAGCAAATTAATTTTCTACTGCTGATTCTCCCTCATCAAGATGTAAATTTATTCTGGCGATGTATTATGGCCGCATTTTCTCATTGACAGCTATTCATATATGAGGCTCGAATGGGTTTTTAGAGATAGTGGTAGTTGGTCAGCAAATGGAGCTGTGTACATTTTTCAATTTACTGTAACAAGTTTTTTCTATGATAGGAAGCACAATTTTTATCTGAAAATGAAAAACATGAACTCGAGACTGTTTTATTTAAATAGTTTCATACAGTGTGTTGCACTTAGGGAAACATTTGTTAAAGAAAACAAATCTAAGGATGAATACGTAACCTTGTTTGTCAGTGGTAGTTTTTTAACTTTGCAGGTCCAATAAAGAGGATTTTGTGCAGATTTTCTTGTTCACTAATCCTAAGTAAATAAACACTGGCGAATGCATACAGTCACTTTCTGTGCTGCATACATTTTGCCTGATAGTGGGATTTGTGATGTGTGCGACCTGGTAAATCTTTTGGGTGTAAGTGTACTGTTTGAACAGCATATTGGCTGGCAGCGTCCTTGGGGACTGCACTGGAGCTCTTGGTAAACTCACATCTTGGGAAAATGTATTCTGTTCTAATGTTTGTCATGTGGAAGGTAAACTCATTTATTCCTGCTTTGGGAGCTTCTTGTGCTCCCTGGTGTTCACACTTCAGTGACTTTTTTCAATTCAAATTCTCTAGGTTGTAACATTCCCTGTATGTTCTAGTGTCTTCCAATTAAGTCCTAGTCAGTTCAACTGTTCAGCAAAGTCAAATCCCAAGACACCAAAGTTGTGATCAATTATTCAATCTGGTATGAAATAATTGCAGCACAGATAAAAAAGTACCAAATGTCATCAATAATCAATCTTAGTACACATGTCACCATGTGGATTATATGTTCTTTATCACACACAGTACATCATTGATATTCTCACTATACATAATCCATGCTTGCATTTGTTTGATATTTTATCTTGTGATGTGTTTATAGACACACTAAATGGCGACCATACAGGGAGTCCGGTCATCCACTGGATTGATTATCTATCCAGATCAGCCATGTGTGGAACCTTACTTCATCAGGGTAAAGAAGGCAATTAATTCCTCATTGATTTGATTCTTTGACCCCTCCCCCCCCCGAGATCTGCAAAGTAATGAAAAAACAGATGAAGGGTTGGTGGCTTTTCTATCTCCATTAACAGACCTATCGTATCATAATATGGCAGTCCTTTGATGCAGTGCAAAGTTAATAATGCCAGAGGTTGACACACCAAGATGCACCGTATGTACACGTGACAACTTTAAATACTAAATGTGTAAACTTGGAACAGTTCTTTACGATGCCTGTTTTTATATGTCACCACCTGCTACACATGCATGTGGAAAGACAAGTAGGTCGGATTGTCTATATCCTGACTCTCTAGAGTGCTACTGTTATATTACAGCCAGATGACTGAGCTAAAACAAAGTGTTAAGCAGTGATATACTGTCAGTCAGTGGCTATGTGTATTTGGTAGTATAACCAGTATGAAATTGTTATTAGTCAGTTAATGTTAAATTGTTAGGTCTTCATTGACAGTTTGTGGTACTTACACGCAAAGAATCTGGAGCCCAAGGAGCCTTTGAACACTGTCATTAACTTCCTTGAAATGTACTAAACACTCTTAGAAACCAGGATTATAAAAATATTTTTTTAACAGGGGAGATCTACTGAGCAGCATTATCTTCTGAAGAAGCTTTTTTTGTAACCAAAAACGCTCATATGAGTCATATTAAAATGTTACAAAGAACTCTCTATGCAAATTTTGCTTCCTAATGGATCCCAAGACTGATACTAGAAATAAAACAAACAAACCTTCAACTGCAAAATGAGATTATAATTTATTCAAATTTAACTTTATTGTTACCAGTTTGTCTCGCAACCACATAAAACACAGAACATGGACTTGAACATAAAACATGCCAAACACATGAACACAATGTAACACACACACAAGCTCACATAAGACAATGTACATGAGTGACAGCATAACAGAAAAACTGGAGTAGATTTAGCCATTGTCATCACCTGCCCAGCTAAAAGAAGATGATTTAATGTTTTATGGAAAACTACTCCTCACTCAAGCATTTAACAGTTTCTTCGCATGAGGCATCAAATAATACTTTTTTAAAGATACAGTCAATCAGCAGCTGCTGGATCAAACTCACTTAATAAGAAAAAAAAGTTGTTCTTTTGCCAGCTGTGTCAAACTGTGGGCAGATGTTAACGTCAGCATGAGAGGTGGCAGCATACGTAGCCAAAAACAATTTCTCAAACATTACTTTATCTCATACTTGTGTCAAAAAGATTTGGATCTGGTTCTAGTTGTGTGCAGCCATGCATATTAAACTAGCTCACGTAAATTATTTTCATATAAGACAACTTAGCTTCAGGAAAATCCCCAACAGTACCTATCTAACCAGTGGAGTCAGAAACCATTGTTTTTGTCACGGAAGTCAGAGCAGTGTGTCATAACACACGGGTTATGAGGGTTTGAAAGACATGTCTGTTGTTTTCAAGCATGCAGGACAAACATTATCGTTAGGACATTTACTGTTTTTCACTGTAACCTTCCGGCACTGACAGACTGAAAGCTTTATGACTGTAAAGTGTGAGTGAGATGCCTCCGACACCTGCTTCATGTCTGCATTTTACCTGTTAAATCTGAAGATGTGGCAGGAGCTTTGAGTCCACTATATTGTGAATATTATTCACATTAAGCCTATGTTCACAGTCAACAAATAGTCAGACCTCAGGCAACTTCAGGTGTGCAAACACTTAAATCTGCTGCGGTATCAGCTTCTCTGCTTATTTACAACATAACAGCGTTTCAGTGGTTTCAATAAGAACTATTGAGCCTACACACTATAATAAGTCCTTCGATTTCTCAGTGTGGTCAGTGATGCAGGCCCGGTTTGTGCCAATAAATGTTTAGCATGCGTTAACTAACTACAACTTTAAGAATTCTGTTAGAGTTTTTGTAAATTGTATTGATCAAAAGGCATGACTGTTGTAAACATGAATAGATTACATTACATTACCACCTCCAATGGGTCTGAGTGCTTGCACAACTAGAGGAGGAGGAAACAGAGCTGTCACTCAGATATTTTTTATGGGCACCACAATAATCATCATTAACCTAAGTAAAACAACAAACAAATAGAAACCGCAGCCTTTACTCAAAAACAATGAGGTTTTGATTACAGTGCCAACACCACAGCTTTGTTATATCACGTTGCAATGTGACATTTCTAAGGAAAACAGCTTTCTTCTAAGCCGTTCGCATGCTGTCTCTGCCTCAGGCAAAAATGCTGCAGGATAGTCCATGTCTAAAGGTAAATGGCATCATTTGCAGACTGGAAACTGAGCCATTCTTGTTTTTGTTTTTTTCGTTTTTTTTGTTGAGCAATTTATCTTCTAAATGGAGTCTGGATCGCACTCAGGCTGTCTGGTCCAGTTTTAGAGCTGGTTAATGGAAATAAATGTGAGTATCTTTCTGAGAGGACTGTGTTTACTAAACAGACACAGACCTCAACTGCTGAAATACAGCCTCATAAAGTCTGTGTGATTCAGACCCGATTAGCCGGGATTTATAGCCAGAAAGTAATTTTATTCCTTGTTCCATGCAGTAGAAATAATAAAACTTCTTGAGAACAATAATAAGTAGTCAGGTTGCTGGGGAGTTACACTGTATTGACAGAGGGAAAAAAATGAAGTGCCTACATATACAACAAGAAAGACAACCCTTTTACTGTCATCTCACCTCAGCTCTTACTGTATCATTTTCTTTCATTATTATCTTCTACAAGAAAGAACTTGACATGACATCCCACTACTTATATCTGATTTCTTGTACTTGTGATGAATGATCTCCTTTTGTACTGTTTAACTCACTTAATGACTTTTTGTGACACTAAAAAGATGGTTTCCCCCCGGCTAATAACCAACCACAATTGTGTTTTTGTCACCCTTTCTGTCTGCAGTCATGTCAGCATGTTGGAGCTTGTACTCGGCACAGCGGTGCTTTGAGCATGCTAACATGCTCTCAAATGACAGTCCTACATAACATGCTGAAGCTAAGTAGTGCAATATTTAACATTTTCACCATCTCCATTAGCTAGCCACTTAACCTCCTGCTGAAGGCAGTCTTTCAGGAAAAAGTGATGGCATTTTGATCTGAAGGTAGCTCTAGATGAAAAGTTAAATTGTCCTGAAAAGGTCTTAATGTCTGAACAAAACTTCATAACAATCAAGCCATCATTTTAAGACAGTTCATCTCATAAGTATTGCCAAGTTATTTCTCTAAAAATCAAAAATGTCAAAATGCTGGTGCCACATAAAGTCAGAGGATCACTCAAGTCCTTAGGATTTATCCTCTGGGGACCATGAATGTCTGTACAAATCATGTCAGGTAAACTGTGACAATTCTCAGTGTGCATAAAAACAAGGAAAGTTGAAGAAAAAAGGAACAGATGTGCTACATTACACAAGGCTTCTTATTTATCAAGTCCTTCATTCAGCTCAGCAGATGTCCTGTAAAACATATAACACATTATTCCTGCACTTCTTCTGTCTTCTCCCTCCCTCACTGCAAAGCCCTGTTCATATCGCCATGTTTACTGTATGTTGACACGAAAAATATTTTAGGGTGAAATAGCAATGATTCATATATACACACACTCTCACTGTGCTCTGTGTTTGTCTTTAAACTTCACTTTTTTCTCAAATCGTATATATAAGCCATGTTTAGGAAGAGGAGATCATTCACTGCCTTATTCCCTGGAGTCTAAGTCACTGGGAAGGAGCTGATACTTTTTCATGGAGGACTTAGAACCTGGGATTTGGGCAAACTGGGACTTTTTCTTTGGACTAACATTGTTGGACATTGGTGATTACAACTTAGTGGATGTCTAGACATTTAGACATTGTTAAGACAGCAATGTTACAACAAGAGTTTCCCGGCATTCAGTAGCACGTCTATGATGAATTTTCAAAGTAAGAGCGCTTCATGTGTGTCAAACGTCACTCGGATACAAGCTGTGTTCTGATAAATTGTACAGATTCTAGTGTTTTCCATTGACCTTTAATAAGCACAAAAAGGAAAAAGGTTGTTCAGTGACTTTCAGGCTAAGGGCAAGGTATTTCTTTCCTTTCGTCACCTGTATGCGTGTGTCTGGAGTGTGTGTAGATGTTTACACATAACAGCAAGCTGCTAATGCAGGGCTATAGCACTGGGCATGACGACTTGTCTCCAGGCTTGACGTTCTCTGCTACCGTTTACTAAACAGCCTTGATAGGACATGACTGTTTTAGTAAATACAGAAGGTGTGTGTGTGTGTGTGTGTGTGTGTGTGTGTGTGTGTGTTTTGGGTTGATATGGCACCAGGACAGTTAGCTTTCCGTTCAGGTAGCAGTTATCCAAAACGAAGTAGTACATCTTATATAATAAAACAGATTTACTACCTGTCAGACTTTATAAACCTTTTATCGTCTATGCAGTGAGGTGTGAAATCTTTTTGACGCCACTATAATCAGGACAGTTCTTACAAACACAAATCTCTCAAGCATAGCAGCTCTGGTATAATCGTTCTCTGTCTGAGTTTATATTATAAACACTACACACTTGTCGTACGCACACGCACGTACACACACACACACACACACACACACACACACAATCCGAGTGTGTGTGGGTGCGTTCCGTTAGTTCGACAGGTGTGTGGATGACTGCCACGAGCCAGGCAGCAGGTGGAGATGAGGATTTATAGATTTTAATCGTATCACTCTGTTGAGCAATAATTCTACTGCCTGAGGCAAGGAAGGTCCATAGCTACAGTAACATGTGATTGATGGATGCTGTGCTGGGTATCCCTGAATCATAGAGAAACTAGTGTGTTTCAAAATCTACACAATATATCACAACTTAATTTTAAAACTGTGAGGTAAAAAAGTGTTGCAGAGAATAAGTGTTATTCTCTGCTGGGAAAAACATAAAAGCAGGAGGAAAAAAATGAATGTTATATCAAGTCAGACAAGTCTCTGATCTGTGGATGAGGTAAGTGTCCAAATAAAAAATATATTCAGTACAAAATATTAGAGATAAACAAGGGAAGTTCCAAAATGTGTGTTTTGAGTTTCAATAAAAGCAAATTGACTTACGGTAAGGCAAATCCCTCAGGTTTTACCGTTTCTTATCTGGAAAGCTCCATCTGGAACACCACCACTTTCCCTCTGACCTTGTCATCCCCATCCATGTGGTGTGATTAACAGCTGCAAATTTGCATCAGTTTGAAACTGTTTGAATAAGACAGCAGAAGGGGATGTCTGCTGTTAATGAATCCCTATAATGTTTCTGTTGGCAGATACACGCATGCTGGATCAACAAGGCAAAAGGCCACCATTAATTCTTGATGCAACATCTTTCACCTGCCAAAGTCTGCAAAATATATGAAAAACAAACAAAGACAGCAAGACAATTTGGGATGGAAGTGTGCCGTGTTGGCACAGTGATACTTCTGATATTTGCTGTACTTTTCTCCCGCTTCTTTCTCACTGATATATATATATTTTACTTAAAAAAAGCTCCTGATCCACTTAGGAAAAGATGATGTATTTGCATATGGATTTGGCACAATCATGTTTCATGAATGAGTCCTGAGGTTTGTGGCACAGTATGAGACAGGACATTTCACACAGTTAAATCAGATATGGTAAAACTAATAAAGGGGAATGATCTATCCAAATGCAACCTCATTACTTGTTTTGAAATCAGTTATGCAAATGCAAATTTTAACAGGTTGACCCCCTAACCTCCAACCACTAATGCACTTTGTCAATTGTGCCAGGATGTTTAATTCCACTTGCTCTGGGTTTGAAGTGCTCGTTCTTTCTTTCTTTCCTGCTGTGTTTAGTGTAAATGACTGTCATGCTGCCTGTGTTTCAGGGTAAATAAAGGCCTAAGGGTGACACTGATCAAAGAGTTTGTATTTATTTTTAATGAAATATGCAGGACAAGAGAAAAAAAAGTAAAATGATAAAACTATTTTTAACTTCTTATTAACTTTTTTTTTTTTTTACCACCCTGGTCATTAAATTATCCAACTAAAGGATTGTTTGATTTGTTATTACAGTCAGCCCCATTTACATTTTATTTCAATGTTGTGTTCCATGTGTTTGAATATGAAATGTAATCTACAACATTATTTTACGATACGGATTATTGCAAATTTACAAATTTACACCTCCACGTCTGACTTTTCTATACAGTTCTGTAATCTTTAGATTTATATCTATCTCTATCTTTATGTATCTTGCATGTTCCTACATGTCTATTTTCTGGCAGCCACATAATAAAGCAAACTATAAATCATTTGTGCAGTGCGAACCTGTTTCTGTGGGTATAGCAATAAAGTCTTTAGCTTTGACCTAATGCACACCTAGCCTAGACTCTCAACTGCCTTTACTGTTAAATAACTTCTAATACCAGCGGTGAAATTCATATCAGCTGTGTTATGTGAGAGTACTATTTAAGTCATGCTTCAGCATCTTTGCAGCTTTTTTTTTTTTTTTTACAGTTAGTCCTTATCCCATAATAGAGCTGCTTGCATCCAGTCAGCTATATCTGTGTATCAACAGTGTGACAGGGAAGGAATTCAGTGTTTAGTGTAGCGAGGAGGGACTGCATGGGAATGTGGATTCTCACCGTTTAGGAGGAGCAGTTAACTATCCATCACACAAAGATCAGGTTACACAAACATGCAGGTTCTACACTACTGGTCATCGCTTTTCTAACAGGACTGTTTTCTGTCAGTGAGTGCTTATTGTCTTGTGCTTTCTCTTTTTCCTTTTTTTTTTTGGTAGGGGGGAGGGGTGTGGGGTGTTTGAGAGGAATCCTATAGCATGTATTTTTCTATTGTGCAGGGAAATAAACTAAGAAATGCAACTGTGGAACTTTGAAACCTTTTATTCATATCAAAAAACACAACATACTTAGCATGTAGCATACATTAGGAATACCAATAAACCAACAATATAAATGTATAACATTACACAACACACTGACATATTTACAAAGTACATCTACCAGTTGTGCATCAGACTTCAAAACTGTAAATTCATCAGATTGTTCAATATTTGTACTACAAAAAAAAACTCTACCTTTCACCTTTTGTTGACTTGTAGAGCAGTGCCTACACTCTACGTAGACAATGGTGTAATTTAACTACTCCTCTAAATGTGCTGTCTGAGCGTGTGATACCATCAGAATCACAGATAGTGTGGAGAGGAAACGCCTGATGTCAGCACACCAGATCTAGGATCTCTTAATAATGAGTCAGATCTGATAGAGACGAGCTTCAGTTCGAATAAAAGCTGACTGAGGATCTGATAGTGAGGCTGACTGTGGTTTCAGGTAGTGACACCCGCCGTCCGCTGCGGCTGACTCAGCTGTTCCTGTGGGAATCAAAGCCTTTTTACTCTGCTGTCACACGCTATAGTGATCTCAACGGACTCAGTCAGCGCAAACATACTTTGTGTGTGTGTGTGTGTGTGTAGGTGTGTGTGTTGTCTTTCATAACAGAACCTCACTATAACTACACCGGTAAAAGTTCCCATCAAGAGTCTTTTCAAAGCAGACTTAAAGTCTCATTAAACCTCTGTGCCCTCACGATGATAGATGATTCCTGTTGAGCTTAGTGTAGGGTAGAAATGCCCACTGGACCCACTGTACTGGCTGAGGATGGGGCTAGTGTAGCCTAGAGAAGAGTGGGTGGGTGAAGAGGAGAGCACAGGGGGACCTGGCACTTGTGGTACCCACTCCGGGCCACCTGAGTTGGGGGAGTAGCTACTAAAACTTCCAGGTTGCGTGGGTCTATCTAAAGGAAGGTTGATCTGCAGCGGCCTGCTTAACCCATCGCCTCCCACCTCACTGGCTGCTCCAGCGGTCACTCCGGACATCTCGGATAAGAAGCTGCTAAGGCAAGGCGCGGGACCCGATGATGAAGGGGAGGGGATCCTGTCCGCTGTGGGAGAAATGTTAAGGGCAGTGTTGCTGGTGTGTTTGGGGCTGGCTCTCTCGCTGTCACCAGACTCTGGAGCCCCTGAACCGCCATCACCGGGGAGGCAATCAGACTTCCTCTTCCTTTTGCGGCGGAAGTTCCCGTTGTCAAACATCTTTTCACAGTTTGGGTCAAGTGTCCAGTAGTTGCCCTTGCCTGTAACATAAGAATAAACAGTTGGTGAGGTTCACATTTAATTATGAAAACATTTTTACAATATGCAACACACCCAAAAAATGTAATAATCATATAATAAAAATAAAAATAAAGTATTACCTGGATCGTCCTCATCTCTTGGCACTTTTTTGAAGCAGTCGTTGAGAGACAGGTTGTGTCTGATAGAGTTCTGCCATCCTGCTTTACTCTTGTTATAAAAAGGGAAGTTGTCAGCAACATACTGGTAAATCTGACTCAAGGTCAGTCTCCTGTCTGGCGCTCCGTGAATAGCCATAGCGATGAGAGCCGAGTAGGAGTAAGGTGGCCTGACCAGCTTCATGAGGTCTTCTTGTGAGGGGAGAGAGAACCAACTCAGCTCCCCTCCTGGACCGCCAGCTCCAGCCGGACCCAGGTAAGGCCTCTGCATGCCGTAGTGCTGAGGCACAAAGGGAGGGCCGGGGTTGCCAGGCGGGCCGGTAGTAGCCAGATACGGCGGTGTGTTGATGCTGGAGCCGTTGAACCAGAGGTAAGGGTTCGGAGAGGAGGTGGTGTAGTCACTCAGGTCGTAGGAGGTCGGCGTGGTGCGCTGAGGACTCGGCAGTGAAGGAGGAGGGTAGTAGCAGTCACTGTACATGCTGAGTTCAGGGGGCTCCTGGCCGAGGCTGGGGAACTGCGGGCCACACCGCGGAGGAGACTGGCCCTGAGCCTCAAATGAAGACATTGTCAAATTTCTTCTCACCTCTTAGAGTTTCTTCTTAACTCTTTGCCTTTGGTGTCCTTCCTTTTTGATGTCAAACTCTTTTTTTCAGCAATTCTGTCCGTCCTTGAATGTTTTCTTGTTCAGACCTTTACAGGTATTTGAATGTGAGCTGATCCAAATGGCAGCCTTCCTGGTTTAAGGCTACTGCTCTTCTCCCTGCGTCTTGTCTGTTTGCCCTTGCTTTATGTCAAGATGTCACCTGTCACACCTGCTTTATCTGTTTCCCTGGAAACACCCCCTGTCTCGTTTGATTGGTTGTTTTCTCAGGTGAGTCTCTGTTCCTGCTTTTTTTTTTTTTTTTTTTTTTTTTTCCTGCTGTCAGCTAGTTCAGTTCCTCCAGGGGTTTTGTTCACCCTCAATTAAATAATTTTCCACTCAAGCTGTTATTCCAACATTAATTGAGTTCAGTCATCCGAAAATTTGATGCAAATTTGAACAGACTGATATAACACTGCCTTTTTTTTTGATTAAACAGTTTCTTTTCTTTTTTTTAAATCTTTTCTTTTATTCTGCTATCATAGACAGCATAGTTATCAGTAACAGTAACAAGAAAAAATAATTGTTTATGTTTTCTTTAATGTTACATTAATACCCGTCACTCATTTATTAAACTTCCAAAAGTTGTAAGTAAAGTAAGTAAAGTTTGTACCACACTAAAAGAGCTATGTTATAATTAAACAGTGATAATTATGATGAACAAAACAATGTTTTAATGTCCTCTTTACACCAGATAATATAGACAGATACAGACATATACTGTAGAAGTAATAAAAATACTTATGGACTAAATATACACACACATAGGGCCTATAGTCTTTGTATGTGTGGTGTGTGTATAGTATACTATATATAACACACACACACACACACAGTATATATATATATATGATGTTATATAATATTATATATATATTAAAAATATATATATATATATATATATATGCGTATGTATAATATAAATATAATAATATATAAATAAAATAAAATGCGTATAAATGTGTGAAAATTACCTTAAACCGCCGGAAGTTACATCGCCGCCATTTCAAATAGAGACTGCGCATTGAGAAACTTTCCATCGTAAGTTTGGCACATTTTTAATTACATGGCACCTCTTAACTACATAAACCGCTGATTAAAATTACAATTAGCGTTGGCACACTTAATGTAAATAAACCAGAATATTTTAATTTTATATGAACTTACCGCGCTAACGTTGCTAACGCCGTAACCTAGCTAACGTTTGTCCTTGTTGCCATGGTAAGTTAACGGCAGGAAGCGTTACCAACGTCTGACGTGAGTAACCGACAGCTGATATAAAAAAGACATACACGTTTTATTGTTTAGATGTCCGACTCATCTTCGGTCGCCGAACTTCGGCAAAACAAAGACGACGACGTGTTGGAGCTGAATAAAGATTTGGAGAGGATGATAGAAGACGCTGAAAACATGTCAGGTGTGTAACTTTGTGAGACTGGGCTTCGTTTCACAGTATTTGGGAACACCTGTCTGCAGGTTCATCTCCCCTGTGTTGTTGTTGTTGTTGTTGTGTCCACCTGTAGTGCAGCTGACTTGGATGGCTTATGACATGGTGGCACTCCGGACCAATCCTGAGCTGGGCGCCTCTATGCTGAAACTGGAAGAAGCTTATCAACGATGCAGAGCTGCTGTCTGTGCTGACCGAGACCAGGAGCCAGAGCCGGGCAGATGTCCTGACTGACACAGCACCGACTCAGCTATGAGTTTCCAGTTCACTAATACTCCACTTTAGGGTTGTTTTAAATACTTTTGAATTGTTTGTAAAGCTCTTATTTTGGTATTATTTTGTTATAGAGAAGTGGCACAGCATTTGGACTGATGTTGCTTCTGTGTGTTTGCATTAAAACAGGATGTTTCTGTCAGTAATGAACAGACCGCAGCTCTTTAATTGTTACTATGTCCTGCAAATTGTGTTTTGTTGGCACTAAAGTGCTCTTTATCTGTTTAGTCTGTTAAATAATAAAATAATAAAAATAAAATGAGAAAGTGTTCTGTTCTTCCGTTTTTGTTTTATATATATAGGTTTTAAATGTCTTAAACTTTCAGCATTCAGAATTGCATTTCAAGTTTGTTAGATTCTGTGTATGGTGTATAAGTTATAGTTGATGTATCCTGTTTTTGTCCTTATGTAATTATATTCCAGATGGAAAACGCAGAGACGAGCACAGAGCAAGCTACCTCACCTGCTCACATCGATCTGGAAAAAATACTGAACGGGCTGGACTCCTTGTCTAACTGCATGGATCAACTGGCGCGTATGTATCCGTCTGTTTATCCCCACACACTCTCTTTACACCTCCGAAATGTCAGCAGGCATCAATTATGCCAGTAAGTATGACATTGATGATCGATTTGCAAATATGCAAAGCGCATGATGTAACTGTTAGACTAGATCTGAGAAGTGATAGCCCAAAGTGGATTATTGTGCACCAACTGCTGCGCATATTAGCCTCGCTTGTAGATGTCAGCGGTGCAGAGTTACATGATGCTACACGATGTATGTCAGATCGCACTCTGCTGATTGGTGGATAGAAGTAACTGAAGGATTTAGCGAACATTGTTGTCCATCAGACTGTTTGATGTGAGGCATGATGTTGCAACTCTTTGGCCAGAGGGGACAGTTGTGGGCAAAGAGGCAGTCAAATCTACTTATTGTGTTGTCTTATGAGATTATGAATATCTCCTTACTCAGCTCAAAGCATTGAAACCAATTCCAGGGTTTGTTATTAAATGTAAGTGGAAGGATTTGCGATAACAGACATTTGACTCTGTGTCCCTGCTGTGAACCTACTTTACCATTTTGTACTAACAAGAAACGATAAACGACATGTTTTAGCAGATGTCCGTCAAAGACCTGTTGCCAGTTCTGCTTTGAAAACAAAAGAAAATGATTTCCTCAAAGATTTAAAACTCATTTAGTTTTTTTCTGTGCTGTCTCACCTCAGTCCTTTTTTTACATTTCCAGCTGTAAGTAGCTCCTCTTTCATTTTGTGTGTCCATCAACACCACACTAAAAAAATGTCATTACATTGATTTTCTATCGAAATGAGCTTTAACTTCTGTGCATCAAAATCAAAAGCAGGGTCAGCAATTCTCCCAGGACTCTAGTTTTTGCAGACGAGCTGCTGTAAAGTAACTTTCTGCTATTTAGTGATTTAAATGATTTATCTAAACATGAGTTGTATATGTCCGCAAAAAATATATGCTATATCACACAAGAATTTGAAAACGTAAAAGGAAATTTTAGGGCATTTACACCCAATAAACTGTTTTATCTAAATCAAGACTTGATAGACAAACTATGACATAGCAATCACTACTGAAAAATAAATGTTAAATTGAAAATTAAGTTGTGACCTTAAAATCAAAAGCCAAATTGAATCATGGATTTGAAGAATTATGACCTCTAATGATGTGAGTTTTATCTTTTTTCAGAGTAATAAACAAACGTGTTTAAAACCTGGTTACAATTAATGTGTAAAATTAGTGGTAATTTAGGGGTATTAGTGCAGTACAAATCTGTTTGAGTAATGTATCATAGAGAGGACTGTAGACTAGTTAATATTTCAGTAATATCATCCTTGGTGCGGAAGCTTATATATTCTGCGACGTGACTTTTTTGGCATCTTAGAACTGTGTCGACCTGAGGCAGCTGTGAAACAAGGTATTTGTTTTCCACCTGCAGTGCGAACGCAGCTGAGGCAATGTGATCTGATCGTTTGTGTTGGCCACCCTGACAAGGTGATGTTTTCTGGAAGTCCAAGAGGCACTACTAAAGAAACAGCAGCCCTCTGAACATGACCCGAAACTGAGGCGTGAAGAACAGAGGTAATGCTGTGACATTGGAAAACATAGTTTAATAAAAATATACAAACTATTAGCCACGTTTAAAAAAAAAAAAAACAAACATTCCCTTTTCTTTCATTCTGTGTACAAAAAATAAAAGTTACCAAAAAGAGAAATAACATTACAATAACTTGTGACAGTGAAAATTGGGACATTTGTTGGATGTTACTAGAAGGCTTTGGAACAAACCACACGTCTGCACGCACTCAAATTACCATACAGGAACACAGAGACAGATGCATACCACCCACATTAAGCTCGGCGTCGGTGCTGGTCAGAGTCCCACAGGGTGCAGCAGGCAACAGTGGCTGTGCGCTTCAGAGCTCTGGTCTGTGGCATCAATGAGCACCAGCGGGGTGTGTGTGTGATGGGTAATCATTTCTTTCACTCCGGGGAAACACTACAGCAGAGCAGCACACACACACACACACAAAAAAAAGATGACAGAGACCTAATGACGCAGCACAGCACAAGTCAGCATCAAACACAACCAGAGGCATGCCACAAGATGTCAACTTTTCAGTTTACTTTGAGTGGACACACTTGATTATTCACTCATTTTTAATATGGTAGATAATAGCATAATTTTCAGTTTACCTTGTTGTGGTAGTGGCCAGTGCCAAGGGAGTAGAAGTCGCCTTGGTAACGTATCTTAATGTTGTAAATCTTGCCTCGTTTCAGTATCATCAGCGTGTAGGGGTGTTCACCTGAGCCATGTGAGCTGTCCCTCACCAAAAATACCCCATCCTAAAGACACAAATGTGGACAAATCCACACACACACAGATGCAGTTTGACATGTAGAAATCCTGTCACTCAGCTGCATGTTTTTACATATTTAAGGTGTGTGTTATGTGTCTCCTGACAGAGGATATGTGTGAGAGGCAGCACCTGACCTGATTCATCTGTCTGAGAGCAGCTTCAGCTTGATGTCTGGTCACGTTTCCTTTGTACCAGACGGGATCCAAACCCTGGACACACCATAATAAAACAGTCATAGTAAGGACTACATAAACAGTTCCCCCCCCCTCATTTCTCTTTTTTGCTAAGACAGAAATGTGTTTTGTTTGTCTTCGCTTTACAACATCGCCATCTGCTGTTTCCCTCCTGAAAGTACTCATAAGTATGCACAGGAAACCTAAATATTGTGTGTGTTCATAGTATGGAAATTGCTGTGATTCTTACCCCTCTTGGTCCTGGTGTTGGATTGGTAACCATAGCAGGTTGTGTTGGCACTGGAGGTGGTGGAATGAGTTTACTCTCTCTGGGCAGGAAGAGATAAAATGGAATGTGATTTTAAAAATGTTGCATTACTCAGACTGAAGGGCTTGCTAGACTACAGCCATTATTTATTAAGGCTGGCCTACCTTCTGGACACATCTGTAGCTTTAGGGGGTCTTGGTTGAGGGGGCTTGCTGGTGGATGAGCCAGGAGCTATGACAGTGCTGCCCTCTTGTGGACATGATGGATAATGTCAAACAGAAATGTGACAAACTTCCAACTGTTATAACACTACATAATAAACAGCACATACTTGATTTTTTTACGTCTCTCTGGGGTGGGCTAGGTTTTCCCGGCTTCGTGGTCCTGTCAACATGCAGACTGGGTTTGCTGGCTGGTGTTAGAAAAACACGTGTTACACAAGGCTTAGATCATCAATTAAATCAATCGGCCGTGGAGCCAATAAATGTACAGTCACCTGATGCTTTAAAAGGTTTCGGTAAGGTGAAGCTCATTCTTGGTGGAGGTTTTGAGGGCCTTTCAGCAGGAATAGGAACAGGGGGAGGAAAGTGAACAGGATCTATACACACACACACAGATATGCATTTTTTTAAGTAGGACAGCAGCAAACATGAACACCAATTCTGCTTTCGCAATATTTCACAGTTACCTCTACTGTCCTGTAATTCAGGCACTTTTGGGGGTAGACGCGGCCTCGATGGCAAGGGAGGCTGCTCGCACTCTTCTTCACTGGATTCCTCACTGTGTTGTTGCTCAGTGGTTTGTGACTCATCCGTCGCAAAGATGTAGCTGTCCTCTCCGTCCTCTTGTGGATCCTCATAGTCACTACCACTTTCCTGAACACAACCCAGACATGTGAATTAAGTATTGAGCACAACTCAGATCACGGACAACAGTTTTGTGAACTATTCCTTCTGTTATTGCCACAAAATGACAGACATTGTTACTTACTTTTTATAAAATACTTTGAGTCTGTAAACGTGGTCAAAGTTTAAAAAAAATTTGCAGCCAGGGTTAGAAATTAGCACCCACCACGTGATGCCGCTGGTTTTGTGTTGAATTTGCACAACCTACTAGCCATGGCGTATAAATGAAACCAACATAACAGAGTGATTTGTGACATTCTACAAGCCGTAGTATCGTAACTTCGTAGTATTTATAGTTGGAATGGCAATGGATGTATAAAAAGAATGATAAGGAAAAAACAAACAAATTTAAATTGATGATTTTACTTACAAACTCATCCGAGTTTGACAGGTCTTCCTCCTGCACAATTACTGTAAAAAAAAAACACACACAAAAAGAAACGGTGTCAGGCCCAAAGTAAGACAGCTTTATGATGTCAGGCATAAATAAACTCAAATCTTGGGTTCTTTACCTTGTTTTGGATACTGTGGTGTTTTGGGTCTGCACAAAGGACAAATATGAAAGTTATGCAATGTTCAGTTAGATTTAGACATTCAGTAGAAGCTGTAAAATAAAATCTGATTTCTTACTTTTTAAGAAAGGCCTTCTTCTGCTCCCCCTTGTTGAGATCACTTTGGATCTTAGTAAGTATTCTATAACGAAACAAGACTGAAAGATTAACAAAGCGGTACCAATATATTCAGCAGTACTACAGCTGCTCCAGTTTAATGCAGATTATATAATGTTAAGGAATAAGATATAATCTCTTGTGTCTTGTAATGCATATATGGGCACAATGAACATTTATGCTACAATATTTTAGTTTGGAAATACATATTCAGTCAGACTTACGAGATATAAAGTTTGGGGAACACTTGAAGGTCAAAGTCAGTCATTTGCTGCATGATGTAGATGACAATATTAATGAAAAACAGAAAATCAGTCACTCACAGTATTTTATAATAAATAAATGCAAAGGCCTCGAGAGATTTAGATACACTTACCAAGAACTGCGCTCCACTTATGTTGCCCTTCATCACTACTTTGTCGCAGTTTGTTAACTTAAGCTGAGAAGACGTCACACAGTTTTAGAGCAGGCAAACTCACTTTCAGTGTATGTTTGGAGTTAGAAATTGTCTGAAAATAACTAGTGTCCATGTTCTACTTTTTAGGTTTCATGTTATGAAATGTGCTGCATTGAAATGTGGCCAAGAATAACACAAGACAAATGTTGGATGAACATTAAGCTATTGCTTAGAGCGCTCAAATAGTATGTTTTATATTGTATATATCGTTTGATTTGTTTCGTACATGTTGTACACGTCTTTCAGATGAAGGGTGTGTCACATGTCGGGTTTAAATCAAACTTTTTATTTGAAACGTGGCTTAAAACAAGCTGCTTTGATACTCACCCTCCTCATGTAGTCAGCTAGACTCTGGGGACTCCATCCCATCACCTCCACTTTAGAAAGATCATCGCTGAAACTCATGCTTGTCTCCTGTTAAGTATCACATGAAAAATGAAGGCTTTAGTGACAGCAGGACCTTTCTGACAGTTTTGCAGTGGGCTGTCAAAACTGTTGCTCTCTCTGTCTTTTAAATAAACATTCTTGTGGTGTGTCGTCTTCTGGCGGTGAGACTAAACAAAGTAGTTTCATTGTCTTTAAAAGGCTAGAGATGTATAATATTAGCACGCACGTGCATCACAGAGTCTTTCTGTCTCCATATATAGAAGCTGTTGATTTCCTTTCTCACCACCACGTGTGCTATACCGCAGACGTGAAGTTTGTCTCAGTTTCAGCTGATCTCAATTAGAGACGAAAACTTCTTCAGCAATTTTAATTATGGTGAGATCTAATCGATTCCTCAAGCCTTGTGTGGCTGATAATCTATTTAATGTACATGCACAGATTAATGTTGCTGTTTGGAGATTTATTTGGAGTGATATAGTGTCGTCTCGTGCATGCTTTTGATTCCAGTTCATAACAGCGTTGTTGCAGGCTGTGTCAGACTTGTATCCCAGCCCGTCCTGTGTCAGGCCTCTCGCTATCTCACACCCAGGTGAAAGAGGAGGGCAGCAGAGAAGGAAGGATGATCAATCACGCTCAGATCCCCCTAGACCCCCAGGCATGTCTGGGTGAATACATGAGTCCTCCTGGGGGGTCCTTGCGGGAGATCAATCCCCCTGCTCCTCCTCTATTTTCCTCCTTCATGAAAGACACGATGCTACTGCTGTGGAGGAGGCATGAAACACCGTTTCAGGATTACATGACTGTCCCTTTATTTAAAAAATGACACTATTTAGGGTTGGAGAGATTAGCAGCCGACGGGGATGGAAGAGCAGATGCAGTCGTCTCACTTTGTAGAGCAAAACCAAACAACAGCATCATATGGGGGCAATATGGAGCCAATAATGTACTCAGTGGAGGGCAGAGATAAAGGGCGGACCGGTGGAGGGCCTCCAGTGGGGCGAAACCTTCATTAACACACAGCAGGACGTCATGGGAAATACAGGACATCCCCAGAAGCAAACAGACAAATGGGAAGGATGGGAGGGAGTGTTGTGGTCTGTGTGTACTGGTACCTTTTCTGTCCTGTCCTTATGTTATTCTTTTATATTAAGTTGTGTGTTGTTTTACAGCGTTTAAGTGTCTCTATAGTATTTTCCAGCATCAGTGCCCATGAGCTGATATGTCATGTTGGCATGATGTCTTTTTTTCTATTAATTAATGAGTTATTTGGTTCTTTAAAATGACAGAAAATTGTGAAAAATGTTGGCCACTGTAAGGTGACGTCTGCAAATGTCTTGCTTTGTCCACAACCCAAAGATATGCAGTTTACTGTCAAAGATAACAGAATATATTCACATTGGAGAAGACAGAATCAGAGTTTTTGGTCATTTGACTCAATCAAAGCAGTTGGCGATTCATTCAATAGTTGACAAGTAATCGTTTAATTGACTTATGTTGCAGCTCTAGTGACAGAGTTCTCAGGAATCTAATGTGACACCAGTTGATGTGGTGCGCAGTGATAACTCATGCTCACTCATCTTGTTATTGTCTGCTTCTACAGTCACTGCTCTGTAAAGATAGTGAAACAGCCTTTTTACCACCCCCTCTGCCCCCAGGCAGGGACCCCCTTATGAAGGTAATATCCACTGCCATCAGTCATTTACCTGAGACTGGCAGATTTATGACACGTCCAGCTGAGAGGAAGATTTTTTTTTTTTAGAGATACAGGGGGTAGAGGGAAAGAAGGAGGCAAATGAATGGCTCTTAAGACACAGATAGACCAGTGGGCGGGGACAAAGGCTCCTCTTAGACCTAATTACTTGCAAATTATAAGATTAGAAATTAACTGGCATCAAAGGAGGAATGTGAGTCCTTTTTTTCCTGTCCCTCTGTCCTGAAATCCTCACAGGGTTTCCAGTGTAATATCTGGACTCCATTGTGACCCAGTTTGCTGGAAAACGACAGAAAGTTTGCTGAGGAAAAAAGAAAAAAAAAAGTCTTCAAGTTGCAGGCTGTCTCCCGGGCTTTGATGTTTTGGGAAACATTTGCATTGCCTGTGGGATGTGACAAAGACGAGGATGGTCCTCGGTGTTCCCGGATTATCAGGCGGCCAAATAACTTCTAGCGTTGGAAATACTTCCCTAATTTGTCTTTCAAAGCCTCGCTGACTCTTTGAATGAAATCAATACACGTTGACATCAAAGTGGATCAACGCTGGATCAACACCTTGTGTTAGGTGCGAACTGCACCATGTTATCCATGTAATCCTCTGTTAAGTGTATTCAGTCCATTCTTATTCTAATAGACACTTGTGTGCGCGCTGTTATAAAATCCACCGAGGCTGAGATTTATTAAGTGAAATATACAAATGTTTTCTAGTTATTAACTAAAAAAAGAAAAAAAAGGAGGAACATTCAGGTTTTTGTTTTTAACTTTTATTTTAATTAAACATTAACAATTCATAAATAGACACTCAAGTATTTATACACTGAGACGACAAAGTGCAAACAGACATTTAACCTCTTATTTAACAGACTTTATAAAATATATTTTTCATTTGGGTCCACGGTGTCTCCGTCTAAAGCCGTGTCCCTCCGTACTTTCCCTCCTGGCGCACACATGTTTCACTATAACCTGAGAGCAGTCCTCACAGTTCACCGTGCAGCACCAGTGGAATTTGCAGTTGCAGCTGCTCACTACCTCCGTGCGCTTCTCTTCCACCCTCAGGCCGCATTCATGACACAACCTGCGGCAGCTGCGCCTCTCCCACTGCGTTAAACCCTCTCCGTGCTGCACACACTCCCGTCCCTCTGTACCGTACAACCCCGAGCTGATGTTCTTCTTGCAGTAGTCCGGGGAGTCCTCCAGGTAGATGAGCTCCGTCTGCGCGATGCTGCCGAACGAGTCCACGATGGCACCTCGGTTGTCCGCGCTGTTGCCAGCCCGCATGCGTTTTTTGTCGATGTCCAGTTTTTGCGCTTGGCTGTGCTTGATCTTCAAGTAGTTGCCGATCTCTCTGAAATCTGACAGCTGCATCCAGCAGGTCTGGACAGTGCAGCTCTCGGACATGCCGTGACATCTACAGATGCGCTTCATTGTTGCCTTCACAGCCTGTTGAAAACCAGAGAAAAGTTCATCACTGCGAGTGAACTCGAAAGTGCGTAAAGCCACATAAGTGCGTGTGGTGTGACCGTGACTTACCAGGCGTCCAGCCTCGTTGTTGTGCAGGTTGACAGCAGCCCTGGAGTCCTGACCTGTCTCCTGCGCATCCACGTGCTGTTTGGAAATCCTCTCTCCGAAATCCACGTTGTCACTGCAGCCTCCCCACAACCAGCCACGACCGCCTGCACACAAAATATCACTTATTAAACACGAGCTTTAGTCCTCTAAAGAATGGAAATATCATAACCTTTAAATACTTTCTGTGTACAGCAGACCACAAGGCTTGCATAATGCATGTTGATGTAAAACCTCACCAATTTTTCCGTTATTGGAGACATCACAGCCGCAGTTGTCGAGGTCTCCGAGACTACAGTTCCTGGTCAGAGTGTACATGACCCCCGCTGCACTGATGGCGTGCACGAAAGAAGTCTCTCTGGTAGCTGCGAGTGAGAGGAAATGAGGAAATGAGCAATCACAATATCTCATGTAGGGCAAAGACATTTCAACAATTAATAATTATAACACCTGTAAAAGTTAAATAATTACTTATGATCATCAAACATCTGTGATTAAATGTATTTAGCTGCAAGCACAAATGTAAAGTGTTTGCATTTCGGTGCATGGTTGTATACAATCAGTAGTCTATGCTTTTACATATTTTACGCATGAATATAATTTTTCACATCGACTTACCGCGTCTCAGTCCTTTGAGCTGGGTTGCACTGTCGGGACAGTTCCATCTATCCCAGGCAAACTGGTGTTTGCACTCCTCAATCCCAGTCTGAGCGCCCACCTGCACGCTCCTAGCGTAGGTGAGATAGGCCTGCAAGAGAGGCAATGTCTTATTTAATATTTGGGGGCCTGATTCCCATTTTAAAACATTTCATTTTTCAGGGTTAATCCAATCAATCAAGTGTTTTCTGTTTACCTTGGGTCCCGTCATGAGAAAATTACTTGCCATCCTGAGAATAAGATAGAAAATAAAAAACGAGGTCAACTTTAAATCTAGATATATAGAAACAATAGAAGTCAATAATGTACATAATCTCTTACCATGCATGTCCCGGACACATGTTGTATAAAAGAGGCAGGAGCCATAAGAACGAGTTCACCGTGTTCATCTTCGCCGTGGGCCCTCACAGTAGAGATCTAGTTATTTTGACCCTGCGTGCTGCAACTTTCTCTTTTTATTTGGATGAAGAACAAATGGAAGTCTTGTTCTTTGTCCGCAGGGTCTGAGAAAGCTGATTGGTTGACGGGTTCAGGAAACGCCTATATGCGCACTTCAAAGGATGGCATTAGGCGAGAGCTTATTTTGTTCCCCAAGGCTGTGTGACACCAGGACACCAATATACAAATAACTTATTCAGTATGTTTCTGCTCACAAACCAGACCGAGTCGTGGATATTGTAGAAAAATATTTATTTTCAATTAAAAATACATATAAAATAGAACATTTTCAGACTTCACAGAAGACAAACACAACAAATAAGTCGCTCCTGAATGAGTGAGCATGCGCGGAGAGTTTGGTCCTCAGGATCAAATCAGTAACATAAAGTGCAATGGAGGCTGCTAAAGGTGATGTAATAGTTCATAATAAAAACTGCATATTGTAATTCAGAGTAACACTTAATGGTGTCCATGATGGTGAATTCAATTAACAGTGATGAGGACGATCAGTGTCGGTGCGCGCGGTGCCTGCGCTTCGTTTTATTCTGTGGTTTCCTCCCGCCTTCTTTACGCGCACAGAAATACTTGGTAACAACTTGCGTGCATTTGTCGCACTTAACTGTGCAGCACCAGTGGAATTTGCAGTTGCAGCTGCTGACAACCTCGATGCGCTTCTCCACCACTCTGAGGCCGCATTCATAGCACAGCCTGCGGCAGCTCTTTCTCTCCCACTGGGACATGTTCTTGTCACCCTTCAGACACTCCCGCCCCTCTGTGCCCTGGTATTCCAGGCTCTGGTTCTTGACGCAGTAGTCCGGTGAATCCTCCAGGTAGATGAGCTCCGTGCGAGCGATGTTCCGAAAAGTGTGCGCGATGGCTCCTCTGTTGTCTGCACTGTTTCCAACCCTCGCAGGCTTCTTGTCCATCTCCAGTTTCTTTGCGTGTTCGTGCTTCATCTTCAGGTAATTGCCCACCTCTCTGAAGTCGGCCAGCTGCATCCAGCAGGTTTGGATGCTGCAGCTCCCAGACACTCCGTGACACTTACAAGCTCTCCTCATGGTAGCTTTGATTGCCTGCCAAAAGAGTGAGAGCGTTAGTTTGAAATTAAATCAATATCCATGCGCAACTTTCTTCTTCTTGGATTTGAACACATGCGTAAAATGCCACTGACAAGACATTAAATCACTTCTCCTTCCCTGACATGGGTTTTCAATAGCTGTCTCCATTTTAGAACTCAAAATAAGTCATATTTATTTTTAAAAAATAGGAAATTAATATCTTACCAGTCTGCCTGCCTCGTTGTTGTGCAGGTTGACTGCTGCGCGAGAATCTTGCCCACCTTCGAGCGCATCCACAAACTGTTTGGAGATCTTTTCTCCGAACGCCACATTGTCACTGCAGCCTCCCCAAATCCATCCTCTACCACCTGTGGATTAAAATATGTACACATGTTATTCAGTAAACAATCAGTCATATGATTTTAAGTCAAAATCACATAATTTAGTCTAAGTGTGAATAGACCACACATAGAATAGGAACGTACCTGTCTGTCCGATTCTGGAGTCATCACAGCCGCAGTTGTCAAAGTCTCCCATACTGCAGTTCTTTGTGAGCGTGTACATCACTCCGGCCGCGCTGATGGCGTGGACGAAAGACGTCTCCCTTGTGGCTAAAATAAATGACAGAGGAAGCAAACCACATTATACTTTGCAATTCAATTTGGCACCATGGAATACTGTGCGTAAAATGCGCGTAAAGTCATTACTGGCGATAGAAAGGGTAACATGTTGTGTGTTTATCACTGTGGTTTGTGTTTATGTGTGTGCTTATTGTCCACTGAGGTCAGAGCGCACAATCAGCTACAGCACCATTGCTGCTGCGCAAGAGCGCTTCATCAGAGTTGGCTGGAGTTGAACTCGCCACCCCACCTTACTACATAGGGATGCCATGCATGTGATACAGATATACGGTTACTAATTTCTTACCACTTCTAATGCCGTTGTATGTGGATAACTGGAGCGTGTTCTCTGGGCAGTTCCACCTCTCCAATGCAAACTGGTGTTTGCACTCTTGTATTCCACTCTGTGCGCCGATTTGAACACTGCTGGCATAGGTGAGGAAAGCCTGGGAAGGAAAACAAGAGCGATGTCAGTCATTTTTGTATTTAACCAACAGGAATTGACATTTATTCATTTCAAAATTAGCTAATATATTTGTTGTTTTACGCACATCGAGTGCTCAGATAGAGGCAAAATGTATTTACCTTAGGTCCAGTCATGAGGAAATTATTCACCGTCCTATAAAAAAAGAAAACAAGACAGCCACGTTAATCCTAATGTCACTGAACCAACACCACACACACACATCACTGCAGTGTTATTCTTAAAATAAATTCATAGAAAAACAAACGACGTACCAAGCCGATGCAAACTGAACGTGACAGTACATGGACATCACCATGACTGCAAGGAGATTCAAAGGTCCCATGGCAGCTATTCCAAACGGAGGCCTGTTTGTTCGTATCCCTGATGTGAGTGCCAAGAGAGAAGAAGGCAACTGAAGTTGTTGCCTGTGACTCCTCGCTGATGATATTTATATGGTCATGCCCCTTTGATTGACATATTTGCCGTGCAGGTAACGGTTCACTGTGAAAATGCGTCAACGACGACTATTGCCATTGACTATTGCCACGTCCTAAAGACAATAAGGGACCGTCGGTGCATAAGTGCACTTCAAAGACGTGACGCAGACAGTTAAACAGCCCCTCATTCATTCACCTGTCGTTCCCAGGCTCTTACCTTTCCCACCAATTGAAGCATATCCAGCGAATTAAACCAGCATATATCACCCCGCATTGACATTACAAATAGAACTATGCTAAATAAAACTATAATAAACATTTAATTCCAGCTTTATTAAGACATACGTGAATTTGAGAGTATTTAAATGAAGCCTGGACACAAATACGCATTATAATGCGCAATGCGCTTGAATACTTCACACATATAAACCTCTATTATATCATATCGGGAAAAAATTTGTTAGGGGATTTGAAGGGGGCCATAAGAACACAGCACAAGGAGCATTTCACAGGGTTCCTGGTTTTTAAATCACAGCTCTACATTACGGAAATACAGTGCTGAATGCCGCCGTGAGGCTTCATGTGTAGTTTAAAACATTTGGGAAATGGCACCAGTGTCCCAGTGGGAAAGACAGTGACTACAAAGCCATGAAGTCTTTCAGGAGCTGATGGTATATAGTCATGTAAATACAGCCTCACACATCGGCGACATTGGCAGCGTCGTGATAATAGGATAATACATGTTTCCCTGGGAAACAACCAGGTGTGAAAGCAGTCTGGAATTTACAAGAGTATAAACAAATAGAAGCTTTAATGTTTTTTTACTATTACAGCTGTGAGTGTGAATATTGTACAACAAATATTTTGTTCCAGACCTAAAACAAAAACCCCAAAGAGATTAAATTTAATATTGATCATTCATTATAAAAATCTGGGATGATCCTGGTCCCATCACATTTAATTCTGCTGATCATCTTTCTTGATTTAGCCTCCATGATCACTGCGGCCATCAACAATCATCGTGCCAGTTTCTGTCATTACAAGCTTCCACTATGATCCGATGCGAGAGGAGTTAGTGATTTAACAGTTTTTTAAATTAAAAAGCTTACACTTGTCAAATCCCTCTTTAAACCACTCAAAATCCCTTAAAACAACAATTCACTCAGCGGCGGACAATGGGCGGACGGCTGGGCGAGGTCCTCCACTCAACAGCGGACAGGTATAGGTGAGGATAATCCCTACTAATTAGATATCGCCCTCATTCACTCCGCAATATGACTGAAACCTAGAGCCCCTCAACACCTGGCTGGGAAATAATACAGAGCGATTAAAAAAAATCGCTTTATTACTTGTCCTGTAACGAATTTAATGGGTTAATAACCTGCAAACAATAGTAATCTATCTAACAGGGGCGTGTTTCAGCATGAGTGCGAGATGTTTCCCCAAACATCGAAACTCTCAAGGACAAATCACGTGTGTGAAGTGTAGGTTTAATTAATAATAAAGATATTAATCAATCAGAAATGGTCACCTGTCAAATGTGCAATTTGCTCAATATTTATGACATGCACATAATCAGTAATATAGAGTAAACGAATAACTAAATAATAATAATAATAACTGAAGTACTTTATTATGGATTTTATGCATGTTTGGATGATGTGTATTCCATCTTACAGCAGAGGAAACGGCATGGTCAGGACCTTTTTTAAACTGCACTCTGCTTAGAATAACATGAGGCAAAAGAAATGCGCTTTAATTAAATTGTTCTAACAGACATTTCAGACACATTATAGGTCGACCACGGAGCGCTCACGGCTGATTTATGGCCGTGTAAGGTGAGAGAAATAGAGCAATAAAGGCTCAGGAGGTGACGGGTTTGACAGGCCGAGGGAAGGGTGGCAGGACTGGTGACGCCAGTCAGAGACATCAGTCAGGCGGAGATTTTGGGCTGTAAATGAGCGTCGTGTCAATGACCTCTGCTGTGGAATTAAAGAATTGCCTGTAATAAACACATGATAGGCTGCATAAAGAAGTTAGCCCATCATTAATGCAGAAACGTTTAGAAAAAAAAATAGTTTGAAATGTTCTTCCAGCATTTAATTAATCATGTCTGTCTTTATTTTTACGTAGTATTTCTATAGTGTTGCTTTTTCTTTTGTCACTTTACATGACATGTACTGTTGTGACCAATCCCTGCTCCCACCTCCTCCTTTCAGCCAATCACATTCCTCCAAACTCTAGCAGGCCAGTAAGTAAACCAGCTCCAGTTAGCTGCAGCAACAAAACAAATGCACAGCACTGTCACTGACCTGAAATCATGACAGTGATGCTTCTGTTATATTTACTGAATGATGATAAATAGGGTTGCAGAAAAAGGAGTTTCATCATCCATTAACTGTCAATTATTTGTCCTCCTTATTCTTCTAATAATGAATCATTTTTATCAATAAAATATCAGAATATAGTGAAAAATACCTGTAATAATGTACTAACCAGAGCCAGGGGCGCTGCCAGGATTTTGGGCCCCATGACAAAAAAATCAAACTGGGCCCCCTCTGTGCCACATCTCTAGGACCTAACTATCCCATCAAAAGCTTTACATAACTCTAATTAAAGGCTTGCAACTGTTTTGTGTCTTGCAGTTCAATACTAGTACTAGCACAATATTTACTGCTGGTGATTTGACAGTATGCAGTGCAGTTCACTATTTGATGCAAGAATAAAAGCCACCATAAAAATGTGCTAAAGGCCATTTTTTATTTAACTTTTACTGCCCAAAACACGTAAAAACAAAGAGATAATTAATTTCATTATTATATTTGAAATATATATACTCAATGATGATGGTTTAATAATTTTATATTGGTGTTTACCTATTTTTTAGGGCCCCTGTCAGTCGTGGGCCCTTGCAATTGTCCTAACTTTTCCCCTCTATACGGCGCCCCTGACCAGAGCCCAAGGTGAAGTCTTGAAATTGTTTGTTTTGTCCAACCAAAAGTCTAAAACTGGAAGGTTTTAGACTGCCAGTGAAGCGACTGAAACCTTTTTAAATGACATAAACAATTAACAAATTATCAAAAAAGTTAATAACCTGTCCATTAATCAATTAATTGCTTAAGCTCTAAACCCCCCAAATTTAACAAATTAAATGAAAACTCACTACGTGCTCCCAGAACAGTTTCAGTACGCCATCAGTATGGACATATTCATTCACTCTGTGTTTTGATGATGGTCAATTCAGAATGCTGTAACACTTTGGACCAAAAACTCCCATAGGAGATAACTGAGATGATTGATGCTGAGGTGATTTCCATCTCATCTGATTCACATCATTTTCATACTCCTCAAAAAACCCTTTCAGTGACCCCTCGTGTCCTTTGGATGGGGGCATTGTCCTCATCATCAGGATAGAAATGTTTCATCATAGGATAGAGGTGATCACCGAGAACAACTTTGTATTGATTTGCAGCGAGCCTTCGCTCTAAAGGGGACAAGTGGACCCAAAACCATGGCAGCAAAATGCTCCCACAGCATCACAGAGCCAAATCCTCTAACTGTAGGGGTCAAATGTTAAGTCTTGTACTATTCTCTTGGTGTGCAAAGATGACTCATCTGACCATATCACTCTTTCTACATCTCTGTAGGCCAGCGCTGATGGCTTTTACACTGTAATCCTTTTATGATATCCTCTCTATGTGGCAGATCACTGACAATCTCGGTCACCTGAGGGAGAGGTGCTCTTCTGTTTTTCCGTACATATTGCACTAATGCACTAGGTCGATCACAGTGTCCGACTACATTTACTGATATCCCATAGATCTAGATGCAGATTTGGATACAGTGCGCCTGAGTGGGAAGCATTTGCATCCCTCATGTTACTCCATGTATTTATTCAGGCTATAAGCTGCTGAGCCAATTTAAAAAGAGGACGAAAACCATTTCTCATAATAAAGAGTTGTGTTGGAATTGATAATTAATTAATTGATTTTACACTTTGTAGTTCATTTATTTGTACGTTTGTTTACTATGCAGAGATGTGCACATGTGGTTATGTGTTTAATATTCGGCACATGGAGTAAATTATTATTAAAGTATGAATATGTGTGTTTCTAATTTAAAAAAAAACAAACTGAAACCGTAAAAAGGTGATGTAGAATTGTTCAAATTACACCAACATGATGACTACACCTTGGAGTGTGCTCTCATTTATGAGATGGCGTTACATGATTGTATACCTCAGTTTTTAAATATGATATACGGGCCAGTTGCAAGCAGTCTGGACACATCGTTACATCATTGTGTATTTATTCCATGGCTGAGCATGATCAGTCCTCGTGAGTTCATGTATTAGAAATCAGCATCTAGACACAAAGGAGACAGAGAAAGTCTGACTGGTTCCACGTCTTCATATTTATTTCATAAAGAAAAAGTAAAAAGTTTTTTAAGAAAACATCCCGAATGATTAGACTCCGATTGCCATTGTCTATAGACACCCCCCGCCCCCACATCCCCCCTAGCCTGGATGCCTGCCTATCTCTCTGTGCTACATCACTACACCACTCCCCAGTTTGGCAATATTGGAGACATGTTAGCTATAGGCTAACAGTGCAAGACAGGCACCCAGGCTAAAGTTTTTTTTTCCACCCGAGTGGTAAGAGAGCCCCCGTGTTAGGATGCCATATACCCTTATGGCACCCCAGGGAGCTCAAGAGCACCCTTATCTGAAGACAAAGTAAGAGATTGTAATACTGTGATAATCAAAAGAAAGTGCTTTTTGCTGTGGCATCTCAGCTTCTTTTTCTTCATGTGCTCAGAAGTCAAGGCGTGGCATCACCTTTCCTCTCTTGCTCGATGGCTAGAAAGGAAAAAGAAGAAGAAGGAGATAGTTTAGGTCAGCAGGCTTGTGTTTTAGTGAATGCAGCGAGAGAGCTGTGCTGTACATCAATGATGTGCTGATGTTGCAGCAATTTGTTGTTGTTGGGGTTTTTTTTTCTCCTCTCCCAGCTGCTCTGCTTGCTGAGGGTGTAGCCTTTTGACAGCACTGGAAAGGGATGAGTAGTGTCTGACAGGGAAATTTATTACAGGGTGGGATCAAGGCTTCGGCACTGTTCAGAAACACACGCACATACAACACATGAGGGACACTCACTCTCTTTGGTGGGCAGAGGGTTTTTCTCTTTTGTCTCTGTCTTCTTCAGCTTTGTCTTGTCGAAACGGGCAATCTCGGTCATGTCAGGCTTGTCAGACATTTTGGCTGCGAAAGATGGAAAAAAAACAAACAAACAAACACCTGAGCACGCTGCTTCGACCTTTCCTGTCAGCCGTCATATTGATATAATGCGGCATGTGACACAACAGATATTATACACATGTTGTATAAGATATATTCTGTAGCATACAAGCAATGATTTACAAGAGCTTCTTATATACTAATGGCTTTGTCTGACATTTAAATAACCGAGTGCACATATAAAGGGAGTGGCTACGCCATGCGACTCAGACATGTCGACATGCATGCCTGTGAGTGGTGGCTGCCTCCCACACATGCTCTGTCTCGATATTCCCCTCTCCAAAATGCCTATGTAGCTAGCATGTGCCTATTTTTATCCTGCCATCTCTTCATTCCTTTGTCTCTTCCTTTTCCTTCTCTGAGGCTGTGGTCTTTGTTCTCTCCCTCTGCGTCTTCTACCTCCCTCTCTCTCTCTCTCTGTCTCTCTCTTTCTCTCTCTCTCTCTTTCTCTGCATCCACCCCTGCAGCCTCATGGATCTAGGCTCCACAGGCTCCACTGCAGTCATATTCCTGACCTAGCCTCAGGTCTGTCTAATCTGTCTTGCACAGTCTGGCCCAGTCACGCCTGTTCGAACAACTGCTCTGTCAGAGACTGCTGTGGAAATGTGACAAGCCCACCAGCCTGCATCGAGTCATTTGCAAAGCAAGCTACTGTAAAATTATTCTCACTGGTCTGAATTTGAATGAGGGGGGGAGGCCTAATAGAAACGCTTTGACATAGAAATAGACATGCTGGGCACGTCGCCAGAAATTAAAATATTGCTGTTTCCTGAAAGGAAGCATGATAAATCGTTTCTGGATTCGACCTCAGCTGCAAATGGTGTCCATATCCAGCCCTGTCAAGTCCCTGATATTAGAAGCAGCACCTAATCCCACCTTTTTTCCCCCCAGTTCGTCAGTAAACCCAAATAATCAAACATTTGCTCTATTGTTTCGTTATCATCGTCGCCATCATCACTCTCAACATCCCTCTTTCACATCGTTTCACAGCTGCCATTAAGCAGTCAGCTTCTCCTCATCCAGCCACACCCCAAACCCTTTGTTTGAGCCTAGAGAAACAGAACCACAAAAGAGACACACCGACACAGAGACGTAAAAGAAAGACACCGAAGGAGAGACGATTCGTTCTTACCGGTGTTCCACACAGCAGTGGGCTAAAATCCACCAGTGGAGAGAGCAGGGAGGGTATAGAGACACAGAGATGGAGAAGGGAGAGCGATGCGGAAGCTGAGTGAATCTGCCGGTGTGTGCACGCCTGCATCCAGGGTGTGGGTATAAGAGGGAGGGAGGGGGGAGAGAGAGAGAGAGGGAGAGACATAAAGAGAGAGTGACTGAGAGCTTGGTCAGCCTTCCTCTCTGTCATCAATATTAATGTTCTAGACTAGAGGAAACCAACCCCTGACAGGAAACAGCTGTGCTGTTAGGCTTTTCAGAGATTGATCATGATAAATCATTTCAATAATACACTGTATGTGTGTTATAGATTGTATTGTACAGTGTTTTTGATGAGGATTAGGTCAAGCGCACACTCCATGAAGATGGTTGCTAATCTTAAAGGTCTCTATGAGCATTTTACATGTGCTGTGTCTGTACTTCTTCACCTCTCTAATACTCATGACATGACGAGAATGTGTCAAAGTTCGAAGCATTTAAGAATTGCACCGAGTCATGTAATGACTCATTTATTTTTATATCGCAGGGGACACATTTGCATTCACTTAATTTGTATGTAACGTTTATTTTTAGAGGGACAAGTATCTGACATGAACCGGTGCCACATACTACAGCATTTATAGCCTAAGCTGGTTTGTGATGCGTTTCCTTAGATGGGCCTTTTTATATCAATACACAAAACTAAACAAGAAATTCATACAAAACATAATGATGATAATAAAATGACCATAGAACACAATATGGGTAATCATTCATTTCTAGGACTTTACCCTGTGACTGTTCTTTTACCTCCGTAACAGTCAATACGTGAGTGTGTCAAAGGAATGAGTAATTATAGAATTACATTCTGAGTGTTCACACCCATTCTTGCACCGAGTCTAAGCGCTGTAGAAAACCCTATTTATATATTTAATGTTTATATTTATAGAGATAAGTATGTAACACAGGCCAGTGCCACGTAGCACAGCATTTATAGCCTAAGTTAGTTCGCAGTGCCCAATCCTTACAAGGGCCTTTATACAAATGCACAAAAAGTCGACATGAAATTACAGACGGAATGGCACAAAACACAAACAGTGATGCAATAAAACTACCATAAACAACAAACACAACAAGAATCATTTACGGCTACATCCCTGATCCCACACATTTAGAGCTGTTCATCTTTTAAAGGTCCAGTGTGTAAGGTTTAAGATCTATATGCAGAAATTATATAATATTCAATGAGTTAAGTGTGTTTTCAGTAGTACAAAGAATTGTGTTTTGTTATTTGTAGAATGAGTCTTTTATATCTACAGAGGGAGCTGGACCTCTTCTGGGCCAAACCAAACACTGGCTGTAGACAGGACCTTTCACGTTTTCACATTTCTTGGACACTATAGGTTCTCCTATATGCTTGGAATGGGGAAGGCGAAGCGAGGTGTATCCAGTCGGCTGCAGCCTGTAACATCACATTTTTTAAAGTAGCTTCCTAAATGTGTGTTGCTGTTTTTCTTAGTTTCCTATGATCATAAACTTTGTGTCTTAGCAAGATGTCATTCTGAGAGATGTGCACTTTTTAAAGACTCAATAATAAATGAATTAATCAAGAAAATAATCAGATGCATCACTACATATTATCATACAATATAGCTTTTTCTCACTTCCGAATTACAACTTATTCTCCAACAGTTTTTAGCCGTTAATGGTGTGCATCAGTTTATCTGTATGGATGGCTTTGACATTATTTGTCACATCCTTTATTTTGCATCTGATCAAGCAGCTCTTGATTACATCAGGCTCTTATAAAGCCGTAACATGTTGACTTGAGCTCATGGCCCTTTGCTGACATCATGAAACCTGCTGGTCATTCTTCTTTAATCTTCCCACAGGTCCCATTACAGCCTGCTGGTGCAGCCCGGGAGGACATTTATTTCAGAGCAGAGAGCTCATCTCAGAATAGCATAGTGACGATGACTCAACATGACCTCAACCATTGAAATGATAGAGTGATCCGAGCAGGAAGGGTGCATGTTAGGTTGAGGAAAGCGCCGTGTTAATGTGTGACATCATATTACTGGATGACTTTGGGGTTTTACTGGCTTACAGTGAGGTCAGAGTGCTCTGTAAGGAGGCTGCAGCACCACCTACTGGCTAAAGTCAAGAACAGCTTCACTTAAAGAGCCAGTGTGCATGTGGACTTCACAAAAGAAATGATAACATAATAACTTTTAATCCAGACTAAACTTATGTGATGGTACTACGGAGCTTATTCTATTCTGCTCTTTTCAAATCGTTTACTGATTTAGCCTTTCAGACGTATGTTTCCATTGAGTTGTTTGTTTCTCTGTGATGGTGTGTGTGTGGAAAAAGAGATCTTTGACCTTCTCTAAATTTGCCAGAGCCTCCTATTAACCTTTTTGTTTCAAATGTTACCATATTTGAAGCTCGGAGACAAGATGTACACTGACAAAGGTCAGACTTAGCAGCCAAATGACCTGTCAGAACAGTCAGACAGACCACTGCTTGTTGGTGGATGGTATTAGACCAATAAACCTTTTCAGGGGATCAAGTCTGTCTCTGAGCTGTATGTCAGCGTTTGGATGAATGATGTGTCAGTGAGGTTGTGTGTAGTAATGGCCAGAAGATGGCAGCACCACACAGTTTTAGATGTTTCTAACAATTATCTAACACTTAGATAATTATTGTAGTTGTTCCATCTCGCTTTACTTTATTTAAGAATATTCAAAATATATCGGAGGTCTTTGTTAGTGCACGGTCAACAGTTATGTTCATATATTGTGTAAACACAGGATGGCAGCACAGGATTATGTTAAAGTTGTCAGCCACTCAGATGAACAATCCATGAGGCACCAGCAGAGTGCACTCATCCCTCAGCACACCCAACATAACAGCTTGTAACAGCTTGAATCCTAATGTTACTAATGTGATTAACAACAACAACAGCACAAAAAAAAACAAAAAAAACTCTTCACACTTTTCCAAACACAGTTTCATCCGTGCTTGTGTGTTAACGGCGAGCACGGTGTCAAGTCAGTTAGCTCGCCGCTTTAGCATGACGGGAGACGATTCATGAGCGGGAAAAAAAAAAGCAGGTTCCACAAATTATTGTCAGTTCAGCAGTGAAGCTTCAAGTAAAGCAACATTTATGAGTCATGAATTCACAAATTACCGTTTTCTATGTTTAATTTGTGACCTTTTACTTTACGTTGATCTGTTGTGTCGGTATTAGATAACAGGATAGTGAAGATAGGCTTCATTTCTCAGTGTGACAAAGTGAGCAAAGTTAAGCTGACATTGGGTTTGTGCAGTGAGAGAGCAGTCTGTGTCATCTGTATTTACCGTTCAGTCACTTAGATTTTATTTTTTAGCTCTTATCCTCTTTTTTTTGCCCTTTTAATACCCTGCTCCCCTCCTGCTATCAGCCATGCTGACCATGATGGCCGTGCAATGTCAGTCTGTCGGTCAGTCAGTCAGTCTGTTACTTTCATCTGGATTGAAAAATCTGAATCAGAGGACAAATCCTAATGACAGTTTTTTGTAAAATGTCACAGTAACTTTTGAGTAGATTGCCACATAGTGTAAATAGCCTTTTGGAGATATTCATTATGATGAATTGTAATAATTTAGGTGATACCTCAACTTTCCTTCCATCGTGCAATCAAAATCAGTTTTTTGCAATACTTCATGACTAAGTGCCCATCAGCCTCAGCTTTAACAAAAGCATCACTGTGTGTAAGTGCAGCCTCACAGAGCTGCTAGCGCGGCTGTAGGCTCTTAGTGTTGTATAATTACGTTAAGTTATCAATCCACTCTCATCTTTCTATGGTAGATAAATGGTGTGATGTTGCTCTCATGGTTCATGTGTTAGCAGCTGCGGTCTCTGAAGCTTGGATAAGGGTAGTGGCTGCACTCTAAGATACTTTAGATGTGAGCAGGAATAGACAAAAAAACTTGCACACATGCAGGTTTAGTTTAGTTTTTCATCATGATGGAAGTGTTGTCAACGCATGAAGTGTAATTACCATCCAGATTTCCACAAATGAAATCCTGCCAGGTAATATTATCAGCCCTAAACCAACGAAATGAAGGAACTCTGATGTGCAGAGGCAAAAGTAATCTTTTTACTTTGTCAGTCATTGCAAAGCGTGCTGATTTATCTCTCAAACAAATCTAATTACTCCGCGTTCAAAAGGGAATTAGGTGTGAAACAAAATGGAGCCATTGTGCCAGACACACCACAATGAGTGTGTGTGTGTGTGTGTTTTTCTGGAGAGTTGTGGGATGGATTAGGACAGTGCAGGATCAGTAAAACCAGATAAAGGCACTGCCTCAGCTCATGATCTCCACGACTAATGATGCCGCGTTTGATTGGTGCACCGCGTTCCATCACCCGGCCAATGAGCTGAGAGTATCTCGGTGTGGAGGAGTTATCTCACCTAGCCAGCTGGAGGACAGTGACAGAGATGAAAAGAGAAGGAGGCAAACAGCAGAGAGGGGAGGTGTGGAGATGGAGACAAGGATGAGGAAGTGATAGATGGAAGATTGGAGCTGTGCTATAAACACATAACACTTTTGTAATGCACCTTATCGGGTATCGGGGAGTAATGACAGTCTCTGAATTTGATGCTCATCATTGTCGGTGTGTGTTCATTGTGCTGTTAGTGGTGTTTCTCTTTGCGTAGCATAGTTCTTCTTGAAACGTCTATACTTTTAAGGTGAGCCTAAGCTTCGTTTTCAAAGCTTAACACATCAAAGTAAATATCATCCATGCGTCTTCTCTCTTTCAACATCCCTCCCTCATCTCCTGCTCCAGTGATTCCTCTACTTTCTCTCAGGGGTAAACACAATACATTAAGCACGCACACAGCAGAAGTCTTGGATGGATTAAGCAAATGATAAATCCTTTAAATCCGTGCATCGGTAAATTAAATGAACAAATGACTGACAACACAAACAAGTTTGCTCATTTGTTAAAACTAAAAGCGAGGAGACGTTTTGAAAGAGTGATCTCTTGCCTTAAGGAATACAGAACTGAATGCGTCGCAGAGTTGTTCATCACTGGCAATTAAAATACCAATTGGTTACTTAACGTTGCGGTAATTCAGTTTTATAACCGCCTTTATGGATTTCTTACCTTTTGTATCAGCAGAGCAGAGTGAAAAGAAATGAAACACTTCACAGAGTCAGTCAAAAGAACCGATTTTTACTGACATGTGCAAAGCTTCTGAACGCACCTCCTAGTGTGAATAATGTTCAAAAATAATGTGTCCAATAGTCCAAGTCAATTAATATTCAGTTCAGAAAGCTTTTGCAATTATAAAGGGGGTACGGAATAAATTGAACAAAAACTGTTTTCTTAAAAGAAAAAAGAAAAAACGATTAAGAGTGTGGCTGCTCTGTGTAAGATTAATCTTGTAAAGTGAAAAGATATTCTTCCAATTTGTGCTGCAGATGTCAGTTATAATTGCGTTGCCAGTTTTTCCAAATACGCAGCTTGTTTGTTGAATGATTTTGTTTGCTCTAGAAGCAGCACTAGTGGAAGATTTGCTCGTAAATGGCTCTTAGTGAAATGTTTCCAGATTTTCAGAACTCTAAATACATGTATATGTCTTTTGAATATCAGCAGCTGTTGACAATGCATAACAAATCCAAGAGTACAAGGACATGCAAATGAACAGAAGAGGGAGCTGAAATTACATCAGTTCAACACCAGCCTAAAACACGGGAAATAGAATGGTCTGAGTAATGAGTTATGGAGACCTGCATTGAGAATAATAAAAAGTTAATGCCAAATAGAAAAAGCAGAAGAGAAGTCAGCTGCCCGGCAGATCCTGGCCATGCTGGAGGACTGACTGCCAACTAGTCCAATTAAGAAACCCCTTATTTAAACTTTATCTGCCTGTTTCACCTCATAAGGTGAGGGGAGAAGTAAAATAGTCATGTCATGTACCTTCAGTGCTGACAGTGTGCGGGAGTCCACTACCTTCTTCTAATTATTAAGAAAAAAATCTAAATATACAGCATATCACGTATTAAATGTGCATCAGTATTAAAAGTTTCATATCTGTGGCAACAAAAATGTGACTCTGATAGCGCTGTAGGTACAACTACCCAGAGAGAACGTGGCCATCAACATCCCCTTTAAATTCAACAACTCTCCTTTTAAAAAAGTCTACTAAATACATCTGGAGTCTGTTGTTGAATAATTTGGATTATTTTCATCATGTGGATGTTTAATTCCATGTAGCGTTAGTCTCATTTTTGTAAATATGTTCCTTTTTTTTTTTTTTTTACTTTTGTCTGAAAGTTCAGAAATATTTTTTAAATATTAAAATGCTCAGCAAAGTTTTAAAAATATATCTATTTTTCTGTTTTAATGAAATCGACACAAGCCTGCTGTTAGCATGAAAGCAATTTGCAATCATGTTTAATTAGTCTTTGCACCGCACTGAGCTAAACGACACCCCCAGTCTTTGCACGATTCTGTGAGGGCTGTGCTACAGCGCACACGCTCAGTGCTGGAGTCGGACTGCTGAAGAAAATTAAAACTTCAAAGGATGAAAATCACCAACTGATTGGCATTATTGTTTTTCATTTTAAGGAAGAAATATCACCGTCTCGATGCAGCAGTGTCGTCTTAAAGAGCCACTTCCAGTCTCGGAGTGTCACAGTCCTTGAAAAGATGCCCAGAATGCAACAAGTATCGACCCCCCGATTCCTTGTTATGTTGGAGACCGACAGTTTTGACAGTAGATCAGTCTGTGCTTTGAACTCAGTTGTTAAGCTAAAGGTTTTGAATTCATCCTCTTTGAAGCTGAAACACAATGATACACACTACAGAGCAACATACACAAACCAGAGCATCATGCTATACATTGTGTTGTGGTATATTTCTGAAGAACGTCCCTTGATAATGTTGTCATAAGAGCACTAAAAGCCTTTTTAAACTTCTCCAAAGCCAAATAGAATATGTATTTTGCTCTGTCAGTGGTCAGCGATGGTGTTGTCCTTTGTGACCTCACACAGTAAGAAGGATATTAATGGTTTACTGTAGCATTCAAATAAAAGCTGTGTGGGTTGAGTGAGTCACGGCGTCCTTCAAAGCCGGGAATACCTTAAAGGAGCATCTACTTATTTATTACTTACTGTCCAAAGGTTTTTTTTTTTATTTTTATCTTTGACTAGTTGAGTAGGCTCAGTGTGATCATATTAGATATACTGTGTATTGCTTTGTCATAGGTCAGGCAAAAAAAAAGTGTTATTTAAAGGACCTTTAACAGATGCCCTTAATCATTCCAGCACAGTCTGAAGTCTATTTGATTTAGCGCATGATGAATTGTAATGGCTCTGTCAGCTCTGTGTTTCTGACCCTTCGAAATGAGCGATCAATGCAGAGGCTGCCTCAGCACCGGACGTGAAGTGACAAGGTCAGGATGTCGACGTAGTGTTAACAAATGTAGCCGAGACGCCGGCAGAAGAGACAGGGGAAAAAAAAAAACCCTCACCTTTTATCAGGATCAAAGAAAGGAGCACTCACACAGTAAGACACAGCCCTCCCACACACACACACACACTTTAAGCAAACACACACACTGTCTTCCTTTTTACTTTCTCATTTCATAATAAAAGGAACTGCATCACTAAGGTGACAGTCGGGTTCTTGTTACCTTGACAATGAGGAGTTGGATAAAAGTGCGCATCTGCGCTTGCATGTGCCTCGGTTCGGAAATAAAAGAAATCCAAAAAAACACACACACGGCATTACACACAGTTCAGACACTCCTCTTCCATCCTTCCATCCAAAAAACAGCATTCATCTTTTCTGTCAAAGCACTCCTGTGACCTTAGGAGTCTTCTAAATTTGAGAAATTGAGCCATGATAATAGACGGGGAAGTATGTGAGGGAATATGAGCAGGGGATGAGGTGGGGAAGGGCAGGAATATGGGTCCTTTTTATTATGCACCTTTCTGCAGCAGTGGCAACAAAGCAACAGTTTTTTTTTTTGTTTTTGTTTTGTTGTTGCAGCAGCACACTGGGTGTACACAAGGTGACATCTATTCAGGAATCCCTGCTCATACACCTGAAAGGCTTCAGCGTTCCTCTTCTGAAATAGAGATTAATAAATGTCCCTCTGACTGCGTTAGGATTAAAAACACACACACACACACACAACACTAGTGTGCGTGCGTGTGCATCATCGTCGGCACAATATGCTGTATGTTATCTCCACGCGGCCACCTGTTTATATGAAGGGAGTCGACAAACATCATATGAATTCCAATAAGGCTCACCCTCGGAGTACACACACTTCATCATCATGAAGCTAGCACTGTTCACTGTAATCTAAATCCCTTATTTCAAAGCTGTGTGTGTGTGTGTAAGAGAGACGGGAGGATGGCGGCAGGAAGGGAGATTAAAACTGACGGTTTTCAGTGGTCTTAGGGGCGCCGTGCAGAGTGGGGTTAAGATAATGGGGCTTCAGTATCAGCAGAGGATTGATAGCAGGGTTAATTAACAAGAACTGCACTCATCATGAAACTGACAGGTAAACCAGAGATTCGAAGGTTCACGTTGAAAACACAAATTTAAACAATCTTTTTCCAGCTAAAACAAGAAGGAAAACTCTTGTGCTACACTTGAAGTAAGTTGAATATTCACATCACGTGCTGCTCCAATTTTCAGTAAGGAAATAAGACTTTTTAAACTGTTGAGAATTAAAGCTGCTAATCCCGAGGATTAATACAATTGAGTTTGCTGGATTTTGGTAATGCCCTGTTTCCTAAGCTTTGCCCATTAGGCACCTGCTGCTGTCACACTCCAATGGCCTCACAGGAAATTGCCTGGTTTTAGGAGGGCGAGAGTACGGGAGGGCATTTGAACTTCAACACACTGAAAACCACTTGCACACTCACACAAAGACAGGAGGTGAGCTTTTTGCTGTTCTTGTCCTTTGGCTTCATGAGACCAATTTACCAGCTTCAGTGTGTGTGTTTGTCTATCTGTGTGTGTGTGTGAATGTGTCAATGTGTTACCGCAGGCAGGTGCGTCAGCAGACCCTTGGCAGTCAGATTTCATGCACCACAGACCGTGCCACAAACAGACGTACTCTATCTTGGAGTAGAAGAGATGATTGGCCTCGTGGCTCCTTCAGGAAGCTTTCACAAACATGACAATTTCGAGGAGGCCAATTGTGAGTGAGCCACTAGCCACCGATTACCATACCTCCTCATCTCAGCTCCCTGTAGCAACTTGAAACAAAACTACAGAGATTGTCTGCTTGTCAGTTCAGATCCTGTTAGCATGGCGAGACGGGGACAGCCTCACACGTGTAAGAGATGGAGTGACTGCTCAGATTAATATATCTGGATATAATATGTTGCTTTTTCTACAACTACAATTATGTGTTTTTGCTGTGGTGGTAAGACATCTGTCACCACAAATACCCATGTACCTAAACTATGTTGTAAACTTGATGTTCAAACACCCACGAGTGGAGTACAAAGAACAGCCTGTTGCACTTACTCTGTAAATCCCCGTAAACAAGAGTTGTGGCTGTGTGCATGTATGCTTGTTTGCATATGCTGTTAGTACGCTGCTCTTCATGTTGTATGTGTTTGAGATAACGCAGCAGTGGCTGGCTGTCACGCAAACAAACAAGAAGAGAAAAGAGGAAAAAAGAATGGGAGGAGTGCGATATAGTGATGAGGACATGAGGGAGAGCATTATCTAATATCATGTGTCCACAAAGCTAGAAGGGATTCTGAGACGCAGTGCTGTGCCACAGAGCAGGAGAAAAAGTAACAGCAGCTGGGAACCATAAATGTAGACATGATGACTTGTTGGCAAGGAAAATAATAGCAGCTGGTTGGATATCTTCTCTGATATCACTACTGTAATGCTAGTGTGTACAGTGTGTAGGGTTGTAAAATTCTGGGAATTTTCAAAGTTGGAAACTTTCCATTAGAATTAGCGAGAATTTATGGGAATAAACAGGAATATACCAGGAATTTAAAAAACTGAAGGTTGGCTCTTAACCCTTGTAATGTCCTCCCGATTGTCATACACCTTATTTATTGTTATTTAAAGTACACGTGTATAAATTGTCAATCAGTTCTGTGTTACACCTTTAGTCTTACTTCAGTCCAACCCATTACCACACATTTTTCCCTTTGTTTTGGAATTTAGGCCCAATGGAACTTGCTTACATGAAAGTATACCCTGTTTTTGAGTTAACAGGGAACTTAAATATAGTTGGGGAAAATATATTTTAACATAATCTTGACTGAAACAACCAGATTTCATGTAAGTACACTTGAATTTCTGTCACATGCACATATGATTTCTAGAACCCTTGGAGACTATTGAAGCGACACATTTGAGCCCATGGACTACATAAAGTGAAGTGAGTTTGATGATATTATGCGGTAAATATATTTGATGTGTGGTATTAATGTTTATCTTGCAAACAGCACATGAAAATATATTCATACTGTAGATAGCGAGCTGATAAGTTAAATGCTAAATAAGTTATAGCTAGCATCATTTCATTGACCACTAATGAGGCTTATCTTATCATGATGCTTGTTCACACCCAATTACTAAATTACCCAAATTTCCATAATCTCCATGGAAGTTTCCAAAATTTTATTTCCCATGGAATGTTTCTGGAAACCTAATCGTGTGTGATCCACAGGAAGTGTGTTTGCATTCTGTCTTTGTGATAAGGGAGGAGGTGTGAATAGTTACAACCTAGCCTTTAACCCCCTCTTGCACACACACACTGATGAACACTGCTCTCATTCTTTGAGGCATGTGGAGAGCTGGTCTGACTAAACAGCTCCTCCTTGTGGAGGCAGTCTGCTGAATGTAAATGAGGTACAACCCCAGGTCTATAAAGTGTAAACAGAAGCAAACACGCTTGTGAACTTTTGCAGTGAGTAAGCCTGATGCCCCAAAATTGATTGTATAAAACCGGCTGACCTGACCCTTTGGATCAGCCTGGTGGAAACTCACCTCATCTATTAACACAAGGCTTTAATCCAAACCTCTTTGAACCTGTTCACCCATTTTGGCATCCTATTATAAATCATATGCTGGGCAACTGATATACTGAGCATCAGCAAGAGCAATGCATCACCCAACCACACAGACAAATGTATCATTGCAGTGCCAAGGCTGATGAAAAACAACAGATGAAATACTCCACACGTAAGGTAAACAAGTGGCTGAGGAGGTGGAGACACTCCACCGCCTTCCCTTTCCCAAACAGTCTGATGCAGGATGCCGTGTACTCATGCGCTTTCACGCTTGCACTTTGCTCATTCCTTCACACTTAAACCCCGTACACTCGGTATAAATAGGCCAGCACAAGTTGTTATCTACCCTTTTGTTTCCTCCATGTTTCCCTCCCATGTTGCTATGCCAAGAGAAATTACCAGTCACTTCATTATATCTATAGCGATGCCTCTACTGACCCCATTCTCATTTCTCCAGCCCTCCTCTCCCCACTTACCCAACACCATTTCCATGTACAGCGCCCTCAGGGAGCAAAACGAGTAATTAGTATGCTGATACATGAGCCAGTGGTGTTGCCATAACTAGTTAAACAGCTATTTCCACCTCTCACTATGTAGTGAAGCACTGAAGAAGCGTGTACGTGTGTGTGTGTGTGTGGGGGTGTGTGTCTTTATAATGAGGCTGAAGTAACACAGCAGTACATACTGTTCTTGTCACAGTGAAAGGTATAACGTTGACGACAGATGCTCTCACTATGTGGTCTAGCACTGACTCACTTGCATCTATCTGTCTGTCTTTCTGTCTGTCCGTCTCTCTCTCTCTCTTTCTTTATCCGTGCGTGGGGTTGTGTAGTTACATAAGAATTCACACAGATTCCCGGGATACACGCGCCGTTGGTTTGTGCGAGCAAAGGAGCGAGGGAGCGTTACCATGACGATAGCATTAGAAACCAACCTTACTTCAAACCTTGTGTGTGTATATTTTTGTGTCTTTCTGTTGTTTTTTTTTTTTTTTTTTTTTTTTTGGTTAGTTGGTTGGTTGGTTTTTGTGCTTCTGAATTTGTGACGGTTCCATTAGAGCCAAACCCCGGAGAGACACGGCCCTCTTGGTGCACTGAAAAAGAAGACGAAGGGAGGAGGATGGCGAGGTTTGTTGGTGGAAAGACGCAAGATGGAAAGGACAGGATGGAGAGGAAAAATGAGGATGCAGGGGAAGATAATTAGAGGGAGGGAGATACTGATTGTGGACCCAGATGTTTCCAAATGATCCGTTGATAACACCCCCCTACACACACACAACTCTCCTTCTCTTTCAGGCCTTTGAATATGTCATTTTGCAGATGCCGTGAGCAGCCTGTCCACCTTTGCCAAAGCTATGCGTAAGCTTTGTGTGTGTGTGTGTTCAAGTGTACTTGCTTGTGAGTGGCCTGACCTACTCTGATCAGATTAGAATTGTTTTCTCTAGCCAATGCCACAGGGTGTGAGCCCATGCTTGACCCACAGCATGGGTCGCCTCTCCTTCAGCTAAGGTCTTGAGATATTAAGGTATCACATTACTTTTATTTTCCTTATGGAAAATAGGATTATAACCACATCTAGCTATCCACATCCCATAACGGTCTATCTCAACTCAATAACTAAGGTAATAATAATAAAGTAGTTGTGAATGGACCGATAACAGCAATCATTTTAAAATACAATGTCTGATGAAGCACTTGGCGCCATCGTCCAGCAACACCCAGCCAATGTGATGGCCTTTCAGTAACCAAGCGACTGTTGAGAATAAACTGATTAGGCAGGCACAGATGCAATATGCCAAACTGGTATTGATACTGACCTGTGGGTTGGGTACTGGCCATGACGGGACAGAGCCATATTAAAGTTTCTTTAAATATTATAAAAATCAATGTCTTCCAGTTCAATTCAGTCGAAGCAGGCTGCATTTCAATTAGATCTGCACAGTGAGATCTACAGACTTTAAATTGGTGAAAAAAGAGGGCTCTGGTGTTGGAGCTGTACCCAGAGTTAAAGAATTGGCATAGGGAGAGAAAAAGTTGGATCAGTAGCTCCCTAAAAACTATTGTCACACTTCCAGAGTTGTAAAATCAAATCTCATAATATTATGCCTTTTAAACTCATTGATGTATGACTCAAACTGCACTTCCTGGACTGTATCATCTTCTTGCCAGCAATTTTAGCAACATGCCAACACCAATACAACCCATTGTATAGTCTGAACGCCCTCTAACTGTCTAAAGGCAGCAGGCGGTAATGAGTGTATCCTCCCAGTTGAAGGCATATACCTTCCAGTTATACTACTGTTCCATTCGTGTATACTCAATAAATGTGAATGTTTGTTCGTCTGTTTGTTTGCGCACAGCACTTTGGTATGAATAAGGTTAGAGAAAGATGATAGTTGTGGCAGTCTCTTTAATAAAAGTTGATGTTATGGGCTGATTCACAACCCTAAACTACTTGGGGCCACTGAACGTTGGCAGGTGGAGGTGCAGAATCTTCCAACATGAACACAATTTCTCGAAATACTCTGTTGAGTAAAATATGTTGGCTCCATTGACTGGTGGATGATCATTTTAAACTATGTGGGTGATTTGCACCTTGATAATGCATGAGAGTCGTTGAAGTCACATGGGACTTGTAACAGAGTCCTCCGATTCGCATGAATGGATGTGCGAATTGTCGTGAAACCACCAGGGTAAAGATGTCAGATTAGCATTGTCTTCTGTATTTGCCAGTGCTGTGATAGCTCTGTGCTCATGTGTATGTCCACTTAATCACAGCGATCATGGGATGATCTGTGCGGATCAGGTTGTCATGCAGGTGACTTGACATTTAGGTGCCACTTTTCGTTTCTGTGCCACATGAGAGCTTCTCCTGTTTGGAGTTTTATTTGACTCCTACTGAGCTCTGTCCTGATCTCATCAACCAACTGCTGTTTGCTTCCGCTTTCTACATCTGGGAGCCAAATGTTTATTTTCTAACTCAGTCTACTATTGGTGTTAAAACAAACATTTGCTGTTGACACCACCGTAGTGCATCATGGGGTATAGTTCAACAAAATGTCTGCAGTCTTCTTGGTATATATAACCTCATTCCTTCTTTCCTCTCTCGTCTAAGCATTTCTTTTCCCAACATAATGCAAGGTGGATTTGATTATGCTGACTAACAGTCATGACAGCATTGTAAGAAAAACACAGACGAACTCCATCAACGCAAAGAGACAGGCGTCATCATCTGAAATACACAGACAGTATGTAGTAGTCCATAAAATAGCAAAATGGCATGCACTCCATGACCCGTTTCATAAAGTGTTTCCATTAGTTCGTGTAGCCCAATAAAATAGTGGAAAGGATAGTTACATGTATCCCGTGCAACGATCAATACTATCACTCAGCGACACACAATTGCATGACATGAGCCTCTGGATGAAAATCCATGTCCTTTCAACCCAATTTAAACTCTTCCCTGATAACGCATACAAGACCTGGCTATCTCTTCTCTGCTATTACTCCACTATCTCTCACAGTAGTCTATCAACTGTGTGTTTTCTTAGCTCTGAGCACTGCTTCTTCCTATTTCCCCTTCAGAGACCCAAAGGGACAATCTAACAACCTTACTGTCCAGAAAAAGAAAGAAAGTTTTTAAGAAAACTTTGATGTTTCTAGCATTCGTGCTTTGCTATTCTTTGGGATTATCAGACCATTTACATGTGAGGGAAAAATTCCAGCTGTTAGTCGTTAATATGAGTGCCGACAAATGTTGTGACAGGTTGACATCTGTGCTTCTGCAGTGTTAAAAGAATTAAAAGTGACCAAGCTGAGCCCGGAAAACACACACACACAGCAGAGTCATTGACAGATAAACAGATAGTGAGAAAAGAATGGGGGGGAAAAAAAGAGTTAGAAAACGTGTTGTGTGTGTGTGTACGCTTGTGCATGGTGTGTGGTCTCAAAGTGATCAACCTGTCATTCAAGCTTTAGGGGTTTATCTGTGGGAGCAAGGGCACCTGGCTTAGTTGGCTTTGCTGTAGGGACGGCAGATATCTGTGTGTACACTCGCTGAAGATGTGACAGCAGGTATCCACTAGGGGGGAGAGATATGACACCGTGTCATTATGTGCAATGCATAAAACATTCACAGCAATAAGCTGTTCTTTTTATGCTCGCCTCTGTTTTGTTCTCTTCGATCACTCGAACACAACACACACACACACACACACACACATAAACATGATAGGAGCAGTGGGCTGGAAGGGTAGATAGAATAGAACAGGAATACGTATGTTCGCCTCAGCCAGTTATCTTCCATGAGTCAATGCACCACATGACGACTCCCTGAGAAGCTTGAAATTACAATCATGCTCATGTGAAGTGAAAATATTTTGGATGAGCGCATTCCACCAGCTTCAGCATCTCTTTTTTTTTTCTCCCCTCCCTCCCTGTGCTGCTCTTTTCCACACACACTTAAAGGCACTCAAGATTGTGCACTTAACTGCACATAACACATATATACACAAGTCTGTATGTTTGCAGCTGGTTGGATAAATCATTTTGACAGCTGAACACAGATTATGAGTCCCGGAGCTGTCTCTTCAAACAGGAAGATGGCAGATATTCCCATGAGGTCTAGTGGACTAAAGCACTAGGTGGCAGTGGTGGAGGAGAATGCAAAGGTGAGAGCTGTGTCTGTATTCTAGGCCAGGGCTGCCCCTTGTCCCTGATCCTGTTCATAATATTCATGGACCGGATCTCAAGGTGCAGCCAGGGTGAGGAGGGTTTCTGATTTGGCAACCTCAGGATTGCATCTCTGCTGTTTGCAGATGATGTGGTTTTGTTGGCTTCATCAGTCCGTGACCTTCAGTATTCACTGGGGCGATTTGCAGTCAAGTATCTCAGGGTCTTATTCACAACTGGACTAGACTGGCAGTTTGATGTGGTGTCTGCACTATTGCAGACTTTATGTGTTGTGAAGAAGAGATTTTAGATTTTCCAGTCTATCTACATTCCAGCCCTCACCTATGGTCATGAGCTTTGGGTAGCTACTGAAAAAATGAGATCGCAGATACAAGCGGCCAACATGAACTTCCTCCACTGGAGTGGAGCCGCTGCTTCTTCGCATCATAAGGAGTAAGCTGAGGTGGTTCGGGCATCGGAATAGGATGTCCCCTGGGCACCTCCCTTTGGAGGTGTTAAGGGCATGTTCAACTGGGAGGAGGTCCCGGGACAGACCCAGAACCTGCTAGTGGGACTATATAGCCCATCTAGCCTGGTATTACCTCAGAATCTCCCAGGAGGAGCTGGAATGTGTATCAGGGGAGAAGGGCGTCTGCTGCAACCGAGACCTGCCCCTGGATAAGAGGAAGAGAATGGATGGATGGATTAATAATATGTCGGACCAGTTGTTGTTCAGTAAAGGACTTAGGTAGATAAAGGACAAGCAACACTGCAACATGAAACTGAAAACATGGACAAAAAGATGTTAAAGTTTGACCCATGCTCTGAGTGTGAATATGCTGAAATATACAGCAGAGACACAAGTAGCCGAATATCAGTATTAATATTCATCATTATTCAGCAAAATGTGACCGCATCAAGTTTAAAGCTGCACTGCACATTAACACCTTTTTAACCATATTCATCGAAACATTTCACAAATGACTCTCTTCCTTTCTCCTGCACATCCCAATCTCTGTCCCAGTTTCACTCCCACACTCACCGTGTTTACTCAGATCAGACTAAGTGGTCTTGTTAGGTATAATGTGAACATGAAATGTAAAATTTTAAAGTGCAACGTCTACTGAACATTCGCCCTTGCCGTGTTCTGATGTTGACTTCTTATGTATTTAGGGAGCAGAGCTCAGATTTCCTCGATAATTTACAGCAGGCTGTAAGAGTTAATTGACTGAGACAAAGCAATCCTCTGCCTGATTGTTGTTATTCTCACAGTAATAAACATGCCATCAGAGGAATAGCAGCATTAACTTAAAGACTTAAATATCTTAAATTTAGTTACAGAAATCTGTCTCCAAAATAAGTCACGGGGGAGATAGTGGCACTTTTTATCATCATAATCCTGGACATATCCTGCAAGCATTACGCTGAAGAAAGGCAGTGATAAGACTGTCTCGTCTCTTCCTCTAAGGGAAACACAGCTAGGGCCAAAAGGCTGGCCAAAATATCTATTTGCTGGAAGACGTCTCCCATTTCACAAATGTAATTTTCCTCTTGAAGCCGGAACAGTGGTCACACTGGAGGATGAGTGAGGACACGGGGTAGCGCATTGCACGACGCAGTGCGTCTGTGGGTGTGCATATTTTTATGTATAATTTGCTGTTTCTGTTTATTACTCCTGCCACCTTTTACCAGAACAAATTAGCTGCAAATAAATCTGCCATCAACATTCAGTTAGAGGGCAAACTCTACCTGAAATTTTGTTGGGCAGCATGACACAATCTTCACATCCTCCTGTCACAAATAGTAGCCGTGAGGCATGTTGATAAGGGTGGGACTGGTTCCAGAGGGCTCTGCAACCTCCTCTGGAACCAGTAGTGACCTTCTCACAGCAGGCTAACAACCAACAAGGCACCTCCAACATGTGTATTCTGACAATCTGACTGCATGGAACCTATTTGGGACTTGATGGGGCCCAGTTGTGTCTACAGTGAGCATTCACAAATAACATGATGCACAAAATAGTCAGTTTTTTGCTCCTCACATTGATACTGCAACAAACTTACTGTCAATATTTCACCAAACATTATGAAAATTCCTGTTTTTAGATCATATTTTCTTACAAACTAGTGAATCGTATTATGGAATTTTCTATCCTTAGGTTACACGAGGTCACGTGTGGGCCTTGAGGTTCTCGGCAGTTGTTTGGTTTTGGTTGAGCACTGTGGTGGCCTGGGTCGAAGGAACTGAAGGTTGCCTTCCTAGACATAAAAGATAGCTTGCAGATAGTTGACAGTGTCTCCAGACTACACAAACATGGGTAAATACATTCTCTTTGACTGATTCTGGGCGTGTAGTATTTGTGGTGTTATCTTGGGGGTTAACGTCTGACCACTAACATGAATTTGTCAGAATGTGAGACCGACTCAGGCACTTCTGATGAACTTTGAGAGTGTCTCTGTTTCTGCTTGGCCAAGCATCAATATATATTACAGCATAAGACATCAGAGGCTCCTGAACACTTTCTTTCCCTCTGACCTCACCATTGACCTTTGACTTCAGCAATTTCAACAATTGTTCAACATTTTAGGAAAGACGCTCATTGCCTTTTTTTTTTTTAAGTGAAATGAGGAGATCAACATCAATTTCAGTTCTGTGTGATGAGTAGACAAGTAGCTCAGCTTAGTAAAAGACTGGAAACAGCTAGCCTGGTTCTTTCCAATTAATATATGTATTTAAAGCTTTCTAATTAACACATAGTATCCTAATTGCTCAGTCCCTGTTCAAAACCGAGATGCTAAAACATCACTTTGACTCATGGTATAGTTATTTGGCAAACAGCAACCTGGTGCCATGACTGCACAGCTTCCCAGAGTCTTCTTATCACAGAGAAGCTGCCAAATGAAATACCATAACGCACGGGCGTGAAAGCGTAATCAATCTTCTCATTTCACTCCAGGAAGGAAAGCGAATGGGGGTATTTATCAAAATGCTGAGCTAAACCTTTTTTTGCATGGAATCCTGCAAGTGATAAATGTACTGTGTAGTCATTTGCTGCTAAACCAAATGTTCAGTAGTGTCTGCGCAACACAAAGAAGGATCTGTATTACAACTGCGTCCATGGCGTTTTAATTGGCGTATCACATATTGTAGAACAGTACAGTGTGTAATCTAAGTATTGTGACTTAAACAAGAAGCTTGTCAAGTTTTTTTTATCCTCACAATAAAACCAACAAAAGGCAACACTTTGCACACATGATCTACATGTAGGCACAGCCTAGCTTTTCTTGTTTTCCTATTAAGACCATTCATATCTCCCATTTCCTCTCATATCTTCTTCTCCCTCACACCCCAGACCTCTTCAGCCAAGCCCCTTTCCTCTTGGCCCATTACATTTCATCATCTCGGCTATCCCTTCTGTCATAAGTGGCCATCGGCTTTTAACAAGACGCGGGAGGCCAGTGAAGCAAGCATGGTTAAACGCTCTCTGCCCCTCTATTTCCCTCACTCGAGCGCAGTGGTGATGGAGTCTCATGTCTGGAAGCTTTATTTCCCCTGTGGGCACTCTAGCATATTGTGGGTCATCTGTAGCACTTAGATGGCTGAGCTAGTGAACAGATCTCAGCCTAAGCTGCTCCACAGAGTGCCTCAGTCTTTGCCTCAGTCTGTAAGCCTACAGCCAACAAAGAGTATCGCAATGGATGATCGGTTTTCTGCCACAGTGAAGGCGCTGTGGGGCGATGGGCCATGGTGGCTGCAGTCACCAAGAGGCTATAATGTCTCCACTGTCATGAAATATTTTGTGTATGTTCCTCATGGCAGGGGCTTGAGGCAAAGTCAGTCCTCAAACCTGAACGCGAAATGACTTGGAGAAAATCAATTTTTTCTCTTATGACAAGAAATTGTTTGCTTAGCCCTGCACCTTTAATTATACCAATCAATCTTTCTACTCACACTCTGTAAATATGCACATTATCATAAACTGACAGTGGTAGACAAAAGCAGGCTTCTTATTTCCAGCCATCAATTGTCCCCAGTAGTTCTAGCTAATTGAGCTCAACATTAGTTTCACAAGTTGGTCGACAACACAGTCTTGAGCTAACCTTTTCAGTGTTGTCTAATATATTTGATGGCTACGTGTAGAAACTAGAGGCCAAAGCTACATGTCCTAAATAGACAGAGTCTGTATCCTTCATCCAACTGATGATCCACATAATAAAAGATTAGTAAGCATTGTTCTTGGGTTGCAGTGGAGAGCTAGTTGGTCCTTGTGCTGCACGGTTTGATGGACGAATGTAAGATTAGACTGTGTTTTCATTACAACATAATCCTCTTTAGTTCTTTAGCTTACACACTTCACATTTTCAAACAGCGTGTTTCACTTTTTAACACTGAAAGAGAAAAGGCTTTTAGGATGTATTTGGTGGGCGTGTTGTCATCTTGGATAATGACTTTGCCTGGAGTTGATGGGGTGTAAACTTGAACAAATAAAGCTGGACAGCTGCTAAAGTTAGCCTGCACTCTGATATATAAGCATCCAGGACTCAGCCTCAGAAGTAATTCTTACTGCTGTAATCTAGATAGCCGGCAGACAAACAAGCCATCCTTAGACTTTTTGCTGCTACGACCTTATAGGCCTACCCTGCTTCAACATTATGAGAAATCTAGAGCCTGACAGACCTGCTGTTCCTCGTTATGGTTGCTAAACTATGATTGGACAATCACTGTTTGGGGAAGAAGCTTATTGAAATGGCCAGTTTCATGTTCCACAGTCAATTATGTCTGTAGTTCAAACACTAGCTGCAGTGCTTCATTCAAATACAACGACCACTGTACAAACCACATCCGTGGATGCTTCCAAATAGCTGTTCAAACAGATATAGGCGAGATTAAAACCATTTATGAACAAAACATAAGATTAATCCACAGCATGGAAACAATTTTACTGATAACATTTAAAGATCTGAGAAGGTTAATGGAGCTAGATCTCCAGTTTCCAAGGGACGATAAAGCAGCTGTCATTCTGGCAAAATGTATATTTGGTGCCGAGACAAAAGCCCATTTGTTGACGCAAGCAAAGAGAGATATCAGGGGGGGAAAGAGTGAAAACGGCTTTAACATTAATTTCCGAGAGATACAGAAATAAACTGGAGGCATGAAAAATGCATCAGTATTGCCTAATCGGCATGGACATCCCAAAGTTTACCTGAAGAACAGTCTCAATGCAACCTCTGCCTGCGTATAGCAGAAAAACAGGGTAAGAGACAGACATAAAGACAGATGAACTGGTGTCCTTCGTGTAGCAGAAAAAGCTTTGTGATAAGTTTATTATGTGACACAAGTGTTTAGCGGGGTAAGTGAGAGCTCTGTGGCGCCAGTGTCTTTCTGAAAGGAAAGACAAAAGCACAAGAAGACAGTTTTCACAGGATATGTCAGGTAGCATCAGCCTCATTATAACATCGAGGCTCTGGCTCTGTTCATTACTGTCAGATAGAGTTATTTGTGCTTTTCTTCTTTTCCCAACAACTATTGTGCTCTGTGCACAAGCACAACGCTACATGATTTTGTGTGTACATAGATATGCATGAGAAGGCATAGATATGCATATGCATATTTCTATAAACTGTGCAGCATACATTTGCTTGTTATGCTGCAGTCCTGGCAGAGATGCAAAAAATAGCGTTGGTTTGTGTTCAAGCGGCACCTGCTCTGTGAGGCTGTTAGCTTCAGCCTGTCCTCTGTGATTTCAGCCACTCTCATTATACGGCCCAGAGCTGCCTCCACACTGATTCAGCCAAAAACCCTAATGGAGGATAATGAGCCACACAGTTTCCCCACTGCCTACCAGACACTGAGCAGGGACTCTTTAACCACCGTGTCACAATGCCCCCAATCCGTGATAATCCCCCAGTAAAGGAAAGAAAAAAAAAATAAAACAGAAAAAGAAAGATGTGGCTGTGGATTGTGTTTCACCATTAGTAAACTGAAATCTCTTTGACTTACACTCCTCTGTTATAACAGATTATCTTTTTTCAAACTGTGGTTACACATTACAGTTGAGTGCCTGCATTAGCCGCCCCAAAAATTGCAGCAGTAACAAACCGACACTCATTATTGGCCGTTACATCTATGAACAGACTCATCAAGCTCCATCGCTGCTGGAGGCCAAATTGGAACAACTAATACCAAAGCGTTCAGATGTAACACCAGTCAGAGGCTTTTGGACCTGCAGGTTTCATTTGGATCAAGGCATCCGACCTGACAGTGAGTCTGGATGCAGATGAATGCGTAAAACATTGCATAATGCAGGATGTAGGTATTTTGAAGTGTAAAAGGGGAGTTTGGAGAGTTTCACAGAATGTAGCTGCAGATGGATGCAGGTACATTCAGGAAAAAGGGGTTCAGAACAACAAAGTGTCAAAGGAATATTGGAATATTTCCATCAAGCCCACAGTAGATATGCACTGTAGCTGCATCAAAGACCTTATCTGCAAACTCTAGAGGTCCTGTCTCCAGTGGGAATTGGAATCTAAGAAAAGATGGTCAGTGACAGCGAACCCATGTAAAAAAACAAACAAAAAAACCCAAGGACAATGATAATTGTTGTTCTCTCCCCTGATTTCATGCTCTCCAGTCTGAACATAGTCGCATAGCCTTGCATTCTGATTTTGGCTCTTTGCAGCTCGTGCTATTATTTAGGCTGTGACACATTTTAACATCCCGTTCTGCACCACAAAGCAGGCAGCCGACTCCTCTATCAGTCAAGTCATTCTCTATGTGTCGTGTCGGTTTGGTGTGAATAGGAGATAATTAGAAGCTGCATCCTTTTATGCTGGGGATCACTATAGAGACCCAACAAGTGGCAGCATACACTTGCTGCTCTAAACAGATCTGCCTTACTCACTTTTCTTACCACTGCCATAGGCTGAGCCGGTATGTACGTGTTTGTGTGCGTGAGCTGTGAGGAGGTTATTTGTGGCAGACTACTGTGGGGCCTTTGTTTCCCCATGTCTCTTTGCCTCTGACAGTGGGAGGAAAGGAACTCTAGCGCACTGTGCTTTGATCACACACTGGAACAGCTTCATAGAGATAGAGGGAGGGGAACCGGGGAGTGATGGAGAAGTGAAAGAGAGCTAGAGAGCAGAGGTGGAACAGATGGAGAGATTGTGAGAAAGAAGCGTGAGAGTAAAAAAAAAAGTGCAAGCATGAGCTTATAAAAGAAGAGTTTTTTGTGCATCCTAAATCAATGAATCCGGAATAAAAGGCAGTGGAGGGTTAGGGTTAGACAGTGTTACCTGGAAAGTTGAGAAACTGAAACTCCTATATTCGTGATGACAACACACTTTTACCATATGTGGTGGACACATAAATAAATAACCAAAGCCTTTTGGCTAGATTGTCATTTGGTCATCCGTGCAGCAGTTCTGTCTCTGCATCCTTGACAGCGCAGTAACGCTGACATGGCGCCATGTCTGTCACTTTGGAGCGTCATGTCGAGTAGAGTTTCTAAACGGCACGTCAGTCTAAAAGTAATGTGCTGTGATAGGCTGTATGCAAATGAGCTCCTATCTCCATGTGTAAGATTGTTTTCAAAAGATGCTGAAAGACAACAAAACACGTGTTTTTTACATTACATTAAATGCAGGTGATTACACCGTTTATGTCAAGGCTGTTTACAAATATATAACCGTGGTTCCTAACCTTTACTGATGTACGCCCACAACAATTTTTCATGCATTCTCAGTTGCAATGCTCAGGTGATACAGCGGACTCAATATGTGGCTGTATTTTTTCAATCGAATTGCAATTTATATTCTTTGAAATTAGTTGAGCTACTCCTTTTCAGGTCCCCCCCTGCAAAACTACCTCCGGTTGGTAGTCGCTGCCTGATAACGATAGAAAAATAAACCCATGTTTTATTCATTCACTGTTCGACCTTATCAGCTTCCTTTGGCGCTCCTCAGGCAAAAAAAATTAAACCCCTTGATTGCGTGGCTGCTTCAGAAGAACATTATTAAAAGTGACCGCACAGAGTTTCAGCCAGACGGTGGCCTTCATCATGAAACTAAACTGAACAAAGAGCTCTTGGAACTTTTCTTTCCATTAAGCAACAAACAAACCAGGCCGTTGAGGTATATATTTTTTTAGTTATTACACCAACATGAACTAAAATAAAAAGTGTAGCCTCCATCTTCATCTTTTTTCTAAGAAAGCTGTGTGATTTGAAATAATTGACCACTGAGTTCAAAGAAAAAACTCCATTACTGCACGGTCTGAGTAACACACTTGGCAGGGGAAAAAAAAAAAACTGTGAGTCGAAGGGGGATACGATATGTATTAATGAATTATGTCTGCTCTTTCAGCAACATCCTAAAAGCTATTTTTTTCTTCCTTCTTTCTCAGTCATCTGTGCGAGGCTTGTTTTCCCTGCTGACTCCTCTGCTTGCATTTAGCTCTGGGGTTATACAAACACAGCCAGCTACTAATTAAATATAGTGATAGATGTCATATCTTTATGGTCCAGGTGCTTCTGCATGCTTGTCCAATTCAGCAAAGAAAACACCACATGTCAACACATTCACCTCAGGAGGATACACACAGTTTTTTTTTTTATAATAGCTGTGTCCAGCTTTAGCACCGGGTTAATCTATGGAACACTGCAGGTGTGTGTGTACCACTGTAGATACATGTGCACTTCAATCACAGCAAAAGCTAAGTCAGTTTGAAGTTACATGTACCGGCATAAATATCAGGACCACCTCCTCTGAACAACATTTCTCTCCAAGGCAAGTGTAAATTTCATCAACAAGGTGGGAGGTGTGTGAGGTGCTCTATGTGTGGAAAAGGAAGCGATTAGAGTTTCCCTTTTAAAAATCCCTTATCCAAAACACATGTGGGTGACGAGAAATACAAGCGGACCAAAAAATCCTAGAGTTGTTTGAGTGGGAGCTTCAGTTTGAGCTTAAAAGATTATTTTAAAATTGGGTCACTTATTAAAAGCTCAGGTTAATGTTTTTTTCTTTGACAGCATTGAATATAACAAGTAAGTTCAAGTTGAACTGAAATTAAACTCTTAAGGTTTCTTTTCTCTTTCTGCATCCCCTACATTCATGTTTTCTATGAGGTGTTGTGGAGTTTTTGGTCATTGCTTGTAGTTTGATCGGTGTACTAGATGTGTGAGTGGCCAGTTCAAACCACCACATAGACAGCTAAGTGTTGGTAATCATTACTTTGTCCCATTTGTGAATTGAGTCTATGCTACTCTGTGTCTGTGTCATAACTGGAATAATGGGTTAACATATGATGGATTTTGTAAAAGAGGTAAAAGATAGTGTATTGGCTTTGGTGAAGTCAAATATTCCCAAAGGAAATCTGATCCTTTCTTTACTGTACTCCGCTCAGCCTGCTGCTCACCCCCATGACAGCTGGGCTCTACAGTGTGAGCATGCAGCTGCATATGCAAGAGAAACTGTGTGTGAGTGTGAATGTATTTGTCTGCACCGGTGTGGGTGGGTGACCCTGAGCTCTGACTCTGACTCTTTCTCATTAGTGAAGAGCAGCGTACAAAAATATTCTGCCAGCGGCTTCACATGTGTGGCCAGTAGTAAAGATCAATCACTTCAATCAATGAATCAATCTTAAGGAAGTCACTAAAGTGAATTTAACTTGCAGTGATGGTCCAAAGTGACAGTTTAATGGACTTCTGATGTCGCTCATATTATCATTTCATGTTGATTTTCTGTATAGTCACTGCTAAAACAGTTTACGGTGACAGTATGAAGTAGTATTTATGGATTTTGGACACAGCTTGAGTGTTTTTTGTTTGTGGATTGGGAAATGCATTCTCCCAGTTAAACTTGAATACATATCATATCAAAAACTTCAGTTTATGGGCTTCATAGTTTTGTAGTTTTATAGTTAAGTAATGTTAAAGGACTCTTATCAGGATAAGGCCCAAAAACAAAAACATTATAGGCACATCCCTATTATTATGGTTTACAAGCTTATGATGTGCTGCAGTCCAATGATTTCAGTCTGCCCTCCAGCGTACATGTGTCTCTGTGCACATTCTATATCTATACCCACTGTGCTCACTTTAATCTTACGATTAAGTGCCAACCTCCCAAACAGACATATCTTAAATGAATGTCTTGAAGAGTTTTTGTTGCTTTCTCCTAAGGCAGACGTATCAAAATCTAACTCTGTGGACATTTGTTGTCAGGCATGGGCTTGGTTTCTGCTCAGGGGGTTGGCGGTGTGTGTGTGTGTGTGTGTGTGTATAGGGGCTCTGCTGTCTGGAACTCTGTGACTGCGGGGCTATGGGAGATAAAGAGTTGTTGCAATCAGTTGGTTTCATGTTAGGAAGGTGTCTGTGGCCCATGCTGTCAGATAAGGGTATAACATGCCTTTTGCTCAGATTGCTTCACCAGCTCTTAGCTGCCAGAGCACCGGGAAAGGCAACACTTCTCGTTACATAAGGAACACCAGCGGGAGACAGTTACATCTGCAGGCTGTCTGTCAGGGTATGACTGATTCGAGGCGAGATTTTAAGGGTATGTATTCGCTAAGCACATTCTACACCTTGGTAAAAACCTACTGAGCTGTGTTATCTGTCTAATTCTCATTTGCCTTGCCCCAGTTATCATTGTTTTTGTCTTCTTTCACATTCAGTTTGTGATGTTTTGTTTTTGGATTCAAGGTATCAGTTAATTGTCTCTCAGAAACCACTCACATTAAATCCAGTGAGAAATAACAAGAGATTCCGAATGTTTACCATAGACCCGTATTTCTCTATGGAGCCAAAGCACTTCACTCAATGCATTTTCATCTAACTACCCTTGAACTGCAAACAACAGAGGCAAACAAGGTTAACGAGACAAGTAGAACAAGCAGTGAGGAAGCATCTTCCTTAATACCAAGAAAATTACTCCGGCATCTTAAAAGCAGGAATGCAGAGGGTGAGAGTACGAGCGAGCAAACAAATTTGTGCTCAGATATTTAGAATCAAATTGCCAATGAGTTAGCACTAGATGTAAGAGGCGAGGAATGAGACTTGAAATTTCTCTCTGTTCACTCGCTATTACTGACAGATGGAAACCAGCCTACGCCAGATCAGACAATGCTCAACTCTGATCACTCCCACTGTGGCACCAGTGATGACAGGAAGCGCAGAGTAATGACAACCGCTTTTAAATATAACAAGCTTTTGTCCTATTTAGGATGAGATGAAAGCACCCAGGATAGCAAGAGTGTAAATTGTGCAACAAAAAAAAAAAAAAAAGATTAAGAAACAGACAGTTGATTTGGTGAAAAATAAAGAGGATTAATACGGGAGTCTTTTCAACTTCGGCACATCTGAGAATGTTATTTTCCATGCATGTCAGCATGGAAATAGTTAAGCCTTATGTTGTTTTTCTAACCTTGTTATTGCTCAGGGAGCCCAAAGGCACCACATGGGGAGGATTTATTCCACTAATATTGATTACACTAATTACACATTACTGATTATGTGCTAAAAACAGTGAATGGTCATGCATCTTTCTCAGTCAAAACAATGGAATTGAAATAACGTTAAATGAAACGCATCCTCGAATCAGGAGACGCGATCAAATTAGTCATGATGGAAATTAGACACGCCATTAATTCCGTTTTGGAAAAAAACAAAACAAAAAAACGATCTGTCACTAATCTCAAAAACAAAATACCTTTGTCCTCTTCTTTCATCGGATGTAATTCAATAACACAAAATATTTAAACGACAATGGCAAGATGGATGAAAGTCTTAACCTGACTGTGATAATATATCCCGAGGAATGGGGCCTAATTACTGCTCCCTTCACTCAGCGTGTCCCCAAAGAACCATAGCACTTATCCGGAGAGTCTAAAAGCTGCCTAAATGTATTATTTAACAACCTATGGAGTACCAATGCAGAATGTCAATGACTCCAATTGATTTGGTATCATGGACATTAGTGTCTGCTGAGTTGGTGATTTAATTGACAAAATGACATTTAAAGGACAAAATTCAGACTCAGAATCAATACCACGGTATCGGTGATTTGCTCCTGCTTATGTTAAGCAGAATCACGTCCATGTGATAAAGTGAAGTGAAATAGGGTCAAGCCTTATGCTTAATGACCTACTAGAACACACACTGAGCTTGTCAGGGTGGCCTTTTAAGGTTCATTCAACCTCCTGTGATGATTTTATAAAGGGGTTATGTATGGCTGTCATGGCCTGACTATATAGCCTTGTACTTAAATGTCTAGCGCTGTCAAGGGGAAATGGATGAGGAAACATGTCCGTGTCTGTCGCGGATTCTAGTTCAACAAAGATTTTCCATTTGCTGTTCTACACCTCAATGGGCAAAAGCCCAATGTGGCACACAGGGAGTAGTTTGCCTAAGCAGCAGCAGTTTTCTGAAAATGGAAGGAGAACGTGGTTGTCTGAACACTGACTGAGTGCAAAGAGTGAAAAAATAAATACCTTAATTGGTTATTCACGCCTACATCAGCTGTCAACTAGTGTATTTTGCTCTCTGCTCTCTGGTATCTGCATAAAATCTCTGCCTGACATCCCCGCACTGCAAACAAAATCTTACTGAGCCCTAAAGGGGCAAAGCTACAAGTCATATTCCTAACCTTTTATTATGTCCTCTCTCACTCACACACATGAAAACAATGGATGCTTCTCTTCTTGTTGTTCCAAGATCTAGATTCAAAGACAAGGTTACACAGCTTTTCAGATCGGGCTCCTAGACTTTGAATCAATTAAAAAAAGCACTTTTTAGTGATTTATTGATCATTTTTACTGTTTTAATCTGTTTTAATCTAGTTTCGTGTGCACTTCGGAAATGTGTAAAGTGAGTGTACCACAAATGGTGTTGGTCCGGTTGTTTGGTTTTACACCAAAGTCCTATTAACAGCTTTCAACCGAGCCCAAACTAACTGTGCTAACTGGGAAAACACGCTGGGATACATTTAGGTGTTGGGTGTGAAATCACCCTAAGACAACACTTAGGGTGTTGCAATGCTTTTGGTGGAATCACAATCGTTTTCTAGAAAAGGTGTGAACCACAGTGAAATATAGGGGTCACAGTTGCAGCAAATCAAAAAATGGCATCTGAAAGCAGAAATCTGCACATATTTAATAAAATATTGGGCCGGTAGCACTAGTTTGTTATTATTTCTGCTGAATACCTATTTAGGTCTTCTTTAATGTCTAGTAAAAAGCGTTTCCATAAACATATTTTGATGTCTGTTTTGAAGTATTGCATTTGATGGAAACTTAAAAATTCTGAAAAGGCTTTTACGCTTGCTTGAGGTGTTTAATGCAGACTATTGGAATACATTCTGATTTATCCAACAACCCACAATCAGTCAGCTCTTTCTCCTGCCTCCTCTTGATCGCTCCACGCAGCACTCACATTAGTACATGATACATGAATCGTGTTTTCTGCAGTGTTTTTTTCCGAAAGTTGAAGTTCAGCTCTTTAAATCTTGTTTTCATCGTGTTGCACTCTCTTCTTCGGGTTTTCCAATTGAACAATTGGCGCTACATGAGATTGGGTTAAAACTTGCAATATTATCTGGATGAAAACAGCCATTGTATTTGGCTTCACAGCACGGCTGAGTTCGATTTCAGCTGCTGGCTATAGAATACAAGCAGGTGTCCCAGAATATATTACAGTGATCAATTTCATGCTTTCATTACACATGCTATAAAAACTGGTGTCTCCATGTACTATATGATTATGATGATTTTTATTTCTTTTTCACAGGGTCTCTTTTGACATGCTGGGGTGTTTGAACACCTGTAATTAACAAACAGGTGGACATAATTGTTCTTTTGAGCAGCAGTAGCATTACTGATTCAAGGAGAGAGATATCAAAAGGGAGTCGGAACAGTATGACAATAAAGTCTTCGCAGTACCAAGCCTGGGGGCCGAGGTGTATAAATGAAGGGTCATGGTAGAATGAAAGATGCTGGTCTCCCAAAATGTTAAGGACATGAACTCACTGTTTTAAAATGCAAATGCGGGTTTTGTATTATGAAAACATAGAAAAATGCATTTTCCTACCACAGAAGGAATATGAGGGAGATCAGCCAATTACTTGTTCACACCTTGGAGGAGATGAGGACCAAAGAGAGAGAGATTTAAGAAGGGAGAGAGAACAAAAAGAGCAAGTGGAAGAAAGGAACACTGATAAAATAAGACAAAAACAGTGCTAGTAGACTTGGGGGTAGATTAAGCATGAGGTAGACTGTTTCATTGCCACCACCAGCTTCAAATCCCCCAATAATAACTGCACCCAATTTCAGTGTTGCAAAATAAAGAAATAAAGAAACGCGGCTTAGGCATCAAAGCGTGAAAAATCCCTCTGTGGTTGAGAGCTGGATGCCAGTGGTCTCCCTCCTGGTATCATGGCAGATCTTATCAATGAGTTGGGCATTTTGTTGGTAGGATTACTCAGGCTTTGTGAAAGGGGATATTCATTAACTCCTGTTGACATCTCTCAGAGCGGTCATAATCCCACTGAGGAGCAGAGGACGATGCATATCAAGCGGAACAGAAGCTTTTTGCTGCTCAGTGGCACAGAGATATAGCCGTCCTTGTACTATGGTTCAATCACAGAAGAGTGCTTTACCCAACAAATACAAAAGCACTTAAGTGGTAAATAAAATTAGATTGTGAACAGAAGCCACAGACTGTGGAAAAGAGGACATGTAGCACTTGATGCCACCCTATAACTTTCTCAAGGGGCTTAAGTACAGATGTGTGTTTGCCAGTGTCTTAACTCTGAGTGTAACAGGCTGTCAAGTGAACAGGCCTCAGTATGAAAAGAAGTGCTTGTTCGATTGGCAAACGACATTCGAACCCCCCTCTTCCACACGACTTTCTACACTGAGTTTGCCTTTGATAAATAAAATGGATAATAAAATAAAAGCTTTGTGATTTGTGAATGAATGTATTCTGTCCACAAAGACACTAGAGAGCTTTTAATTTGAAACAGACGCCAAGGTATGTTTTTGTAATGTTGCTTTTTGCTGAGATGCATATCACTTCATAACATTTGCTGTAATCGATTACATTTTCAAGTAACTTGCCCTACACTGACTGTGTACTGTTGCATGGTGCCGTATTGTGTTATGCAACTCATGCACGCGCTGTACACACATTCCACTACTAGTCCACTGGGGACTCGGTGATATGCTGCTGTATAATTCATAATACTGTGTGAGGTTTTTCACATTACAGCAGTCTCGCTGCCAGCAAACGGAGGTGGTGCTGCATTTGATCTAAACTATTATTGGCATCTGACAACAGGAGGAGTGCTTGTGTCTGCTTCGGTTATGAATATGAGCTGGAATTAGAGAAAACTGATTCACTGATATTTGTAATGTCTGTAAGATTACTAGAATAGCAGAAAAGTACTGACACTGGAGGCCACAGTACTGTCCGTCTCCCCTCCTCCCCCTCTCTCAGCAGGCTGCCTGCAGTGGCGACAATGCCTTGATAAAATATGCATCAGCTGTCTCCACTCCCCCTGTTTTTCTGTCCTCCCTCTTCCACCCATGGCCGAGCAGAAAACTAGACCAAAGCCAGGTGAAGTTGTCAGTCGAGACAGACGGCCATACAGTGTTTGAGCACCAGGGATCTCTTGCCTCACTGAGGTGTGCCTCTCCTCTAAATAATTATTCACAATGCTGGAAAGTGGCAGAGGCACAGGCTGCGTTGGAAGCAGAGGTGGATGAACATACAAAGTGTTCTGTGACCTGCATAAACCTGACATTCTGTTGTTTGACTGAAAGGACCCGGTAACTCCAACGTTGACATTTAAGTGGTATTCTGTATCCTCTTTAATAGATTTGTTCATTTCAGGTTTATTAAATATGATGGACATGATATGCATAATAATAACCGTGGCTGATTTGTAAATGCCAGACAAAGAACACTATGATAGTATGCCTAAGAACAGTTAGACTGTAGACTGTAAGTGATGGCAACTAAATGACAACAAATCAAAAAATAAATTTGATGAAAACTGAAGAATGAAAAAAAAAAACAGACCAAAATAAAAATGTGTGCTTCAAACTTTAGGTAAACGCCAGTTAGTGGACTTTTTTTAAACTAACTAACCTGTTCAGATGACATTAAGGCTCAAAGTTCTGTATAATTAACAGCGTTGTGGCATGATTGATAGGTAAGTGCAGTTACAGATGGCTCATTGGTGCATCCAGGCTTCATCCGGCCCGCCTTAGGTCAGCTGATGATCCACGTCTTTGCCGGTATTTAGATCAGCCGGGAGGCCAGCGCTACATATTTTTTCGGCTTCAAAACAGCACTTCGAAAACCTACTGGTGACATCACTCAGGCTCTGTCCATTCTATTATTGTATTGGACTATTTCCAAGGTCAAGAACAAACTTTGATGCCTAACATTTAATCTAACACGGAAGAGAATTCCTAAAAGTCTTACAAGCGAGCTAATCTTTATAAACAGAAATCTGCATATGAATGCAGCATCTGTAGGCAATAATAGACTTTGCTACTGGAAGCGTTCTGTTTCTGTTTATAGTCCGCGTAGTATTGACCGATCATGTTTAAATGGGCTTTGCTGTTGTCCTTATGCAGAGCAAAAGTGCCGTAATGCAATCTCGGAAACCCATTGACTATCATCTGACAGCGATTCAGCAGTTTATTTTCTTTTTATAGCAGCCGCGTGTCTTTCTCATCATTCTCGTGTATCAAGTTGCTAATCAGCCCGCAGAGGAAGTCATGTCCTGGATATCCATTATCAGTTTTCACTTGCAAACATTGGCTATCTCCCCTAGAGGCTAAACCATTATCAGAAGACAGCAATGAGCGATCTCCATCTACTAATGAAGACGTGAATAAAAAAAAAACCTTGACAGGAACAGTGTAGAAAACATCTTTAGTCTGCAGATGTAAACACTCATTCAGCACCTACATCCAGTGTTATATTTACTGTCCTCTGTCCCATGGCATGAAGAATCAAAACAGAAACTCTCAACTTCATAATTTTTACCAACAAAATATGACACAGGACTTTTAAGAAGTGCATAGTTCCTGGTATTACACGGTGTACAGACCACCTGATGTCCAGATTGTCTTTGTCTTGATCAGTTTGTACAGATCCTAACGAGTACATTACCACAGAGACGGCTGGCAGCTCACTGTAATGAGTAAGACAGGTTAATGGTGCCAAGTCAGCAGACGCAGTAAGGGTCAGCGAAGAGCGTTAAGTGGAAAACTATGGCGGGTAAAGAGAGAAAGTGAGAGAGCTTTTCCCATTCATTAGGGTTTTTTTTCCTCACAGAGCCACTCTCATAAAGACATTACACTACATGAAAGGTTAATGCACTTGTTTGGATTGTAAAATAATACTCTCTAACAGCTTTTGACCAAAACAGCACTCACAACATTTATACATTTATGTTTGGCATTTTATTTTATTAGCTCTTAAACAGGGAACACCAATCTAGCCGCACACCTTTATCAAAAAAAATAAATAAAAAGCTCGTCAATCATCTTTTAGAAGTCGTCACGTATGAAGTGTGAAGTCACATTAGTGTCTCTTCTTACACAAATCTGTTTAATTGATTCACTATTTGTCTCCCGCCTCAGTGATTAGGCCCATTAAAACTCTTTTAATGGGACAATCTCATTCAAGTGATTGATATTTGGGGAGAGGAAAGTACAGCTCCTTAGGGGCCCGGCTCTACTGGAGTTTGCAAAAACCTTGCAATTAAAAACTGTCTCGGCTAGATTTGGACAGAGCAAGAGGAGAAAAAAGGGGCCATTAGCAAAGCCAATTATGAATTGAATAATCAATACTTTGGAAAGCAATTATGAAATTAGCAAAAGTAATTACTTGGTTGAAAGGTGCCTACTGTATTTAGATCCAGGGCATCATTTTCTATTTTTGTTTTGTTTGTCTCCTTTGTTAGGAACTCTTGAAACCTTTTTAAACTGCCGTCTACTTCCTTTTCTCATAAAAGTTGAATTATATGTATAGATTTCATTCTTTGCTATGGAGAATATTATTTTCCCTCTGTATTAGCTTGGGGAGTGCAGGTAGCATCAGTATGATCAGGTTGTTGGAATTCTGAAAAGTGCTCCAGGCTATAGATTCAGTCTGCTTTACTCTAGTTCTCATGCCTGTAGGTAAGGCCGCTGGCATCCCCACTGGAGTGATCATCACAGGTACACAGTGTGTGTGTGTGTGTGTGTGGTGTGTTCACACAGTCACATACTTATTATAATCAAAGCCATTCCTCATTTGTTTGGTTTATGCACACCGCACGGCAATCTGCAGCCATTTGTTTTTTTGTAAAATGCCACACCACCGTCATCTATCACACGTGATCTCAGTAGATTAGCTGCTGGAGCCCAAACAATTTATCTGCCACTGACTGAAAGTTAGATCAGAGTACATTTATTTTTAACCGTGGTGCTCTAGCATAGTTCTTCCCCTCTCAATCCATCTGTGACCATGCATTTACTTTATGAGTAATTGGCAGCGTATACAGTACTTTAGGTCCCTTTCAGGTCCCAAAGCAGTATTTGATATGATATTTTTCATCAGATCAACAATAATAAAATCGTTTTTTTTCAGCCGCTTCTCCATTTTTCCATGAATAATTGCAACATGCTGATGTTTCACAGGTATAATGTTTAGCGTGTTAACATTTGCTCATGATAGAAATGCCATTGGCTTTGCATGAAAGTACAAAACAATGAAAGTGAAAGGTCAGGTTGGTTGTGGTCAGTTGTGAGAGGGTGGTTGTGTGCCAGATTTCATGGAAATTGGAGACACTTAATGTTAATGTCATGATGGCACAAGAGAAAAAGTCAGTGCATCACCGGTTAGTAGACTCCGGGGGTCATGAATGTTTGGACAAGTACATATGTAGTTATTGAGGTGTTTTAGTCTGGACTTAAAGTGAAGGACTGACAGACTGAGCGTTCCTGTGTCACTTCTATTACACCAGCAAAGCAGTCCTTTGACTCCTTGAATTCTCAACAGCAGCGAGAGATCAAATGAACTTCGATATATAACGAGCATTTGAAGTGTTAGTGTAGAAAAGCACACGAGGAGTAATGTGTCACACTGCATTACAAAATCTTCCCATGCTACCTTGTTAAAAGGTGGGAACACAAGGATGAAGAGTGATACCAGCTGGTAAAAGTGATGCAGAATTTTGCTATTTCCAATTAGATTTAAGGGAAAAGGGAAGAAGACGTTTGACCATATCTCTGCTGTCGTGGCTGGAAGGAAAAGTTTGTACATGTAAACAGTGTTTTCAGATTTAGCACCGTTAGTGTGGGCATTGCCTTAGCTTCTTCCCTGGAGGACACACGAATTACATAAAGTGAGCGAGAGACAAGAAAAGAAGGGAGAGAGAGAGAGAGAGAGAGAGAGAGAGAGAGAGAGAGAGAGTGTACAATGTCCTACTTGAGTAGGTGGATTAAAGAGGAGAGTACAGAGAACCCCTCTGATGATTCCTCATGTTTATTTCATGACACGAATCTTCAGCAAATAATCTCTCCTCCAGTGTTTGCCACCACAACATCCTGTCAATGCTCTGTGTTTGTGTTCTAAAGATCTCATAATATTTCATCCCTGACCTCTCAAACTAGACTAAAAGCTCTCTGAAGGATTAGATATCAGATGGTCTCTGGCTTGTTTTTACTTCTGTACATTTCCGATATTTGTCTTCATCTCCTCTTTTTCCCCCCCCTATATCCTATCAAGATTTCTTCTCATCGATTTATTTCTCCTCGTTCCTCCAGCCCTCTCACTCTTGTGCCTTTTCTCTCTGTGGCTCATCGTGCCTCTTCACGTCTTGCCCTTGGTTTGTTATGTAAGCACCACTCTCCTCCTTTTATCTCCCATGCGCTCATTGTTTTCTATCGCCATGGCAATCTCCTACAGACATCATGGCAATGAGTTGCAGATCCAACAATATAATTAATCTCCGAGATTGATCCAATGCTCACAAATGATGCAATTTACACTGATTGCTGACATATCAGAGGACGTTTAATCTTCATTTCTGTGCTATCCATGCCCTCTGCTGCTTGATGCTTTCTGCATAATTTTTCCATTTCATACTGCCATGAGCGTTGGGTTTAAGAGGAATGTGCTCACACGAGTACTTTGATGTGAACTATTTGGTTGAATCTTTGCCTTAAAGACTTTGTGTATCCCCACTGCACTTACTTTCCACTCCCTTTCCAACATCAATACCCGTCATAGGGCTCCATGTAGTGTGAGGTTTAGGGTTTTGCTCTGAGCTAATCTCTTGGTGTTCAAAAGCTGAAGGCCCACTGACTCTAGCCTGCTGACTCTCGCTCCACTGTCTCCCAGCAGCCTGTTGCCATGGTTACCTCAGCTCAGTGGCAGGCCGATGCAGCAGCCTAATGTACGATACAACCTCCTTCACTAAACACCAGTGCTTTTGTGTCGTTGTCATAAGCCACTTCCCTGACGCCCTCTTCTTGCCCCTCCAACCTGTCGCCGGAGCTTTGTGGAGCCTGCCTCGGACACCGTGGAGAAAATGACAGATGTGAATTAGCTTGTGAACGCATGCACGTGTGTGTGTGTGTGAAAGAGGCACACACACACACGTGGGGTACGAGACAGAGCAATGACCATCAATTTAGTTCCACTTGAGTCCATTAAACACACCCCCTCGGCCAAGTAATAGTGCATTTTGGCGTTTGTGTTGGCGCGTGGTCGGTATAGATATGCTTCAAATTTATGCCAGCAGAAAGAAGATAATGACCCAGTGGATGTGTCCTTGGAGGGATGAATCGAGAAACTGGGGGGGGGGCTGGTGGAGATGGGGGAGATTATGCAGGAGATAGAATGGCAAGGAAAAAAAGAGAGAGGTGGTTTGAAAGTAAGAAATGCTGAATGTGAGTAGGAGAGGGGGTAAAAACCACAAGAAGGCACTTGATAATGCAACAGTTGGACGTTGTATGCCCTATTAAATATAGACACAAACAAACACAAACATTAACTTGTCATAATTGGTGTTATAAGTCATTATAAGTAGTATTCTGAGGTGTACCCAGGGGTTTTCATAGGCTCACACTGTGGGCCTCCGCTCAGACAAAATCGAGACAAACTGGCACCATTACGGATACGTTGAATTAGAGATGGACATAGATATAGAGATGCATAGATATGTTTATCATGTTCATGTGTTCAGATTTGACTCAGAGAGGGACCTTCGATACAGATTTCAGAAATTGGGAACCGAAGGGGTCTTACTTGAATTGTCTCCATGAGCTGAGTCACTGCTGCAGCTCCAACTGTGTTGTTGAATGGACCGAATCTGATCTGACCAACCCACAATAACAAACCTCCCGTTGTTTTTTAGAACACTGGCATTCAGCTGTCTCTCTCACCTCATGTAGTACCGTCACGTCTCTACCTCCCATCCCCCGCAACTCTCCCTCGCTGTTTGAAATCTGCTTTCGACCGACAGGAACCTTTTTTTTTTTATAACGAATGATCTCCTATTTCCTCGGCACGAAAAGAAGATTATTTCTTTGCCTTTTCCAACATTCGTAAGACAGGAGATGCTCGATCTGTAAAAGGGTTTCTAGCATAAATGTTGTTTCGAAGCACACTATACTATTTTGTCGACACACTTCAAAGTGTACAGTGCTGCTGTCTCTCTACAATAATCTCTGTATTGCAACAACACAGCATATGAAAATAAATAGACCAAAATCAAATTAATTATATGCTCTGTGCTTTCCCATATTTGGATAATGAGGCCATGAGTTATTTAAAGTCAGTGGGATGGATGGAGGGGCAAAAAGAAATAGGCGAATCTTGCAGAGAGGGGAAAAAAAATATCAATGTCTCCCTCTCGCCCCAGGCTCATTGTCATCCCTAACAGTTTCATGTAATATTAACATGTCAGAGCAGAGAAGCAGAGCCTATCATGCCGCCTGTAATAATCGCCAACGGTTAGGACTACTTCGTAGCACAGGGAGGAGGCGAGCAGTCACACAGAATATCCCTCCTTCTCACCCAGTGGCCTATATTCACAGCCAGGTGGACCTCAGGCATCCCAATCCCTCCCCCGTGGCTATGTCTGATTTGGTTTGTGTCACAACTGCAGCAGCTACAATATTTCTGTCCTTCTTAAGCTCCACGGTGAGTTATCACTGCCATGGTAATGCAATAAAGCATCTAATTCACAAAAAGACTACCGTCATTGAAGTTTGAGTTTATAATGCAGCAATTGGAAACAGTAGTTTTCTGCAGGTTTTATTTAACCAACCGCAGAGATTATATATATTTCCTCATCTGGTTGGGTTTCTCCATGTTGTTACACATTATAGAGTTTTTTTTCATTTGATTCAGTGCTCTGTTGGTAGGCGAGAGAAAGACACATCATATCCACCCACTGTCTATAGCAATACAAGAGCACAGCTTTGTTCATTTCCCAGCCCAGCAAGTCGTCTCTAGTGTGGTTTCAAATGAATTTGTCCACGCATCAGACAAAACCTCCTCCGTTTCTATCCTACAAAAAAAAAAATGCCAATGCGAAACCCAAATGAATCAGATAGAGCAACATGTTCAATAGAGAAAGGTATAATGCATAAAGGCAATGTGAAGCTTTTCAGCTGTGAATAAAATAAAGCATTGTCTATAGAGTGATTACTGATGAGCCATAAAACAAGTGACAGGGAAATTATCTTGGTTCACTGAATCCAAAAAAACAACTTTCAGCCTGGACCAAAACCAGAACGAGACCTCGTTGTCTCCTCTCATCATCCACCCCGAAATCACACGGGGATCACGTTGAACAGGCAGCTGAGATCAAAGCTAAAACAATCCCATCATTATCTCAGCTATTCAGCTCCCACCAGGTGTGAGCTGACCTCTGGGTAATTTCCTACTTAATTACACTGCATGCCGCCATTTATGAAGCATAATGACGTTATCTCCCCTGGCTCTGTGCTGTTGGGACATAAAGGCAAACTCATATCAATCAAACCAAAGTGTTATACCCTTCAACACTGAGATGCTTGAAAGAAGTTATTAGGATTAGGTCTTCACAGCCTTTTGAAATGACGAAAAAATAAAGGGTGCCCGGTTTTTGAAATGTCAAATAACCCACAAAGAAAATTGAAAAAGTCTTCCATTTCACCTTGCTCAGTGAAGTACGACTTTCTATTTGCTTTTGGACTTGTTTTTTCTTGATTAGAGGATTCTCTGTTATACAATAATTACAGCAAAACCCTTCCAGGTATTAAAGTGCAGAAGTAGTTTCCCAATCAATGATCTCAAGTAAACCGGTATGAAAAAGATCAAGATCCGGAGAGGCGAACCGAAACCAGAAGTTCTGAGAAAACTTCCAAAATCATGTTTATATCAAAATAAATTGCTAAAAATGTGGTGATTATATATAAAAAAAATCTAATATTAATATTTATTTACTTTATTTTTATGGTCTTTAATGAGGTGAATATTATGGATAAAGAAGAAACCAAGATACGAGGACAAAAGTATACATGCTGCCACTGCAGTAAGCTTTTTATGGGAGCAATAGTTTTTTTGTTTTTTTTTGTATGCTACCAAATGAATCATGGGTTCTCTTTGGTTCACTCAAGCTAAGAGTGATGTAGAACATAAACGAAAAACCCTGAATGTGAAGTCAGGACATTCGTACCACTCTTTAGTCTGGCATAATGATCAAATAGAGAAATTCAGCGGACCTGTGCACAAGGCAAGAAAGAAAATCTGTGAAATCCCCACTGATAATTAGTGCATGCCTTAACAGGAATCTTGACTGAACCTATTACCCTATTTCTTGCGCTCAGACATGCATTAGTGGAAACCAAAGTGAGGCATTACTTAATCTTGAAGTGAGGTTATTCTGAACTTGCTGGCTTCTTAGCCGTTATGCAGGAAGAAGTGTAGAACTATGATTATGTGTCCTGGGAAATTCTCATACCTGAGGGGTGAAGCACTCTGAATTAACTGCTCGAGTAAATATCCAATGAATAAATTGATTAGCCAAACTGGCCTGACTTGATTTCACAGAGTAAACAGTGATTGTGTTGGAGCTCAGCTGCACTGTGAAGACAACTATATCCTAGTGCTGCTAAGAGGGGGGTGATGCGGTGTGTAAAATAATAATCTGATGAGTGCAGTTTGTCCCAGAGCTGTGAAAAGATAAATCACAATGGCTAGATACATGAGTGTCTTTAGAGTCTCTATATCTATCTATTTCTCTTTCTCTCTTCCCTTCTATGTCTTCTGGCCTGCATTCAGAAGCATAGAGGGCGCCATGACAGCTTTATTAATCACATCAATCATCGGTAACACCAGGGCGACCAAAGGGAGCTCTAATCGCTTCTCACCGAGCTGACTATTTCTTTTCTGACGGCCTCATTGCAGTCTACATTAACTTGACGATTGTGTGTGCGCGTGCGTGTGCCTGTGTGTGTGTGTGGGAGGAAATCTGATTGTCTGTCAGTGTATTCTCCGTTTGTAGCGAGGGCGTAGGGGAAAAGAAGTTGTTTCCTTGAACTTGTTTACTACAATTGCCCCTCAAAACTTTGTTATCCCACTTTCTTTTGAGGGAGAAGTAAAATGCTTCTGCCAGTTTCCTTGCTATCATCTACACAAAACCACTGACCTAAACTTCTTTTCTGTCTGTTTTTTTTTATATATATACCGTATAAATAAAATACTATTTTTCTGCAAGTGGTTTTGGTGGTGGTGAGTTCGTATGTGTTGTGAATTGGTGTTAGACCGACATATCCCAGGAGCTATTGGATGGAGTCCTTGAACATGCTACACAATGGTGTATTAATATTTTGCCTAAAGCATCACTGGCACAGTACAGCCGCACAAACTGCAAGCATGGCGGTATATTATATATAATAATATATATATAATATATATATATATATATATATATATATATATATTGTTTTTGAAGTCTGAAAAAAAAATGTACCGAGTGCTGTACTTCTATCAGTTTTTAAAACTTTGAACTCAACAAAATGATTGCTGGGATCTCGAAACACAACAAGCATCTCTGAGCAAAACCAGGCAACAAACACAAGTAGTCAGATAATCAAACAGGTTGAAAAGAAATGTTCAGGTTCATCAGATTTATCTAAGAGAAAAACAAAACTGTCAGATTCAACATTCTGGTTTAACTTTGGCCTACTGTACTTGATGTACTCGCCGCACACTTAACGGATTTCTGTGTTTTACCTCCTTTACTGTATTTGGTGCTGATTGATCTAGAAAAACTACCAGCTAGTTTACAACCCGTATGACTGTCTAAACACTCATGTTTTTCCCATTTATGATGTGAGTGAACATAAGTAGTTAGTCAGTCATACGGGTTGAAAACAAGTTTTGCAGGTTAGCTACCAGTTCCTAAATGTTATAACCATGGTGAGTAAAAAGTTGGGCAATCTTGAAAAACCATGGTTTTCCTTCAGTAGGTTCTATCAAATGTGCCACTTCTGATTGACTTGTTTACTGTGCTTGCCAGTCTCCATTCTGGACGGTTTCTTTGTTTTTTTTGGACGAGAAGCGTCAGTCTCAAGCAGGTTTCTGCTAGATGTTTTGGCGCTGCATTGCCGTGTCATTCACTGTCATCAATCAGACAGTTATTTTCATGAAATATCTCGATCTCAACACCTTATCTGCTTTTTGAACATCATGTCTTCCATCTTAAATATCAGCCAATCTCAATCGCAAAACTGGCACTCGCAACAGTCCCGAGGTTTCCATTTCACAGAATCTGAGAACATTAGCATAATATTATCTGTTTGTGGTGGTGTGATTCCTTGGCAAGCATACAATGCCTCATTAATTAAGCATAACATGATAGGCATCCCTCACATCCTGTATAGTTTCAGCTGAGCAGGCAGATGGTTCATGATTTCTTAATGGAGAGAAATACTTAGCACGGCATGCTGGCTGCTTTGACAGATCAATAGCAGCGAGGAGGGGAAATTCAGTGTATTGCCCTGCGTGTGCATTGTTTTCCAAATGGGGCTGTTTGTCAGAATGCCACACCACTTGCACGGTGTGTATTAAAAAGTAAAGGCCACACATGAGACTTGTTCAAAGTCAGGAGAGTTAGCGTCCTGTGAATAATAAAAAACGGATTGCCTTGTCAGAGTTAATGCCCCAAGGAATTTAGCTTAGTCATATGAGAATTGAGAATGAAAATAAAAATTGTTATGCCCGTAATACGTGGAAGACATCTCTTTGTTTCTCTGCTCAGAGGCTCTGATGAGAGTTCTGCCGGCTGGCAAAGAGGCTAAGGGCAAGCCATGGCTGTGGGCAAAGCTCCATCTGATAGCAAGTGTTGGACTCGGTCGCAACACGTGTCTGTGGTTTAGAGCCCCATGTGCAGACATACACTGCATGCACAGACACACATACACCCCGATCTTCGCACAGTTTTCCCTCTCAGTGTTCTACTTGGACATCTTTCAGCTGTTTGAGCTTGTGCTGTCTCATCGTGTGATTGATAGTGATTGATTAGACTCTGCATTTTGGAGCCATCGTGCTCTGTTGTTGTTTTGTTTTTGCTGATGTATTGAGTGTGGTGGCAAACCATTGTGAAAAAGGTTTGAACTCCTGAATCCAGGCTTTTGAAAAAAGTAGCATAAGGTGTTTGGAGCCAAAATCAACACTCATGTCTACAGAAAAACAAAATGGAAATATGAACACAGGGCTCAAAATGACTGAGTTCGTAAAGTGTGTGTAAAAGGTGACATGATGCAGAAAAATGTGTCCACATTTCATCACAGTTTCTCGAGATAACCGGCCAAATGAAGTTGAACCGATGTCGCATTTTCAGTGGAGCTATACGGTTTATTATAAAGAACATGGTGCTGAGCATTTTTGGTTGATAGACAGGAAACTGTTATACTTCACTGAGACGCCCACATATTTGCCTGAATTTAGATTTTATGGCTCCATTAACTGTGAAGATGGCAGCAAGTGGTAAACCCAAATTAAAGCTCTCATGCACTACCAGTAACATATGGAGGATATCACAGATGCTACTGTTATTTTCACAGTCCAGTGATTTGCTGCTAATGTTGCCATCTCGCAGTGTAGTTCATGCATGTTGTAATGCAGCAGATATAAAACAACGAGCCACAAAAATTAAAATGAAACATCAAAGCAATGAAGCACGTATATACACAGAGTAATGAAGTAATAAAGCTGAATGACAGTGACTTGAGAACATTTGTACTTCAGGAGTAAAAACACATTTAAATGTGTTTCCGACTGCCGGGGATGCATACTTCAGAAGAGACAGTTTAAGACGATGGAATAGTTTCTTAAACTTATTTTTTAGCCAACCTAGCGCTGTTGTCCGGGGTAAACTAACTATGCCAACTAACTAAAATAGTGAACTTTATACCTGCTAAAGATCAGCATGTTCCCTCACGCCACAACGCCACCAGGCACATTTCTGTCCTGGCACTGTTTTGATCAGTTCTCCATGCAACTTCAAACCCCAACAAGAGCGTTTCAGAAGCCAGACTTTGTTAACTTGTTCAGATTTGGTTGTTTCTTCCTGGTCTGTGTGCTTCTAAATATGTAAATGTTTTTCCCATTTGGCTGTTTTTACGATCATAAGTTTGCACTGGGGTGTTTTATTTTGAAAATCCACAAGATTCTCTATGCCGTTTGCGTGTCTCTGTGCAGGTCGGTTGACGCAGGTTGCTCGTGACGTTCATCAGAAACAGGACAGCTGCGTATTCTCGGCAAAAACAGAGCAAAATGCTGCTCCTGAAATGGACTGCGGTGCTTCTGGTGGGGTTTCAAATCGCATCCGTGCCAGGTGGAATTTAGTCATCACATGGCTGCCGATTCTTGGATTTGTTAAAAATCCTCTGATGCAGGTGGAGAAATCTTATTCCTCAATACTAATTAGTAACTTTTATGTTCTATTCTACATTACAGTGGCATGACATGACAAACACGACTTACGACTTAATATTTCTTACGATAAAGTTTCACTGTTTTAATAACAGTTCTAAAAGTTCTACGTGTTCTGTCGCCTGCTCGCCTGCCATAGTTCTCAGTGCTTGTGGATCTAATGAAGTTTGATTTCTGCCCACACCTCATCGCTTCAGGGGAGTCTCCAGGGTCGAAGTACACACAGCTTCAGACTCACACACACACACACACACACAAACACTTCGCCTTTTTATCACTGTCATGTTTGACAGCACCGAGAATGAGAGCTGTTCTCTCATTTATGTCGTTTGTGTACACGAAGATACCGTAAAAATTGTGTGACAGGGTCTGAAGGGAAGACACTGACACGAAAAAGTTTTTTATGTCACCCACTCATTTACATGCCTGCTACTGACAAGGCTGCTAATGAGGCAAATGGAAGACATGCCACTGTCACTTTTTCTTTGTGTGGAATATGTTTTCCTTCATTGGTGTTTAATCTTCTTCCCTGCTCTCTCGCTCTTTTTCTATTTTTCCACTTTTTGATTCGAACAGCTCTAATAACGCCCTTATCTCCGCTCCCTGGTGCAATTCATCACCGTCTTCCCTCCTGTGTGGGCAAACAGGAGCTATCGCGCAGCACGCTTCTCAGCATAGCTCGCCGAGACGCGTTAATGAAGGTCAGCGGGCCACTTCACACTCATGGCTGCTTCCACTGGGCTCTCACCCACCTGATACCCTCCTCACTCATCCTCAACCCTCAGACAGTCCTCCTCGAGAGGTCTGTGACAACTCCCTGCTTCACATTATCCTATCAGGTTAATTTGAGCTGCACCCGCAGAGGAACTCTTCAGCTTGATGCTAATGAGCTAAGACACTATGAAATGAATGAGAACTTTTTATTTTAGCTTTCACTTTTCATTTCTCTGGGTGGAAACGTGGAGAGCAGACACGTTGCACAGTGCAACCCAGAGTTGGATTATAAAATAAACATTCTTAAATGGATTTCTGGAGATTGATTAAAGTTTGAAAGCAGGGGGACATTGGAAATTGGGAGATGCAACCATCTGTGCATAGCAAACATTGATAGGAAAAGTACAAGAAAAAAGTGCACTGTTAATTTATGGAAAGTTTGGAGATATAAGCATTGATACAAAATTTTAATTTAAGTGAAAAGTAACTTAAGTGAAACTCTCCCTCAGTGAATAATGTTGCAATCTGTGCAATGGTCAAAGTGCTGTTAATGCCACAATACAAGATGCTCTGTGATGAAATTAATTGAAATACGTTTTTAAGAACACTGTCATGATCTCTCACATTTACTGTAAGCAAAGAAGATTAAAAACAAACAAGAGTTGACACTGATGCGTGACAACTCATCGTAACAAATCTAGCTAAATATCTTACTTCAAATCTCAAACTTTATGCACATCTGTGTTAGTTAACTTCCATTGGTGACACATGAAATCGTCAGTTGATGTTTGATGTACTTGTGCCTAATTCAGTCAAACAGTGCGGTTACACTGCACTTGCTTTGTGATCGTTACAAATAATAATGCAAAATAAGTGAGATTCATCTTTATTTTTCTGTCTTGGTCTCGACTCTGTCTCTTTTCATTTGGACTTTGAGAGAGGTGCAACCTAATCAGCTAAGCATGGAGAGTATTTCCAGACACTGTAAATATGATTGTATTCAAAGAGTTTTAATGACATGAAAAGGTTTTTTTTTTACTTTAAACAGTAAGTAGAGTATGGTTAAAGTATATCTTGATTGAAATATGAGATAAAACTACTTGCTGCGGATGGATAGTTGCTAGTATGAGTATTAGATTATACAATGGTGAAGCACCATCCTCTGTGACTGTAAGATTAGGCTTCTGCAGCTGGTATAGCTTCACTAATGCCTGGTATTCATTTCATTGGAACCCTGACAGTATACATTTCCACATGCTTCAGTATAATCAGATGATCTTAATTCATTTGTACGGGTTCGGATACGGAAGAATTGCTTTGTTCCCCTAATTGGTGTAATGCAGATGCAAATGGAGATTCGGGTAGTAATGAGTTCTTATTGGATTAATGGCGTGTCACTACTACTAACTTATTATTTGAGGATTATCGTTACAGCGGGTGATGTCCACTCTGTCCTGCTCTGACTTGATAAAAATGAAAAGAGATCATTGAGAAAATCCTGAGAGAAACTCCACACATCCCTCTTTCGACCCGCTGCTCGACTTTATTTCACTCAAGGTTTTCGCGACAGAGATTTGTAAGCTATTAACACAGGCTCGACCTTTCCCTTACATCACGTCACCTCTGGGAGAGCGGGTTGAATGGGGCGTGTTTGATTTAGCCGCGGTGACAGCTCCGGATTCATGTACTCTTTAAGGATTTTCTAAAAGACAACAGAAAGTCTGCTGAAAGCCCCAAGCTAAGGCATGATGGGTGAGCTCATAGCACCATCTCCTCCTCATCAACAAAGACTGTAGCTCACTAGAGACTGCGGGAATGTGACATGTTATTTCTTGAGAGAAAACTGATTATACACTGGGAAATGTTGATTGATTTATTTTATTTTTTTACTTTTTTAATTTTCAACAATGTTTTATGTCTTTGTCTGAGAGTTTTTTTGTTGCTCCCAGATGTGGCTCCATGTAGAGATTGGCTGGCTGGCACGTGGCATCGTCTGCAGATAAGAAAGATGAGAAGAGAGGAAAAATATATTAGCTAAACAAATCAATAGTGCATTTAAGCCTCCAGGAGGCATCCTAAAAAAGAGTAATACTCCGAGGCAAGTAAACATCCACAGCCTGCTCTAAACGGCTCGCATAAACACGCACGCATACACACACACACACACACACACAAACAAACACACAGAAATTCGTTCCTTGATGGTCCCACAGTAGCTGACTGTGAAAGCAACTGGCACAGCAAATCACACAAAGTAAGGCATATGCGTATGGGGAATGGAGGTGATCTGTTATTCCAATGATGTGGGAAATTTTATTAGAGGGGAAATAAGAGGAAGAGGAGATGGCTCCTGTGCACTGAGTTTAGTTTCCACTGGACTATTTCCAGTACAGCGAGGAGAAACAGCAGGACTACTATATTAAATAAATACAGCCAAAGTCAGTCTAAAGCCTCCGTGATTGCTAATCAGATATGATTTATCGTTATTGTTCTTCCTCTGAACTATCCGCTCTGTGTTTTATCGTCTTCTTTTGACTGCATGCCTGCATGATGTTCTGAGCAATCACATTATTCCCTCCTCCAAAAATGAGAAATAATCAAGCTCCGATTGGATATGCAGTACAAGAATTCACTCTGACTATTTCGGAACATTTTGTGCATTCACATTCAGTAACCTCTTTTGAACTGTTATCTGCATGTTTGCTGGAGAACGAATGCGATCTGCACTTACTCAGTTCACTTAAATGCCTCAAGCCACAAGCCACCAGAAGATCACACGCGTTCACTCAAGATAGAAGTAAAGACTAAAGTGATCCCTCCATGAACTGTTGAAACTATGTCCTCACCTGTGAGGGGATAACTTACTATTTATCCTGTGTGATTGCTGTGCTGTCTGCAATGTTCTGGTGTTAGCTGACTGTTCCAATCCAGACAAAAACATCGATATCAGAACAATCATCGGAAATTACTTTCATTGGAGATCTGATGTTTGTTCATCTTTTTTTAATATCCAATTTTCAGTAGTTTGAAAATTCTTATGTCTGGCCATGATAGCTATGGTATGGTTCAGGGTAGGGGACATTTGTGATTATGACAAACAAACAGTGTCTGGGTAAGAGTACAGTTAAGAAAATAAGAGATTTGGTTAAAGAAAGATTATAATAAATGCTTATGAACTGTATAACTGAAAAATTAGATTCCCAAATTATATTATATAATATATTTCCAGAGTTATTAACTTTCTGTGGCACTGTGCTCCATTATTGACCAAATAATTCCACATTGTACGGAGCCCAGGAACTAAACTCAGGAGCTTAAAACTGTGTTTGTGTTTCCAGCACATCTGCACAACCACGAAGATTAGGCACGCCAGTCCTGTACCAGATTAAAAAAAACAACAACATTGTTTGAGATGCAAATTTCACACGCAGTGAAACGACAACAGAGAGTCGTGTTGCCCTTTGTTATTTATTGTGGTACAATGTTTGGATGGATGTAATTAAATGATGCAAAAAGAGACCCGCAGAGGCGAGAAGGGAGACTGGAAACTGAAAGCGGGGTGCCTGTTTCTAAAATAGCAATGTGCTGCCAAGTGTTTTATGGTTGTTGTTTTTCTGCTTGTGGTTACAGTGTGTCTGTACTTTTTTGACACTAAGAACTGAGGCTGAGGGTCTAAATTTGGACTTTTTGATCCTTACTTCCTAAAAGTTCCTACAGGCTAATTGTTTTGTTTTGGTACATATCTCTGCAAGACACCTGCATAAAAATACAATTATGATATAGCTGCACTGCGACTCAGCTGTAAACATGGGGCTTTATCTGAACTTCAACTTCACTTTGTTATTGTGTATTTGACGGTCTACCTTTAGGAAAAATGTGTTAACAGCATTATTTTTTTATTTTCATCTACATATTGAGCCTGCAGATGTTTTTCACTGACCCAATGTTCTGCCCTTAATATTGGCAGTTTTTGTAATGATTGCAAAGTTGACCCAACACCTTCACACCACATATCGTACAGCCACGAACGGTGTTTCATTGTGAGACACATGCTTAATTTGCTTGGGCTGCTGCCACTCCTGATTTGTGAGAGAGGCTTCTCTGCCTCAGCAATGTGTCAACACTCTAATTCTCTCCTGCTCAGCCTCAGGTCAGCTACTTCTTCCATTAAACTCACATAATCCATGGCCACTGAGATTCCCACCTCATAGAAAAGTGCTCTACACTTGTGTAATTACCCGAGCTTTCTTTTTTTTTCCCTTTTTTTTTTCTATGGTCCACTGTCTATCTCAAGGGGTCTCCCTCTGTAGCAAAAGGAACAATTAATTTTGGGTCACTGCTGTGGGGCATTTGGAAATTAAAACGGTCTCCCTCTTGGATTATTCCTGCTAAAATAAAACAGCTTGATTACTCCCTCAAGATTTTTTCACTCTGTTCATTTCCCTAACCTCTAGTAGCTTTGATAATGGATGACCAACCCCTTGATAGTTTTTTGGAGGCTCAAACTTAAAGTACTTTTGTCTTTTGTTTTCTCGTTTACATTCTGCAATACCTTAGGGACTGTAAAGGCTGGACTTCATGTTTCACATGTTTCGCAATACCCTCCCCTGTATTATTAATATATATTACTGATCTAGAGTTGCGCTCCTATAACAGTGTTGGAATCATGATTGTCAGAAGAAGATGCAGCAACACCAGAGATGCCATCTTGTTTATTCTGTGCAACATCAAAACCATGAGGCTACATTACTCACGATGCAACTCATCTGCAAACAGTTTGGTTGGGGATTCAAATATGTTATGCTTGTAGTGGATAATGTCGAGCCTCGAGATGCTTTCAGTCTTCAGTCCCAACAAAGCAGCAACCTCCGGTGCTGGGAAGCCAATATGGAAGTGCTAAAAACTGTAATCCCTCGAGCGGCCACTTGAGGCTGGCTGCAGAAGTGAGGCAGTCTCCAGAAACACTGTATTAAAATACTTCACAGCAGAAATAAACATGGTCACATGATATTAAGGCTTAAAGTTATGCATAATTAACAGCGTGGCCTCTTTGATTGACAGGTAGGTGGCTCATTAGAGCACCCAGGCGTCATTAGATCTGCCTGAGGTCTGCTGATGACCCACATGTTTGCCGATATTTAGATAAGATGGGAGGCGGAAGAAGCAGTGCTTCCAACGTGGAGGTGACCAACGGCCTCATATTTTCAGCTTCAAGATGGCACGTCAGAAATCTATGGCTAATGTCACTCAAGCTCTGTCCATTCTTTATACTGTCATTGATCCCAAGTGAAGTTATATCTACATTATAAACGTGACAAACAGCCATATTGTGGTACTCTTCTATACACTAAATCTCAGAAGGGGAAGTTAAATGAAGGTATGAATAAGGCAGAAAAAAGGCAAACTTTAGCAAAAAAATAAATATAATTCCCTTACCATTTTCTGACCAAGCCTCCCTACAGTAATAATTTCATACAGTTCCTAAATTTTCAAAAAATAATAATATACATTTGATATTTGTGTTTATGTGTTCTCTGGAGCCATGTAATGGTCTGCTGAAATGTTAAAACAAAGCCAAAAGCAGGATTAAGTGTATTCTATCGCAGTGTGTGTACATCAATGTCACGTGCAAATCAATGTTCTGCCACAATGCTTTAATGAAAGTGATGAGTAGCTTTTGGATCATCAGTTGTATCTAGACCTCAGTGCAGCTAATAGACTCAGAAACACTGACCAAAAATAGACACTTTTGTTCAAATTGCTACTTAAGCCCATTAGTCGAGGTGCTCGCATTCAACGATCTGCCCACAGACAAGACAGCCTTAAATCTATTTTGAGAGAAGTTTTAGATCGTCTCTCCTGTCAATCATCACCACAGCTCCACTTCATCTTTTCCTCCAGTATCTTGGAAAAGTGAGCGGGGAAAACGGGCAAGTGCGGGTATATAGCACGAGCATGCCTGTCCTGATTTAATTAGACTAATCCTGATGGCAAAGACGCTCTCCGAATTCTATTAACCTCACTGGAGAGAAAGGGAAACTCAGCACGACCCTGTTGAAATATTTACGGGTGAGATTTACATTCTCCGTTGGGCTGCGGGCATCGGGAGAAAAGGTGGAGATGGGTGGGGGGAAAAAAAGGAATTGAAGGATCATCCAGGAGGAGACCCAGTGGTTCTAATAATCTCTTACATACTATTGAATTATGAAAATGGAAAATGAATAAATGTAAAACATAATCTCTTGACTGTATGTTGACTGCAGGCACAGTGGTGGGACAAGAAGGAATCGCAGCTACAGAAAGTGGGAAAAACAAACAGGATCTCATTAAAGATACAATTTAATTTAACCATAATTTTAAATACCAATAATATAAGTATAAAACTGCCCTCTGTTATGTAACTTCATGCAAGCATAATTAACATTATCCCCAGCTCTGAATTAAAGACTATATTAGGAGCTGATGTACAGTACGTAGGCCTTGGACTGCTTTCTGTAGACACAAAGGACATTTCTCGCCGAAGGCAATGACATGTAAGCAGGGCTCGTTAACAGTGTAGAAAATGTCATACTCATTCTGTTTTTCTGGTTCAATGATAAAAAAACAATGCGAGGGCACGAGGTGCACTTCATTTGACTCTTGCTACACTTTTGGGATCCCAGCGAGATGCTTCGAGCGTTTAATTTCCTCACCTTAGCGACAGTCAGCCTATCTAAAAAGAGTATTTAAGCGCTGTCGCATGAGGTGTTATCTTGATGTGTTGACAGTTCTCGGGACAAAGATAATGAAATTTGAGCTCAAAGGGGAAAATGAAAAACGCAGAGATAAGTATTCCAATTTAGCTATCAAACATTTAATTGAAAATCTTCCATTTTGACCGCGCAGACGGATTTGTGGTTTGAACGAGGGTGAGGTGCTGAGCAAGGTCAATGTTGAAGACCCTTCAGAAGAATCTCATTACAGAGACATTCTGATTTAGGGAGGTTCTCTCTCTTACCCAAAGGAGGTGAACTACATGCTTCGACAGGTGATGATAAGATTCTCTGTGGGGCTTGAGGCTGAGTGTGCACATATGTTTTCGTCCCGGGGTGTTGTGTGATAAACATGTTTACCTTTATCTGTATTATTAGACTATTATAAGAGTTTACTGAAGGTTATTTAAAGTCCATGTAAAGTAAGACTATGTGTTCTGAGTTTATCAGACCAAAGAAATGTGTCAGATGAGTTCAGAAAATTACATGACTAACTTTGAAACACTCTGAGATTAATTAATGTCTATCTCTCTGCTTGGGGTGCAGGGGTATGCTCAGGGTGGCCTCAGCGTGTCATCGAGCCACCCTTTAAGGACCGCCCACAGAATTCTGGACTGAAAACCTCTTTTCACATGTTTTCAGCAACTATTTTCCAACATATTTACTGTATTTTGATCTCCGAATTGCCTTTACATGGACTATTTTTCAGAAAAATACCCAGATTAAAAAAAAAAAGAAAAGAAGAAAAAGAAGCAGGTTGCTTTAATTCCGTTTTCAATCGGGTTTTATTACCCCTTCATGCAACAGCTGTGTTTTCCGCTAGAGTAGGATGCTATTCACTCGCTTCAGTCTAGAAGAAAGCTCAGATAATGCTCCAGGTATTAAAAAGTGGCACTAAAACATAAATGAGCTGTTGATTATGCACCCTTAGCCCTGAAGGAAATCAGCCACTTCTTTCATGTCTGTAGAAACTTCTCAAACTACTTCTGCAGCATAATCCACTTTTCTGCCGTCCATCTGTGTGTTCAATATGTTCCAAAGAGTCACATTTTTACCAAACTACTCCAGAGCCTCTGGGATTGCAATAGAATGACACAGAAGCAGTGTATTTAGCCGTTTTTTTTTTTTTTTTGGCAAAGCTATGATAACATACGGAGCATAAGGATGGACGGTGGAACAGTGGATTATGCTACAGAAGTGGCTTGAGCACATTTCTGTGGATGTTTCATTACTTTTCTCCACCACTGTGAAAACTTGTCATGTCTGGAATCCATTCTGACTGACTGAATTCAAGCTTACAAATAGCTGGCGTTCTTTGTCAGGAAACAACAAGTCCTGCCACTTTTCATTCCCACGGAGGGTGAGAGAAAAAAAAAAACACAAACACTTTCTGGAATGATTTTGAAATCAGTTCACACTTTGTATGACAGCTTCAGCGTGAAAGCGCTTTTCCCTTTTACCTGCTCACACTTCACCTGAGTGACACACAGATGTGGAGGGGGCCGTATATAAGAGGAAAGAATAAAAGATTTTTTTAAAAAGCGAGCTGTTGGATGCACTTGCCACTTTTTACCATGAGCTGGATATAACTGTGCACAGGGGGAAGAAAACTTCTAGGTGCATGACATGTTGTTTCACAAATTGTATCACAATGAATCGTATTTCCAGTTTTGTGCTGCTGTGAGTGGACGATAAGTAGCCAAAATGCTATGACAGTAACCGTGCCAATGACAACAGCTCGCCACTTCAGATATCAAAGATGTTGCTGCTGTACCTCTTGGCATTCATTGCTCATCCTAATGAATCTTCTCCTCCCAGCGGTTACACTCCCACCTGTTCAACAGTTGCTCTCTAATTGACACTGACTGGATGTTGTCACCCAGCGAGGGACCGTTAATGAACAAACTGCTGTTAGACCACTGACTATGCTAAGCTAGCGCAGTGCTTGGAGTGATGGAGGGCAGGCACCCACGAGCTGTTTCCCTCCCATCCCCAGGCCCTCCTGGGGTGGAAGCCAGGCCTTTCATCCCCACTCAGGACTCCTGCCAACAAAACAGTGAATAATTCACAACCTTCTGGATGGATCAGCTATAACAAAGTCTCTTCGGCTTATTCAACACATTCATGTCAACATATAAAACGTGTACATATTTTTGTTCCCTCACAAAAAAGAAAGCCCCTCAGAGAAGACTGTATGAAGTGTTGACTATGCAATAAGAAAACAAATGAGCAAAATAACATCAAGTGTAGATGATCCACTTTTAAACATGTGAATTATTCAGCATCTTATTATCACTGGTAAGCTTGTATTGCCTTCCTTGGAAACTGGTTGCAGGAACACAACAATTGTGCATTGACAATTCATAATTACCATTTCCTCCAGCTTTCCCATCAGTAGCAAAAAAGCAAATATTAGGCTGTTTGAAATCAATGTTAATTGGTCTTGATTGGGTTTGATCATCCCCGAAGCTTGTATCTGAAGGATTGCCAAACTGTTCAAATGTTTTTTTGACTCTCATATTTGCAACAAGAAAAGTTTTAGTGCTGCAGCACATACAAGTCAACAAATACAAAAAAAAAAGAAGAGGTGGGAGTGAAAATAAAAGATGAGGTGGAAATGTATATAATTACAATGTCAGCACATCGCCATATGCTTCTTGGCAGCATAGAGGGAAGAGAGGGTAACGCTGTGTGAACCACAGCAGTTGTGCGTGGCAGGATACAAACTTCTCTGTGACCTTGTAATGAATGCTGACAATGGCTATAGTTTGCGACTTCAACGTGCAGAAAAAAAAAAGCCATGATTAAAATCCCTTCTGATGTTTCTTTATCAGAACCTTTTGGCCTCCAGCCTCACTAGTCACCTCATTGCCCAATTAGCTCCCATAAGATAACAAAGACTAGAAATAACTAGCAGTATGTTTCACACCTACATGCTCACCAAGATCTCTCATTACAGATCTCTGTGACCTTTACAGTGACTTTTACTGCCCACTAACTTCTGTGTTCAATCTATTGCCGTGAGTACAGCGCCATAGCCTGATGTGCACCTCCACAGAAATGTAACTACACGTCTCAGTGGTGCAAACTGCAACCGTGTTATAGGTCCGTTCGGTCCGCACACGCACACAGATCAACAAGCGCACATAGGAAGCTGCCTCGCTGTATGACATGTTCTCGTCAATCCCCTCATCCTTTAGTTTCAGGGTGGTGAGGGGAAAAAAAGAAGGAAAGAAGCAAAGACAGATTGAGGAGAGAAATGAAGGAAAGTTTCAGCAGAAATAATAATATTTCAAGTACTGTAGTTGTTAAAGTTGGGCCCAAAACTGGGTCATAGTTTCCTAAATCACAAATAAATTTAGCTTCCGTTGTCATTGGCTGTGTACGTAACAGATTTGTAATCTGGGAACTTTCTGTACACAGGCTTGTATCTTCGACTTCTATCAAAGAACCAGATATTTTCTAAAGGCTTGCTCCACTTCTGTGCTGATGATTCAACCTGAAGCTATTTGTGTCCATCCACTCCAACTATTAGTCACCTACTACTGTCTATGCAGAAAATGAATGCGACTCTTACCCCCAGAACCAGAGGTACTCTAAATCACTCCCCCTCTTTGCTAACTTTATAGCTATCATGGCTGCCATTATCATGATGTTGATGTTATCACGTAGACGATTATAGTATCATCCCCTCCCTGACTGGATCATTGCGGGAGCCAAAAAAAGAAACAATTTGTGTCCATTACATAGTATTTCCTCACAGTGTGAGAGGAGGAGGAGGAGGGTTTGATAACATCACATCTGCCTGTGAACAGTAGTGAAGACCTCATAAACAGGAGCCAGGATCTCAGATAAATCAGCACCTAAATGTCAATATGGCCTTTGGAACGCTGTATTTATAGCTCGGCTACATCACTGAACCCACTCGTAGCCACTCTGTATGTTTTCTGGCTCTCTCGCCTTTGTTTGCTCTGCACTTCATGTGGGCATCAACAAGCGAAAGCCTGAAGTTTTGTGTTTGAGAGGCTTTATGTGGCCTAATGCCAACACCTAGTTCTCAAAAAAGACATTTGTCTTTTAGGCATAAATATGCCGCTCGCTCTTTGTTTTCATTTTGAAAGAAAATGTAGGTCTTGAACAGCGATGATCTTTATATTATTTCTCCATTCTTCAGCTTGGAATAACAATTTCTTGGTTTATTTTCCAGGTCACGGCATGCGTGTATTAAGGGAAGCTTTGACCTTTGTTGCAATATATAGACTTTTTTAACATGTTGCTGACACTTAGGGTTATTGATATGAAATAATGCCAGAAGGCCACATGGATGGATATAATGAATGAGACTTTTTTTATAGCTTCCAAATCTGGATTATTAGTGATATGGAGGCCATTAAAACAAGCTTTATATATCATGAAGCAGACAGCGTATGCCTGCTGCAGCTGAGTTTACTTGATAACTTGTTTTGTCTGCATCCTTGGCTCGTGTCAGGAGGTGAATGTGACTTTGTCAAAATGTGGATGTGCTACTGGTATTAAACAGCTGGCTTTGCTCAGATCAGCCTACAGCTTTGATCCTTTACTGCAAAGGTTGCTGAAAGTCACGGTCATGAAGAGCCTTTCGGTAATGAAAACAAATTATGGCTCCATCTCAAGCCTCATCCCCTTTTCTAGTCTTCCCTATACATTATATTAAAAAATACATGCAAAGTCTTGTTTACTAGCAAAACCTGACTGAACATCAGGTCTTGAATCAATAACAAAACAAGCTAACTTGCCCGAAATGGACCTCTATTTAGAACACAAACTATTGCTTGAATTGTCTGGGATCATGGTTCCAAAATTGGTTTGAACATGCAAAAGGAACATGTGGTGTGGACATTAATATTTGTGTGCTGGAGAAGCCCTGGCCGATCTCAACAGACCCCAGGGCCAACAGAAGTGTTCCCAGATGGGTTGCCTGAGGCTGGGAAAGGAAAGAGATGCAGCCTTGGCCAGGCTGACCAGAAAACCAAGCAGGGATATTCATCATGCTTATGTGATCAACATGATAAGTGTGGCAAAGTGAGGGGAAAAAAGTCACGGAGGGGTGACTCTATTAAATAAAAATAAGTTCCTGTATTATTAGTCACTGGTGGCTTGTCTGGGAGTAAATCTTACATTGATGAATGTTCACATTTTGGGTGCTGTATTTTCAGGAACAGGGAATGGAAGTTATATCGGTCAATAATGCAAAACAAGTAAAACTCTTATTTTATTTGAACAGACATATAACCTTGGTCATAAATCTATAAAAAGGAAAGCTATTTGTTTTACTCAGGTTCATGTGAGTGTGTGTATTTGTGTTCATATGTGCCAGAAATCAGTCAATCAAGATCCACCTTTGTTTTATTGTGAGTGACGTGTAATAACAGATAATTGGCTGGATCAATTTTAAAGGCATAAGACTAGAGAGAGAAAGATTTAGACATGTGGAGAGTATGTGACGATGAAGGAACAGGATGAGAGGATGGTTAGAATATTGACTAACCAACAGGACTTCACAATAAAAGCATAATCAGATGGCTGAAATTGCCTATCAGAGGCAACAGTGTGATAACATTAAGATGGGGGCATCTTTCATTTCAATCCCTTAGCACCCTAAGTTATGGGATAAATCATTTTAATGCATGCCATCAGTATTCGCTCAAGTTAAACAGGCCTCTTGTGAGCAAGCTTATTCCATGGTGGAATTGTATTAATATTCATAACAGAGCACTTCTCTGGATGGAGCCATATGTTTATACGTGTGGGGAGAAGCACAGAGCATCTGCTGACACTCTGGCTCGCCAGATAAGATGCTACCCGGGAAATGAGCTTTTGTTAAATAATCTGTGAAGTTTCAAGATGAGAGAAACTTGGACTTGAGAAAGACAAATGAAGGCATATGTCAAGCACATGTATGACATTAGAGTGTGGGCAGATTACTACAAAAATCAATTACTGACTTTGGTTTATTCATTAAAAAAGTAATTACATCACATTCACTACTCAACACAAAGGTGTCTTTAAAATCCAAAGCATACACGCCCACATCAGATTACTGTATAACGCCCTCCTGACAGGCCTCTCCATGATTCAGAACATGGTGGTGCGCCTGGTTTTTAATCAGCCCCAAAGGGCACGTTACCCCGCTGCTCATCGAGCTCCGCTGGCTGCCTGCCCACATTAAATTCGAATCGCTAATGCTCGCCTACAAAATAGTCTCCAGTTCTGCACCCACCTGCTCGGATACCCTTATAGAGGCAATATGTTACCTCACGTCCGTTGCGCTCCTCCATAGAACGACGCCTGGCTCTTCCACCCGTTCACTCAAGGAAATCCAGACTCTTCTCGTCTGTTGTTCCCTGTCGGTGGAACGCACTACCAGTTCCTACCAGATCAGGGAAGTCCCTCTCTACCTTTAAAGACTCCTGCAGTACCTCCTCTCCTGGCACTAAAAGACATACTAAATAAACCTTCTAGAACTGTCACTGTCACAGTACTTATTGCTGCACTAACATATCCTAGTCGCACTGTACCTTGATTGTTTCCCTTTTTTGTAAGTCGTTTAAAGCATCAGCTAAAAGTTTGAATTTAGGTTTACCAGTGGGTAATATATAAAACTAGCTAAGAATACATGGATTTACCAGGAGTCACTTTTGCTAGAGGCTCCTGGCGTCCACACTAACACATTTCCAGTGTGACTTCCATTGTCAACAGCTTGTCAACTGGCATTAGTCACTGTAACGTTATCACTGAATTTCAATCGATATTCCTTTGTACTGTACTTGTACTGCAGCGAGGGTTTAGGCTCCCAAACCACATACGCTACATGACAGCTAATGTGTGCCTCCTCAAAAATGTTACGGAGAGCCTGCAATAACTATCAATAACTATGATCAGCAGCTTTTCCTAAAAGTCCTTAACGCTGGAAGGAAGTTGAAGAAAGACTTTTTTTTTTTTTTTTACCCACAGCAAACTTTCAGTTCACTTCAATCACCGCTCTCTACCGCGGTGAATGAAAGAACATAAACATAGTGATTGTGCTGCAGTAGTGTCCTAATTTACATGATGTAATTTCAGTGATATAGCCCTCCGTCAATCTGAGTGACAAAGTAAAGTGAAATTGCGACTGTGGGGAATGTAGTTAAAGCACAATATGGCCAAATCACGAATGATTAATTCATCTAATGTTGCGGGGGGTGAAGTCAATGACTGATGCTGAACTATAAATCAAAACTTACGCTGTCCGTACCCGCAACGGGACCCGTGTTTCCGCATTGCATCAAACATAAATCAGGCTTTATTTATTATCAAAAAAAGTTATATATATTATTAGGTAATGCATTAGTGCCCAACACTGATTGCTTATTACTGATCTGATTTGGTTATCTATGTGTATGTCTTCTCTCTCTCTCTGTCCTTGCCTTTCACTGCCCTTCCTCCCTGGTGTTCTTTGTTCTGCCATTTCTATCTCACGGTGTTTGCTATTTTTCTCCTGTAATCAGACACACAGATTCATCTCTGTCGCCCTCAGACACCACCTAAATCAATTTCCCAGCACTCTCCCATCTTGGAGGGCCGCTGTCAGGGTTGGCACCTTGCAGCTTGGGACACACCTATACACATACGCACACGCACACTTTCTCTTTCGTTCATCTACACAGCCACTAAAGCACACAGACAGGCACATATAAAACACACACAGTGCACACACACACACTCATACCGGTGATTCACCACATCACTGTTCTCTAATGTCTTACTTGCTTCATCTTTGCAACATCCATTTGTCACCGCTGACAGGTCCTGGCAGCAGCATCTATCCATCCTACCTTTATCCTCACTCATCAGCCCACACTCTGTTTGCCTCAACCCCTGACCTCCTCTTTTCCCCAGCTCTTTCTGAACTTCAGAGGAGGTAGTGAGGATTGTACACAAATGGTAGCTATACTGATCCATGGCTATGTAATCAGGTGGCACTCGACTTTGATGCCAGTGCGTTAAATCCCAACATGCGGCTTTGGGTTGAGCATTGAGCCAATCGTCTAGTCGGCCGTGATCGGTGGTGTCGAGGAGAGCATGCGATGCATTAGCAAGGAGGACTCAGCTCAGGCTGGCATCTGGTGGAGAATCACTTAGACATGGTGTCATGGCTTGTGTGTGTGTGTGTGTGGTTGATATATGGCTGTTGGGGACAACACTTTTATACATGCCACATCAAGTATGTTAAACTAATAGAAAACACCTATGAAATGGTAAAATATGTGTTCCAGTCAGTGAGCTTTAAATCACTTTAGTCTAGACTGAAATATCTCAACAACTGTTGGATGGATTACCATGACATTCTATAGAGACATTTAGGGCCGGCAGAGTATGAATCCTATTTGTTTCTGCGAACATCTGGCTTTTCCTTTAGTGCCGCATGAGGTCTTCATTTGTTATTTTGAGTGAAATCTTTGGTTGGTTGACAACTATTGCATGGATAGTTGTTAAATTTGGTTTACACATTTTAATTTGTCAATTTTTTTTGGTTTATAGCTAAATACAAAACAAAACTAACAACGTTCTCATCAACCTCCACTGTACTCTCTGGTTAGCAGGTCAAAGACACGTTACACTCGGATGGTGAACATGAAGAACATTGTACTGTATAATAGGGTTGCAAAGTGGTGGAAAATTTTCCAACTTTGAAAATTGTCAAAGCAAGTGTGGGCCAGTAGTGTGAATCTTGCCACTTACCACTTAGTTACGTGTATGTTATCAGAGTGATATTTCTGGCTGTTTGTGTGCTTGTCCCCACATTTTTTGAGTGTTATAACTCAAGCATAATTTATACTTAAGTGTACTGACCACATGATCGATGTTTGTAGTACCCTGATGAATAAATAAGCATCCCAAAGAGTATTAAATAATTTTCTTGAAATTACTTTCAGTGCTTTCCCCACACAGAGTTCATATTAATATAACCCGTGTGTTGCGCAAAGTCATTAAATACTTTGTTAATTAATGCTTTATATGGCTTAATGAATGACCTTATTAGCATAGCTGGTTAGGTGTAATATATCATGCTGATTATACCCATGTATTAGCTGGTTCACTGCCCCTTGTGAAGTGTGTGTACAGGAGCTCGTTCCTGGAGAAAATACTCAAAGCACAGAGGGAATCTGTAACTCAGAGGGAGAGAAATACAAAAAGAATGAAAGAGTTATCTACAGTCCTGACCTTAGGAGTAGTCCTGCTCTGCCAGCTCATCCATCTTTTCCCTCTTTTGGTTGCCCAACTCTGCCACACACTGTGTATGTGTGTATGTGTGTGTGTGTGTGTGTACCGATCCAGGTAGCGTTCACCTAATCAAATATTGATCTGTAGATCAAAGACGAGAAGAGATGGAGTTACAGGTCCCACTCTGTGAGCAACATCAATGGAAAATGATTGTTTGCAGTTTGTTTTCTTTTTGTTTTTATTCTTTTTTATATATATAACCAACAAAACAAGACAATAAATTACCCACAAAGCCTTAAAGTCTTAATCCCATGTCCAGGTTCACTGTCTCTTATCGGCCTCTGGGTCTTTTCTTATCTAGAGCTCTTTGCAGAGCAGATGACAGCTGTTTTGTCTAGTACCGTGCCAAGGTCCCCCGAAGATAATGAATACGTGGAGGCAGTGTTGTAGCTATATTTGCAGCCGCTTTGAGCGGTTTCTAGTGTGTGGCATCAGAAGTCGCAGTGAGTCATCGGTGTGTGCTGAATGAAATCTGTATACTGTGGTTTTCACTTCTGTTCATGATCATGATACTTGTTAGCACTGAGACATTTAACAAAGGAGTCTTGCCTCGTCTTGACAGCAGGAGCAACAACAGGATAGTATCTAGTCTTTCAGAACACACTGCTGGCTCACTGTTTTTTTTTTTTTTGCTGCTGCTTTTGAAACACATGTCTGAGTTGTTCATGTTGATTGGACTCAAATTCTGTACTGTAAAGAAAAAGTAAACTTAGATTTGACCTGAAGGGGGAAACGCCACATGCAATGCAAAGCGATGGCCAGTGATTGTGTTGACAGTGATTAATAGTGATGTGTTGAGGCAAAAGGGATCATAAATCACATGTGACAGCAGTCATGGAGCATGGCTAGGAAACACACAAGCATGGAGGCATCTTACAACCTGAGATTTTGTTGTTTACTCTCTAAAATTGATCCCGAACCCACTGAAGCTACATGGCACCATTCTGCTGGACCCTCAGTGATTTTCTTCTTTTTATCAGGCAGAAAAGTAATCTTGCCGTTGACCTGCTTTATGATGTGGTTATGGTTAAATAATAGATTTGAAGTTTTCAGGTCAATGTTAATGCAGTACTGACATGATCATATGAAGTAATGCTTTGGTGGAACAATTACAGTGTAAGAAATAAGATCCAGATCCACAGTCCTCGTTCTTGTTCTGCAGAATCTTGTATTTAATACTTGCTTTAATACTTTAAAATAGTCAGACTGGTTCTTTACACAGATCTGTTAATATCACAAACACAAGGTTACCACATGAACCTGAGGGTTAAATGTTAATCCTCAATAGTGAAAACTGGTAATTTGAGAAGAAGCAAAAAAATCAAACTGGAGACATTGTGCCAGAAATTCAATTTTGTCTCTGTGATACAAACGTATCTATATGTCAGCCATGCTCTGTGATGCACAGTGATCCTAGTATCACTATGCTTGGCTTGCTTCTCTGCCAAAGCGGTTGGCAATTCAAGTAAGCATATATTTGTGCATGTTGGTTATGTCTACAAGCCTCAGACGGTTGTCAGATACATTTCTCTCTGTGTGCAGGGCCTACTGTGTGGGAGAAGAATTCACTTTTATCCTTGTTCTTAATGTAGAAACACGTTTATAGTCGAGCACTTTAGTGTACGTAGCATTCAGGCTGATGATTGCCACACATGTGCCCCACAAAAGACAAAAAAACTCAAGTCTGGCTCAATCCCTTGTAAAGCTGGGCTCCGGACCAATGATCAAGATAAGTTTAGCAATTTAACACAGAAAAGCTCCAGCAGAGCCAAAGGGAATACATTTGTGCATGTTGTCCAGCCAATACTCTCCAGTGACAAAGAGTTGTGGAAGTAAAGAGTTCAGCGAATGAAGAATGAACTCTAAATTCATTATCAGGAATGCTGGTCTAAGTAGTTTTAAGTTCTTTGACTTTTGTACTTTTTCACTCAGCAAAAGGACACAACAGAGGGACGCGGCGTTGCACTGGATTTATTGGTATTATAAAGTCAGCTTTGTGGTGTGACTAGAAACTTTCGGAGCTTGTTATAAATTTTTAGAGGTGACCTTGATGAAGACTGATCTTTAAGTGTTGACCAGAGTCTTTAAAGGGCTACAAAAGTTTTTATTGCCTCAACCTGCAACTGACTCATGAGACCTCTCCACACAACTGGATAATGTGGAAAACGCCTGCCTCTTTGTTCTTAGCTTCTCTGTTGACAGAATGGGCCTTGTGTGCCTCCTTGTATTGCGGGGCAATAGACGTTCATGGGTAATTTCACACACTCATAAAAATGTTAATCTGCAATGATAATACTGCAAATGGAGTTCAATAATTTGATCTGGCATGGTGAAACTGTCTGCCTCCGGCCTGTTGCTGCTCCTGTCTGTCTTTTTCCTGCCTCTTTCGGCTGCAGAGACCACTGTCGTGCATTAAATTGTATTAGTCATAGCTTTGCCTTGCTGGCTGCAGCCACCCTCCATAGTCGTCTAATAAAAAGCTTTTCGGCAGGTCAACTTTCAGATGGCCAGTTTAGGTTATAGGGTCTGTGGGACTGAATGTTCAGTGAAGCCACTCTCCTGAGGGAGAACCACACAAGCCACTGCCTAGGTGTCATCCATCTTCCATCACCATTAAGTTTACTCATGCTGTAGGCATGAGATAGATTAACCAGGGGCTGGGGTCAGAGTGATCATCAAATAATGCTAAAAATGGCTAATCAAATGTATCTTCTTGTTCACTGACGATGTGTGATATCACTCATGGTTTGTCTCTTTTAGACTGACCTTGACCTAAATAAAGCATTTTTTTAAAAAAAGGTGTACTTGGCTTGATGTCCATGATTATGCAGTGGTCCCCACTGTTCTAAGAAGATTACCTGCTTGTAATCACATGGATTAAGGATGAAGATAATTGTTTACTGCCTACCTTGAGTGTTTGCTGGCCACACTCCAACATGTGTGTAATCAGCAGTAGTTGCAATAACAAGTCCTTAAATCTGCTCGCGCTCATTCATTGTGGCTTTTACACAACGCCCTGTCTCATGTTAAAAGCAGGCTTTTAGCCAGCATGGCACTATTCATGAAACACATCACGTTTGTCATTAAGTTCTGTCGGATGAACCAACAATTATGATTTTAAGACAATGAATCCTGCTGATGTGGTTATCCTATCTTTTCCTTTAGCGCCACCACAAAGTTCGAACAGTGACTTTTAGTAAAATATCTCACAACTATGGATGGACTGGCATGAAATTTGATGCACATATTTGTAATTCCCCTTTGAGGAATTGTACTAACCTCTGTGATCTTCTGACTTTTCACCTTGTACTGTCATTGGGTCAAAGTTGGTTTATGATTAATCCTTGCAAAACATTCCCATCTGCCATCAGTGCTAAGCATGCTAACACACAAAACTAAGATAGTGAACACAACAAACAGTATTCCTCCTCATCAACATGTTAGCATTGTCATCGTGAGAATGTTAACGTGCTGATGTTAACATCTCCTGGCATGAGAAGAGCCTCATGGAGCTTCTAGCATTAACCCTAAAAGCAAGTATTGCATGGACTGTGCAGTGGTTTATGCTCATAGTTTACATTTGTTGAACTTTAAGCTGAAGATGCCGTGACCTTTGTGAGAACCAGTGGCTGTAGGCTACTGCTATTTCTGCAGTTTAAAATGCTGCTCGTGTCTCTAGTGATCTAACTACTGCGAAAATATTAGTAGTGTAGCGTGAGTCTTTGCAAGGTCATTTCTCAACTTTTTGTTTTTGTGTGAGAATGTAAATGATTTTTTTTGTTTTGGGCTAACAACATTACTGTATTAGACATTGGATTCATGTTCAAAACACATGGTGTAATTATAAATGTGTTGGTTCCTGTGGTGAGTTAATTAATTGTGACTATCAGGCAGAGGCATCAAGTGAATAAAGCGAACACCTCCTGTATTGATTTATTCCCATGGGACAGCTTGAGAAGACTAAGTTAGTCTTCTTGAGAGTGTGTGATTGTGTATGCGTGATGGTCAGTGAAACATACAAAGTGCTGGAGGGAGAGTAGGAGATGTATAAAATTAATATAACATTGTTTCTCATGACTAAGCTGAACAAAATAGATACGTAAAAAGCTGTGAACTCAGACGTTTCTTACTTTAGCATCATTAGTGATATGCAGGTATTAATTTCGACGGCGTCTCTACATCAGTCAGCTGTTCATATAAATCAGGGGGAGATTGGTCCGTGATCCATACATGATAAATGAGCATGAAAACATAGCGCACATTGAGACCGACCCTCGAGATAAAAAGGAATGGATGCTTCATGGGTGATTTTGACTGATACATTAGATCATTGTTTTTTATTCTCAGTTTGAGGAATGGTTGCATTGTCTTACTGATATGCTAAAGTCAATCAGAGAGAAGAGAAAAGGATCAAATCACTTGATCCTTGTGAGTTCCTACTGTGGAACATTTTAGTAGGTCAAATCAAATCAATTTTATTTGTATAGCCCAAAGTCACAAAGTACATTTGCCTCCGAGGGCTTTACAATCTGTACAGGGAGTGACACCCTCTGTCCTTAGACCCTCGGTTCGAGTGAGGAAAAACTTGCCCATAAAAAACCCTCGACTAAGGTCGACTAACCCTTAAACTTTTGCTGAAATTGTGCTTTTTCACCACCAATAATGGGAGACAGTTGTAAATTTGACTCAAACCTGCAGATAAATGTGTTTCCAAATAAGACTAAAATCTCCACTATCAGGCTTTAGAGATAATATCCTAAGTGGTATTTTATAAATCATATAATCTTAATGATATTAATGATCATAGATCATATTAAGCAAGAAATGGACATTCATATGAATGAAAATATCCTATCCATCTCCATGACAACAGGGTGATGTCTTTTAACCGATGACACATGTTTTTTGAGTTGATGATATTTAAAAGCAACGCCATCTGTTTACTATTGCAATGTGGTAGCCATCTACTTATCATCATGGATTTTTTGGGGCTGTTTGAAAACGGAAGATGATAGCTAGACACTGCAATCAGCTTGGAGGCTGTTTGAGCACACTTTGACCCAACTTCAGAGATGGTTCATCTCAGACGTCATTTGACACAACTTAGCCCATAATGGAAACACAAATCAGTGCTGGATGGTTTCACTCTTGCTCATTGCCATTGCAAGGCCGTGCCACAAAAAAAAAAAAAAAAAAAACTTGCCACAAAGAATTGTCAGACTTATGATGTGTAGCTTTTCAAAGTTTTCCAATGTACCATGGGTGAGCCTTCATGTCTCAGAATGACTGATTTGAAATTCTTCCGAGTGTCCAAATACTCAATGACAAACTTAGATTGGCTATGAGTCACCAAGCTGTCTTTCTTCCGGAGAGGTTGCACTGTGTTCTCTTACTGAAAGCTTCCCCAGACCTGCAGTGGTTTGAGCATGACTTTGAGTCATGTGTGACATGACAGCAAGGTGTGCAATAGAATACACACAAGACTAATACCATTGGACTTCAGATGGAAATAATTCAGCCCTATTGTCTTAAGGCAAAGCAGGGAAAGAATAGAGAGGAAAGTATTTGAAATGTTACGTCTGATATGATTGATGAGGGTAGGATGAATTGTGGGTGAAGACAGACAATATGAATTTTGCCTCCTTCAGCTAAATGCCAGCAGCTTGCAGAGGAGAAGCGGAGCTGCAGGGTTAAAGAGGTGAGAAGTCTCCCATCGTGACAGGAGTGCGGCCATTATCACGCAACAGCCATGGGTATTAAATTGAGTTATTTCTGCCACGTCCAGCTGCCAGCTGGAGATAAGCGCCGTTTGGCTGCACCTGTGAACTTTCCAGCATCTCTTGGAACTGGTCCTCACCGCGTTTAATTGATGCATGCACCTTCAGCACTGTTGCCTCGTATTAACACAACAAAAATACTGTAGCTGGGGATAAGTGTATTGGCAGAATTTGATTTCAAGTCAAACTGAATTATTGCTCTCTACAGTGACGCATGTGATGAGGCTCTGAGTACTCATTTAGTGATTACAGATACAGGAAAAGCATCAAGATTCCAAGCCACATGTTCTATTTTGTTGTTGTTGTTGTTGAAATCAATCAGTTTTTTTTTATTATTACTTTGACAAAATACACGACACGTCTATTTAATCAGTCATAAATATGACAGGTTCCAGGTGGGAGGACTGTGTACAGACTATGTGCATAAATAGGATAACTCATAAAGATGAAAATAGAATCTACATTTTAGAGTATGATTGTGTTTTACGGATTTTACCTGCTTAAGCGGATGAAATGAATACATGCCAAAAAAAAAGGAACGTTCACTATTGACGCAAATACAGCATTGAAACATTGCCAGATTGTCAGTTGGATGGCAGAAAATTCTGATTTTCTATGGTTTGCATTTTAAATTGAAGTGAGAAGACGGGAACAACATTTAAACAGAAGACTAATGTTATAATATTTCAAATTATAATTATAAACCAGTAACAAGTTAACCCAAACACTTTGCTAGAATCAGAGCACTCTTTTTTTTATTATTACAAATGAATCAGATCAGATTCTCAGACATTTTCAATTGTTGAAATATTAAATTAATGATGTCTCTGTTCACTCTTCCACTTAAATGCAGAATGTATGATGTTCTTATGTCAAGCCCGGTGACCCATAGCGAGCAATATGAAATGACTCAACCCTGACACTTTACAGACATAGATCCTCGATGGACTCATGATGGACACCTCAGGCCATATTAGTACTCGGGCTTGCTGCTGATGCGGATGACACAGCATGAGACAACTAATGAGGAGATAGGGAAATACAGTAGATTCATTAATTAGTAGCAATTAAGCATGTAACAGTAAGATTATTAATTGCAGGGATGATGACGATAATGATGATCATTTTATTGACATGCATATAACATACAAATAATGTCAGTTATCTTGCACAGTAAAAGCTTTTTTTTTTTTTTTAAATCTCCTTATCCTCAGACTCTGACCTCCAACTGCAGAAATACCCATGGGCTTATATTTCTTCAAAGGCTGTGCTCCTTTTTTAAAATGTAATGAGGCATTTATCCCCTCTGTCCTGATTGGTGTTATATTTCCTAGTTGTGTTGCACTTGGTTTTTAAAGAGCCTCTTGTTAAAAGACTGCACTCATTGGGTTTTAACCTTCACTCCCTGTTGTCAGGCTTAGAAGACAGACATCAAAGAACAGTTTTGTTTTTAATTTCCATTACATTAACCACCCTGTTGATTGGCTCTGTAGAACCAGCAATTACAGCCATGGCTTCAAATACTATTAACTGTTTCATTGCTCAGCTCAACAACACCAACTGGGAAGTAGTAAATACACTTGCTGAGTAAAATGATTAGGTTGAGCTTCACACAGGCATTGTATGTTTATATGCATTTGAACTGATTTTTCACTTCAAAATGGGGAGAACGCTGCTTTTGATGTGATAAGTCCAGGCCAAGGCTAAGCCTTGGGATAGACTCTTGTGAAAACAGACGAAGCCAAGTCAAGTTTGAGGATTTGCTTGGGAGCAGGCATAACTACAGGGTTAGCTACCAAGGCCACTCCGCTCTAGAACAGGGGGGGGGGGGGGATTAGGAGCTAAAGATTAGACTCTAATGATCCTCATGTCTGTGTGGAGCTTCAGCACAAGAAACATTAAACTTACTCATGGCCTGTCATCAAAAACAGTAAAGGGCTTAATAAGCTTCGCCAGTGAATTCTGGCCCACAGGCTTGTTTCCCCGCCTTCCTCTGCGCCCGGATAATATGCTGATAAAATGCTGTAAGTGTTGCAAAGCACTCTCTTGACCTTGATAAGGCGACCAGCCATGATGAGGGACTGGGGGGGGGATTTATACATCAGCTTATCTAAACAGCTGACTACTGATGGGTGACACACAGCAATGAGGGTAAAGAATACCAAAGAAAATGACAAAGAAAGAAAAATGGAAAGAGAGAGACAGGAATAAAATAAGGAAGACCTAAAGAGAAAAGCTTGTGTGTGTTTAAAAAAATGCTTAGTAAATAAACCTGTATCTTTGAGAGAGATTCTCTTCCCCTCAACAAACACTGTATTTCTGTATGCTGGATAAGAGTACATATAAACTGCCTCTAAGGAATGAACAAATTTAATTTTTTCTAAGTGGAAAAAATGTATACAGTATAATTCTTGTGAAAACAATCACTCCGCAGACATTAATCATTATATGAATAAACAGTTTGCACAACTGACCTTTCCCTGAACAAGAGCAATGGTTTATGTTATGGAATTTTCTATCCTTAGGTAACACAAGGTCACGTGGGGGCCTTGAGGTCCCTTTGACTGGGTGCCAGCCTATCTCAACACTGTGGTGGCCAGGGTCGAAGAGACCTATTGCTGCCTTCCCAGACATAATAGATAGCTGGCCGTTGACGTTCCAATCTGCGTAAACAGACATATATGTCTCCAGACTAGAATATGATGACAATAACACCTCCATGAGTAAAGACATTCTTTTTTGACTAATTCTGGTCGTATAGTATTTGTGGCGTTATCTTGGGGTTTAAAGTCTATCCACCAGCGTGAGTTCGGCAGAACGTGAGACCAACTCAGAGACTTCTGATGAACTTTGAGAGTGTCTCTAATTCTCCTTGATCAAGCATCAATAAATAATACAGCATAAGACATCAGAGGCTCCTGAACACTTTCTTCCTTCCTGACCTTACCATTGACCTTTGACTTCAGCAATTTCTGCACAACAGTTTATGGGGCTACTTTTTGCGACAGGGATTACAGGTTTTCCTGTCCGACTATCTCCTGGTATTAGGTGATTAGATCAAGTAAATCAAAAGACATATAGCAACCCTTTTGGTCATGGCAAATATTCAAAAAATGTCCATAATACAGCATAACACAGAGAATCATTTTACATACTCAAAATGTAGAATGCCATGAGTGAACAGAGATTATGGCCAAGACCCTAAAGACCATGTTTCCTTTCGATGTGGGCCACAATAATGCACTTTCATCAGGGAGGTGCCCATGGATTTCAGGTTATGGTCCCACCAGGATTTGGGGACCCCACCAATAGCCAGTGTCACTAATGTGCAAAATACCCAGTAGCACCACAGGATGAGCTGCCAGTATTACTTGATTAAATTACTGATTCCTGACTGGAGCTAGGTCTGTTATCCAGTTCACATGTTCTTCATGTTCTCTCTAATAACATGCCTGTTACATTAATTTCTCCTGCCAGTGCCGTTGACACTTGCCCTTGACTAATATAACTTGGCTTATCCTTTCAACCTGGACATGATAGTGTCAGGTGGACAGGAATTGCATAGCTGGAGCTACAGTGGCTTGAACCATGTCCATGTACTTTGAGTGCAGTGCACTAGAGAGTAGCCAAACAGTAAAGTGCCTTACTTTTTAAAAACGGTAAAGAGGGGGAAACTTGCTGTGCCTGGGAACCACTGATACGTGATAAAAGTGTTTTTTGAGTGTATCTTTGTAAACCAGTCAGCCAGTGGTGGAATCTTTGTGAAAGTCAAGCACTATGTGGGTCAAATCCAAGTATGCCTCTCGTCTCTTATTTTAACAGAAAATGAGCAGAATATTGACTATTGCTGCTGTCCTCTTTTTCAAGTTAATTAATGAATTACTTAATTAGCACCTTATCTTCTAGAGAAACAGCAACAAGGTACTCCAGAAATTCATGAAAACAGAATACCCGGAGGAAGCTATTTACTATGGGGCTGAGGCTAGAAAGCCCTCATGTTTCCTCCTTCATCATCGGCTCGGTGGCACAAGGGGGACTGGAAATAAATGAAGCACTCTTGTACAGCAACCAATGACCCTCTTAGACAAGAGTGGCCAATAGTAGGAAGGGCTGCAAGAATGAGGGATTACCTTCCGCTTCTGTGATGCTGCCAGTGAAGGCATGGATGTAGGACCATCAACAGAGGAAGTGAGCTCCATGGGGGAGAGGAAACCCCTGTGGCTTTTCTTTTTCAAGCCATAACACGCACTGTTCAGGAACTGGTTGCTTATCAACGCAAGAACCGAACATGTGACTGATCTATCTTAAGACAATGCTTTCACTGTATTTGATTGACACTTGGTGGTTGGCGCAATTCGACTCAAAGTACTAAGGCAGCAAAAAATAGTGACATGATTACCATTAAAAAATTCATAATCCAGCTAAGTATTAGCCTCATTACTCTCCGTTAACCAACAAATGATTTAGAGAACCATGAATAATTCATGGGGTGGGAATCTTAAGCCAGGAGAGCTGCAGAGGCAGAATACAGATACAATCACTGTTTACCCAAAAACCACCAAGGATCTTCTCAATCTCTGTTGAGACTATAACCTACTTGTAAAAGACCATAAGCCCTTGTAGAAAAACAGTGAGACAAACGAAAAAAGCTATGACCATTCCCACAATGTTATACTATTGCATGCAAAATTAACTGAATAAATTTGGTAATGAGTCTCTTATACTGTGTATTACTGCAATTTGCCTACCACCCTGACGTTTTACACCCCACTAGGCGTATTAATTAAAAAAAAAAAAAGTATATTGCTTTGGGGCTTAGGGGGGAATATTGTAATCAAGCCGACATTACTCACTATGAATTTGTCACCTCTGAAGTTGAACGACCGTAAAAGAATACTATATACGGTTTTTACACAAATATGGGAAATATTCTTGCAGCAAAGAAAGAAGCAAAACTCTGAGGCAATGTGAAGAAAAACACAAGTGGAGAATAAATGCTGCTTTCCGTTTTCGTCCCCTGAAAGAAAGTATTTTTTTTTTTATCAATCATGTCCAAATTACTAGTAAACATTCATCCATCACTTTAGGGGGTTGCTGCATAACATCAAGTGCTTGTAGTAGAACAATGAAAGAAACACATAAAAGAATGAGCTTGCAGAGAGGCGATAGCACAAGAATCTATAACATCTGCACTAACAAACACACTATAATAGCACCGCCTAACTATTATCACAAAACATGCAATGAGGTTTTATTGCAGCAGTACTGTTATTTTGTAGCTTCAAGATATAACCAATGAAAGATTCCTAGATACATACATAACAGAGCCTGTTATTGTGCTGTATGCCAGGAGCTGAATAAAGAAGCCAAGGCTTTGCCTCACGATTGTGTGCGTGTGTGTGTGTATTCCTATCAGATACACATATGCTTTATGTTTGTGCACACTGTGATTTCTTTCAGTTTGCTATTGTTTCATGTGACAACAAGTTATGCATTCGATATTTTCATGTATATGAAATGTGATACCCCTCTCTGTGTCTTCTCCTGGTTTGTGATGCTTGTCCTCTGAGGCCCACTGAGCTCCCTCCTCCTGTCGTATAGAGTGTTCCTCCAAATCATACATATAGCGGTGGCAACAACCCCCAAGAGAAAGGGTGTCGAAACATCCCCCCTCAGCAGCTTAGAAGAGAACTGCAGTTTCCATAGGAACAGCTCTAAAAGCAATTAGATATGACACACAGAATGAGGCTTGATGAGCCATCATTCAGGAATGGCCCTCGAAATTCCATCTGAGAAGCGTCGATCCTCTCCACACCTCCCTTTCTTTCATTTCCTTCTCTTCATTGCTTGTTTTCCCTGTCTCTCCCTTCATCCCCTCACCAGATGCTAGTTTAAAGTACGCTTTCTGCAATGAATTTCATCTTTATATCATGAGGGCCCTATTCATCTTCTGATCAGCCAGCATGTCTGAAGTGGAGATCGATGACACAGCCTCTCTTTCTGAAAAGAAGAACTGGATAAAGCAAACACAAGGATTTAGTTTAGGGGAGAATAGGAGGCAAGGAAAGGCATTAGGAGAAAATTAAAAAGAAGACGGGGAAGATAAGGACACAGACAAATTGGACAATGACGAGGACACAGAAGGAAGGTGGGTGGACAATTAGACAAAGGGGAGGAGGGAGGGAGATGTAGTAATCGGTGACCCTGCTTTGGGGCGAGTCCATGCTCCATTAAGGCTCATCTGCATAATGTTCCCTCCTGGCCTCATTAAAGATGAGCAGAGGTGCTGGCAACATTCTGCCAGGTAACACATGCGATAGCATCTCCTCCTCCTTCCTCTCGTTGTCCCCCCTCCCCTGACTCCATCACCGCCTTCTATCTTCGCGCTCATCTCTCCCACACTCCCCCTGTCCGACCTTCCCTCACTCTGCGTATCAAAAACGCATAAGAGAGATAAAGGGAACATCTGACAGTCTGCAACCCTCTCCACCTCTCATCCATCATACATAAATGCTTTTCTCCCCTGCCCTCCCCTCCATCGACGAGCTGCCACGCCCCTACTCATTTGTTGGTATATGTCCTGCCTCTCTTTCTCTCCCCACCAGTGTATCTCTGCCTGCTCTAGGCTAAAGCATGACTACATGCCAGCAGCGGTTCAACAACATACACATCTTTTCCCGGAAGAAATGGATGATTTTTATCTTTATTTTGGCCTAGTTCTCTTCCTTCTTTCTATTAGGCTTAACAGAGAGTGACAATAGCTCTGGTGCCAGTGTTAAGGCCACCAGTAAGGACGTTTATTTTTTTCTTGTAAAAATGGATATTAGCCATCACATGTGAGCACAAACCAATACAAAGGATAAATTCATAAAACAACACCAAATGCCATACATCACATTCCCCTCCGTTATGATTGCTTTAGTCTCTTGACTTAGAGAATAATGCCTGCTGTGGCAATCAATAGATTTCCTCACAACTAATGTCACTCCCCTTCTGTTCTCTCCCACACACCTCCTCACTTGTTGAGAGTCTAGATAGCGCAGAACAGGGTTTTTTTTTTCTCTCATTTTCTGCTCACACCCCCCATTTGTTTTTACATCTTTGTACTTCTCTCAGCTCTGGTCCCTTTTTGCTCTCCCTCTCTCCCCCTCTCTCTCTGTCTCTCTATCTACCTCTATTTCTGACAGCTGTTGTTGCTTTGCTGTGTTTGCAGCCTACGCCTTATCTGGGCATGAATTCATTGAGCTGCCATTAGATGCCTCTCCACAGACCCTGCCCAGAGCTCTTCTAAAGGAGGGAACCCATTTAAACAGCATAATTCATAACACAGAGAACAGCAGTACAGATGGAGGAGTAATGTGCTTTAATGCTGTCAGCTGTGAGTAGACAAATAGCTGGTCATTAACATCCATATCAATGCATGGATAAAAAAAATAAAAAAAAGTAGATGCTCCAGTGTTGTTATCATTTCCATAGAATATGTTAGAGTAAGCACTGCATTTTTGACATCAAAGTATTCCCCTTGCAAAAACGACACATTCGATGGGATTTATGCTGAAACGTAGGGTCTTACTTTGCTCCCACTGCCTACGTATGCAAATTCAGCTCAACTTTCAAACCTTTTATCCAACTTCCCTGGATTCTCTGGCTTTCATGCTTTCCATCAGCATATTTCAGCAGTCACCTATCCAGCTTTGTGTACCATATGTCCTGAAACCATATGAGCATGCCCCAATCCCTCCTCCTCTACCATCTTTTCTTCCCCTTCTGCTCTTGTTCTTCCTTTCCTACAACACAGCCTAGGAAACAGAGTGGGGCTTGCTGGCACAGTTCTGAGCTGGTTTGAATCCTGTGTTGAAAGGACAGGAACTATTTTGTGTAGATCGGTAACTACACATGTGAACATACAAAAAAGACATAGTGGAGTTCCTCAAGGCTCCGCTGTTGGGCCTCTTCTGTTCATCTACATGCTCCCACTAGCTCAGATTAAAACAACAACTATCTTTCCCTAATCATGCAGACAAGACACAAAAAATAACCTTTGAAACTCAGTGCTTAATCTAGCTTCAGTCACTAATATCAAAGACCACAAACATCTTAGTGAAGGACTCTAGATTCACTAAGCTTCATCAAGACAATTACAAAATCCTATCACCAGTCTCACTTTGCCAGTATATAATTATCAAGAACTGAAGGACTCAAGTCTTCAAGATTTAAAGAAACTTTTAATTTAATTCTAGTAGACTTGATCACTATATGTATTTACAGATCTTTGTAAAGAGTTGATCAATCACAGCTGAATCAGAACACTCAGGAAAATGTATCACTTAGACTTGACTTAGACTTGACTTAGACTTGACTTAGACTTAGACTTAGACTGCACTTTATTGATCCCTTTGGGATGACTCCCTCAAGGAAATTGAATTTCCAGTAGCATACAGACACTTACACTATACAAAATAAAGGAGGTATGACAAAAATACAATATAGGATAAACAATAGACTAAAGACTAAGTAAAATTCAAGTAAAATAGGATCAGATAAAATAAATGTAGAGAACTATGTTACCTCCCTCTTGTCTTCTTCTGTCAAATAATTTACTTCAAAATGTAACTGTTGGTTTATAAAAGCACAAAATGGTTTATGGATAAAACATTTCTTATCTGCTGCTGATTATGAACCACCCAGACTTTTTTCTTTACTCATTTTAGATACTATTTATATGTGTATTTTTATATCTTAATGCCTTTATGGCTTATGTAAAGCACTTTGAATTGAATTGCTATTCAAATAAACTTAACTTTGTCCTTCTTCTGCTGTATCAGTGGTGAGGCAATTAATAGGGTGGTCACTTCCCCCTTAAGCCAAATCATCAGATAGCTTTGTCACCTCTGCACAGCTCTGATAATGTGTCTTCATATCAGCTCTCTCATACAGGTCTACTCATACATATTAATTGGAAATCAAATTGAAGAAGCTCCTCCATCCCCCTCCCCGCATCACTTTTGCAGAAGTATTAATGGAAAGCCATTAACCTGTTAACGACGGGCACACTATAATGGTCAATTAGCTCGCATTATACATGCATTTATTCAATTTGTGTTGCAGAGTTCAAACATAGGAGCAAAACACAAAATGAGAGGCCTCAAACGTGCAACAAATGCAGATAACGTTAATGCTACATAGCATAGTCCTAGTGTGTGATGTATTTGTCTATTGCTTCTCCAAACCAAACACTACACTTTTCTTTCCTGCAGGGAGGAAGAAAATGAAGCTGTTCTCCACTGAGATTTGTCCCTTGTTGCTGTTGTCATCGCTTCAAACTGCTGGGTCATTACTGCACCACAAGCAGCTTGGCTTAATGTCTTTTGACTTAACACTAATGACTGACTCTGCATCTGTCCCTGCGGGGAGGAGAGCGGACAAGAGCACTATTAAAAGTCACACTAACTCTTATTTGCGACAATTAAGACGGTGATTTTCATTTCATCCGTTTTCTTAAAGCACTTCCATGAGGATGTTTTGGATTTTCATATGGCTTTTGGCAAAGAAATTATGTCCCATTAGAGGAGAGAGAGATGAAGAGAGAGGGGGGAAGGAATTTGTTGAGAAAAAGGAAAGAAAATGAGAGGAGAATATAAAGAAGGAGAGGAAAGTAGAGGAGCCTGGACTCACCTGTCTCCTGTCTCCTCTATCCATTTCCTTCCTGTCTTTTCCCCTCCTCCCCTTCCATCTTTATCTCTCCTCTCCGTTCTTCTTTCACCTCCTTTCCCCCCCCCCCCCACTCTGTGCACTGTGTCGGATAACCCATGCATATTTAACATAGCCACATCTTCAAAGCTATGAACTTATTCATTAGCATTAGGAGTGCTAATGAAAGCGTGCAGAGTGCTAGCACCCTTGCTGTTTCCCCACACCTCCTCTCAACCCAACTCATCCAAGCCCATATCACCCACTGCATATTACACAATCTGCAGCACCTCTATCTCCAACCTGTCCATGCCCCCCTTTGTCTTTCTATCTTTTTTTCCCCTTTTGAGCAAAGAATTCAATTACAGAAGAACTGACTTAAATTTTAAAACTGAGAAATGTGTGGGAGAGGTACAGTAGCAGAGCCCCAAAGGGTTTTTCTTTCTCTTCATCTGCCACCACCACTTTCACCCAAGGTTGCTTTATTCATATTTCACCCCTCTCTTACTTTCTTTATTTAATCATTCCCTTTGCTTCCTCTATTCTTTTTTTCTAGCCTGACTAGTGGGGGAGGAGGCGATGCAAGGAGTTCCCAGGGGTCATGAGGTGTGTTGTTCATTCCTTCACATACCCTCGTTCTCCCTTGGTCTCTTTCTCACTGTAAATAGTCTCCCTTAGCCTCTTGCAGACTCACAGACAGGAAGCAACTGTATGCTCGGCTAATTGAACAGGAAACACCGTTGTCCTCTTTCATTCAGTTCCACTCATTGAATGATGTGAAAAGGGGGCGCCTTCTCTCACAGCGGCCAAACACTGTGGACATCTTCGTCTTCTCTCAGTCTGCGTTCTCAGTTTCAGTCTGTCCCCTCACTCTCTATCTCACGCTGGCCCTTTCTGAAGAGAGAGAAGCTTTTGAAGTCAAAGCTACACACTCAAAAACGGGGGTGGATCTCTACACCGCCTCCATGGCTACAGATTCGTCATTCTCCCACACAAATTCACTGGAGCCCATGCAGGTAGCCTGATTGACAAAGAGCATACGGAGGCAACAAGGGAGAAACTGGAGGGATTGATGAGGGAGGAGGACGGGGATGAGGAGGGGGGGGGGAGACAGACGCTGGAGATAGTGGGTGTTTTGGAGAAAAGAGGGGTCTGGAATGAGAGAGTTAATCTGCAGAGGAACAGATTGGCTTCCCATCCCTCCTTCCCTGTCCTTCAAAGCAAAGCACAAAATCAGCACTCTGGGACACACATGCTCTCTCTCTCGTTTTCACACACACACACACTCACATGGGCATCCACATGGTGAACCATCAAGCATGCAGCACGTACTGTGAATGTGCACATGCAAAATGTATACACACACTAACAGCAAAATAAGGTAATCCATCACAAACTGGACATATATAGGCTACACACTTCTCCATCCTCATGCAGCCCATTGCCGCTCTCCATTTTTGGAACTAAGACACTTGGGGGTGACCAGAGAAAGGGGTTGGCGACTTGAAAGATGTGGGTCAATAAAACACAAGGGACATTTTAGCTCAAAAGGAAATTGATTTCTCAGCAGCCAGAATGTGCTGTGACCTTCACAAACCTTCACAGACCCCTTTCTTATGATTTTATGAGAATTGAGTTATTTGTTCCAAACACGTCCCCCTGCTCGCCCCTCAGCATTTCACAGCACATTAGGCAATATTCTGGACTCATCAGTTCGTGGAAGAGCTCAGTTGGCTTCAATGTATTTAAACAATAGGGATCTGTGTGAGTAGCCACAAATATTCAGTAACAACTAAATTGCAATAACAGCAATGTTGTTTTTTTGTTTTTTTACATATTAAAAGACTTTCTAGAAAATGTCTTACCATCCTAATATCTGTCCATTAAAGTTGTATGTTACAGCCGCTGCTGTCTCATCCTCAGTTTATATTTGTGTGTAGTGTCCCCATATGAAAATACAGGTGTTGGAAATTGTGGAAGTTGGTGGGAAGTATTGTTGGGACTGGGCTAGGTTTAGTTTAGGTTAACATTGATTACTTTTAGGATACTTTTGTTAGATTCACTAGTTCAGGGGAGCACCCTGTAGTTCATTGATGTGTTTTTTTTGTTATCAACAGGTTAGATAGCAAGGTTTTTGTTTCTCGTTCTGGTTTTCACCTTAGATGATATAGGCTCTGTTTAGAGTTCTTTTTTTTTAATATTTATTTGTTCTTTTAAACAGCACTCACTCGCCCTTTGTTCCCCTTTTGCCTCACTTCCTTTTGTTAAGAACAAATTATCAACTTTCGTTTAATAAATACCTTGGTTTTATGTTACTGCCTTATACCCCTATATCTGGTCGTAACATAAAAATACTTAAAATTTTAAGGAACTCAGACCCCATTTTTGATACTAGTTATGGTCTGCATTTTTTCAGGGACTGCCATTTAGTTAGAGGTTCAAACAGTTTCTCACCAGTTTTCAGTCCAGGATTTTTGTGGGCGGTCCTTAAAGGGTGGCTCGATGACGCGCTGAGGCCACCCTGGCCATACCCCTGCACCCTTAGCAGAGAGATAGAGATTAATACATCTCACTCAGAGTGTTTCAAAGTTAGTCATGTCATTTTCTGAACTCATCAGACACGTTTCAGTCGCTTCAAACTTGCTTGACAAGTGGGCGTGGCTTCCACACATTCAGTGGACACGCCCCCACAGTCCTGGAGCTGAGAATATTGCTAATTTTTACACGATTTCATAAAGTTGTCGATCATTCAAATTTGGCCCGGTGGTTAATAACACTTTTTTCTTTGGTCTGACAAACTCAGAACACATATTTATTCTTACTTTACACAGACTTCAACAAACCAACACAAGCTTGTTTGGCCCTGCTGTAAACAGACCCACTGGTGGCTTTTCTGTTGTGTTTCTGATAAAATGCTGCTCAAGGAGTGCTTTTTGTGGTATTAAACCTCAGTTGCCACCAGTAACCACAGGCCTTAACGATTATAATTTATAATGTTAAGTTAGAGCCGGCAGCCAGTTAGTTTAGCATAGCATAAAGATTGTCAACAGGGGAAAAAACTACCAGAACCTTGAGGAAGATGTTGTGTTTTTTCTGACTGTATGTATTGCACTGTGTTGGGCAGTAATGCAGATTTACTGGGACCATTTTTTTCCTATAATCTTTCATTAAAAAGAAGAAGTTGTAATACAGTAACAGTGCACTACAGTCACATGTATTCTAGTTGTTAGAGGCACAAGAAAATGGACATCCCAGTGTTTTTGTGTTTGTATATTGCAGCATGTGTGTGTGTGACCTGGTTTGCTGACCCAGTAACGGTGAGTATATTCACCTGTATTACTCACACTTGTCTGCTCTGCACAGCTCGAACATCCCGACAGCAGACTGCTATCTATCAGAATCACTCCTGAATCATAACTCCAACCAAACTGCAGGACACCTGGGGGTTTGGAGGGGGGGCTGTTTGAGTACTGAGTGCAAACAGTTCTGCCATGTGATCAAAGCAGAGCGATGAGTGCTGCAGAAGAAAGATTTCAATGTTTAACAAGCAGCCAGCAGGTGTAATTTTTCCTTATGGTTTGACTAGGAGTCATCTTTCGGCGGGTGATGAAGTGTTTACTCTGTTTACCACAGATTTCTGCAGTGAATAAGATAGTGTGTTGAGAGTGTGTGGGAAAGTTTCGACATCCTAATTGTGTAAATTCTGCTGTTTTTATTAACTGTACTCTCTTTGTCTCTCCTCCGTGACTTCCCGCTGACCTTCCTACCTCTACTTCCATCACCCACTTCCCAAGTCTTCCTCTGCGAGTATCGAGTCAGTCAGACTGCATCAGGCGGCGATTGAGATCATTAGAGCTGCTGATTTAACAAGCTCATAGCACCCCGTGCAGCTGCGGCAGTAAAGGTTTGCGCTGCTGACATAAACATACACACACACACACACACAAACACTAAAATTGATTGGACCAGTGTTGATTTCCCTTGGCAAATATGTAATGCGTGGTTGCTTTCATGGGAAGGAGCTGTCAACTCCATCGCCTGCAATGTATACTGCAACACATGAGCCATGATATTGAACCCTGTGTGTGCGTACGAGAGAGAGGAATAATGAGTCAAACAGTGGTTATTCAAAACGGCTTCAGTGGGATTTCATGATTATAAAATTAATTACTTGCATCAAAATTTTCCTCATCCTTTTTAAATGACGATATAAAGGATATATGCTTCTCTTTCTTCAATCTCAGGCCACTGATTCCAGCTGTGTGTAATAATTAGAGCCCATAATAGTAATGTTAACATTTTCAACACTGCATTTTTATTCTCCCTATGACTCCCTCTGGTTAAACTACTATTATCATTATGCGACCACGTTCACTTTTAGCCTCAAATGGTTCTAATGAAAGCGCTTCACTAATACACCGGCTAGTAAGATTGACAGCTCGAGGTCCCGTTTATCATTTATTTTTCTTTGCCGGTCCCTGTAAGCGTGTCTGATCTCATTTGGGCTGACCCTGTTAGCTGTGCAGAACGTTAATTTGTTTTGATTGATCCTAAATGCTTGTTAGCCGAGGCAGAACATTCATACAGATACGGCAGGCTTGATATTCAAAATTATTAGATAGTGGGACAGAAAGGTGACACATCAAATGCACTGCTATTGTACATTAGAACATATAAAGAAACATGTACTGTAGTTTATTGCATGTTTCTCATAATAGCAGATGGTGGAGGGACTAAAGGGTTTTATGTAAATACCAAGATGTGTTTACCCTCTTCAGTAAAGCAATTAAGGAAGAACAAGCAGTCTCATTTGTTTATTCTAATTAAACCAAGGTGTCATAATTAATTTGGCCATCATATATACAGTAGATGCTTTAAACCGCTAAACACAGGCCTTGCAGTAGTTGTCATACACAGTTTGATATACAGTATGTGTCAGTTCACAAGGTCTCACATCCTCAGACTGTGCAGCAGTGGATGTGTTTTTGCTGAACGGTGTGTGACGCGCATGCAACATCAGTAAAGTTTCATAAGTTATTAATAGATGTTTTTCACAGGAGAAACTGACGACGGCAGGAAAAGCACAGATGTAAAGGATGAAGTTAGTTAGCTGCTTAGGTTTCAAGGTCCTGGTATTGTCCATGCTGGCTTACTGGGACAGCTGAACACAACAGAGCCATTGTTAATGTTGTATTAACAATAATAGTAGTTTCTCTTCTTATTCCTACCATGACAAGTCAATATGTCTGCTGTGAAAAGGGTCTGATTCCTTAAAAGTGACTTTCCTAGTGTTTATCTCAGTCTCAGTTTAATTTTTATGTGCCTCAGACATATGTAATTATGATCACTGAAGAATGACAGAACTAGGACCGAGCTAAAGGAAGAAAAACAAACAGCCCGAAACAGTCCAGTCTTTTATTTTTTATCAGAAGTAGAATATTAAAATAAATAAATAAATAAATAACTCAAATACTATATTTTAGGTACTGATACTTTCCTTTCCTTTATATAAAGTTTCTCATTGACAGGATATTTCAGAAATATGCTAATAAAAAAGATTTGACTCTTTATGTATAAAACATGAAATCAAATAAACTCAAGAAATATGAATATATATATTTTATTTTCACAGATTAAAATACCCCAAAAATATATAAAGTAAAATCTGTCGGATGAGGATGAACACTTCAATAAAATCACAATTTATCTCTTTGAATAAATGAGGATGCACTATGTATTTATTTATTTATTTATTTATTTATTTATTTATTTTACATGTGCCATTGTTGCTTTTACGTGAATATCTTTCACAATTTTCCTCATTGCCATACTTTAGTTATTAACTCTGCGTATCACAATCACAGATGATTACCTCCTCACTGTCTTTTAGCAAAACTTTACTCTGCCTGTCTTTCTCTTTAATTATTTGACCTGACTGACATAATAAGGGTAATTTAATTTGCATGTAAAATAGATATGATCTGATCATTTTCATCTAGTATTTCTTATTTAAGCCTCTATACCAGTAAACAAACCAGTAGATCTATACTCTATGGATCCATGTTTTACACATTATTGTGCTCTTATTGCACAGTCAATGATAAATATGAGGTCAGTGAGCCGTAATGGCGGTAAATTATCAGGCTGTAAACTGACAGTTACAGATACTTGGGTTTTATCATGATACACCGACTTTACACTGTATTACAGTACTGTCGTGACTGCTGATGACAACCGTGTGACTATTCTACTACAGTGAGTACCTATTAATCAGGAAGAGAACAGTGATAATAATTTCTTTCCAATCATGCCACGAGAAATTTGAAATTTGTTTGATTTATCAGTTGCTTCACTTTCACGAATCGTTAGGCAGCTCAGCTATGAATTTCCTCTTTGTCATCCTTTCCTTGTGTCTGCACAGCTCAACAATGGATACAAAAGCCCCTTGGGTCTGGTCCTATTGCACGGCTCTATGTCCTCCATGAGTTTATAGGTATTCACAATATTTCCTTTTCCCCAGAGGGGATTAATCAGCCCATTATAATTTGTTCCCAGAAATTTGTCATGTCTGTGTGCGACGATGCTCCATGTTCTGGAACCGCACAAGTATCGACTCCATCAATCAGTATTACCACGGTAACGTTGGGAGAGCTCCACTTCCCCCCGCGGCCAGTGAAGGGGAAAAGCAATTATGCAGGTAGCACATGAGAGTGAGGGAGCTACAGAGAGATAGAGAGAGAGAGAGAGAGAGAGAGAGAGAGAGAGAGAGAACACCTGAATAGCAATAAAAGAATAGACAGGAAGTGAGAATGTTTATTCCCCACCCCACGTTTTTCTCTTTGTACCGCATACCTGTTTGATCATTTGATTGACTGTACTCTTTATGCATACACAGTCTCTCTGGGTATATGAGGCAGATTGATACAAATATTAACTTGGACCATCTGCAATGCCTTCCTGTGATTTGGAAACTGAAAACTGCCCTCGGGTAGAGATTGCCTTAAAAGACTCCACCAGACTTTTCCACGGTGTAGCTTACTCACTACACAACAGTACTACTGCTGTGCGGTTTTAAAAGTTGTCCTGTGTAGAAACGTATTTGCAACTACAGATTGGAAAATGAATCTGTAATTTGGTTTTCTATCCTATTCATGTAAATGAATGGAAACCAAGATAAGTGTGGTGGTATTCAGTATTTTGCTTCTGACCAACAATGCTGCATATTTTCACAGACTAGAAAACTAGAATATTACCAGCCTTAACATTTAGATAAACATATACATGTAGATTTATCAAATATGAAGATAGTATTAACATAAATTCAAGTGGTTGTTGTAATCATGTAAAACATTATAGTATGTTTAGTATAAAGGAGTGAGAATAACTTCACTTCTGTTTAAAACACGTGAATTCTCGCACAACTTCAAGTGTTTCCGAAAGTCCCAATCTTCTCCCACTTCTAAAAGGCACGATGCCTCTCTGAACAGACCTGCCGAATCAATCATAGGGGCGTCTAATTAAGCCACATGTCAATAACTCATCCCATTGAAAGTACAGAGCAGGAATCAAGCATGTACTGAGTCCGGGCTGGTCTGCTTCCTATTGATTCTGTGCTAATGCCAGGCATTTGTCCAAGGCTGGTGTATCTGCTGCCACAGTCAGTCTGTCAGTCAGTCAACAAGTGCCGTAATCAAGTGTGCAGATAAAGCGAGTAACAAGTCAAAACCATCAGAATCCATTACTGGCTTCTTTGTGTGACATGAAGATTGATCACTGCTGCAGCTACAGCTAACAGATCACATTGAGAGAGAGGGGCTTTATGAATTGTGTTTTGCTGTGCGTCTTTTCTTTTGTTAGTGAATGATAGGAAACAACAGCCCATTCAGTTGGTGTACTTTGTTTCTTTTTATATACAATTAGTGTTCCCAATGACAGATGGCTTTAAATTCTCAGAGGGTTGGTCAAATTTCTAATAAAAATCTGGGAGGCTTTCACTTTCTTTTTTTTCTTTCTTTACGGATTTACTTAGAGGTCAGACCACCAGTGTTAAAAAAATCTCAGGCCTATATGCGGTAGCCTATATATACTAATACTATACTGCTGATAAAGTACTCACACAATGTCAGCCAAGTTGTTAACTGCTGTAAATGTCTTAAAATCAGGGGCTGTAACTGCTACAGAGGAGATTAACCACCACCAGTTTATGAGGTTGTGCTGTTAACCTGTTAGTAAAGACAGTAGTGGCCTACTTTCACATGCACAGCGAAACAATGGCATTCATTTGGAGTCATGTTTGAGGCCACCTGGAAAACATAAGTCCAATATTAATCTTAATATTCTAATATTAATAATCTGTTTTTTTTTGTTTTGTTTTTTTTAAATATGGCTCCTTAGTTAGCTACTTGTTCGACTGTTTCGTCTGCTTGCCGTTTGGCGCTGTAACTTTAAGCAGGCAATGAATGTCACTCAATATGACTAAATTTATAAGTTTTGGGCATATCAGCGATATCCATTTAGCTCTGTTTTTTTAATATCTGGCTCCATAGCAAACTAAACGCTTTACTGTGTTCACCAGCTTACTAGTTTCTAACTTTTCTGGTTGTTGTTGTAACATTTGGTCACATTTGGTTCATGAGAAGTTTTTTGGCCATGTCATATCCAGCAATATTCAACACCATACCTACCAGCGTGTTTGTTCTTACTGTCAATAGTTCCTGCGGCCCCTGGAGAGCTATCTATGGCAGGTTGACATTATTCTGCTATTCCACATCTACTTCTCGGGCCTGTTTGACATATTTTGTTCCTTTGTCACCTCTGCAACAACATACTTTTTATAGTTTTGCCTCCGGCAGTATGACGTACACAAGTACTTGACAGCACAAGTGCGGTGGCTCAATTATAGGAATAACACGCTGGGGATTTTTTAACCCCCTCCCCCACCCCTCCTCACTCAAACTGGAGTGGAACCAGTAGATTTTGACGGATTAGCCTCATTATACTGTTCATATTGACTTCTATTAAAAAACCCCAGACAGACAGTCACATAATGATCTATGATGGAGTCATCTTTGGGAACAAAGACGCAGTGTATTTCCTTATTTCTGTTAAATAGTGTCGGCCTGATGGTGTTGATATATTTAACATAGCACAAGAAGAGCTGTGATTGTTATTCGTCTACTTACCAGCGTAGAATATTTAGCCGTCGTTTCTAATGCTATTCTGAGATCTATTTGCATTAATGGGGTTTTAAAAAAGATTGCCTGGCACTCATTACACATGGGGCAAACACACACAAAGCACACCCAAACGCTGAAAAACAAACTACGAAACAGGGTGGGAAAATATGCATTAATGAAACGTGTTCTTGCACACAGAGAATAAAATGTCTTAAGATGTGAGAAATATAGTAATGAAAGCCTGCCCAACCATTTATATTTGAGCTGAACCCTCATTATTCTGAACAAAGGCGAGGAAAATTGACCATTCTGCCTGTACTTATGGGATATCTATCATTCATAAATTAGATAACCTTTTACTTCTCTGCCTTTCTATTGCTCAAGTGTGTAAAGCACCGTGGCCAGAGTTTTTTTTTTATCAGGAATGTTTGTGCTCAATTGGAAACACACGGAAATCTAACTCAGCATAGGCTTCTAATCTTCTAAATTTCATTTTATGGGAGAAGCGAGTTAATGCCTGTTTTCGTTTTGTGGGAACAATAAGCGGGGAAAGTGATTTTAACTAAAAAAATTGTACTCTGCCTTAGTCTGATAAGTGAGCTCATCCCTAATCCTAATTGTGTCAAAGGCAGCATTTAGTCTAACACTTCATTTTCCAAACAAACACCGGGGCATAGTGTGGTTTGCCATCAATCTTGGGAATTTTGCAGTATGCACAAAAGCATGGGGACATGTACCTTTTCTTCAGGAAATAATTGGCTGTAGCCGTCTGTAAATACATGGTTTAAATCATAACCCTGCTTATCAGCTGCTCGCCAGTCCTGCACTGTGTGAGTGGGAGGGGGGGGGAGCAAGCGAAGCAATAGTCCTCTTTCACACTCCCAATTCTAAAAAAAAAAAAATATTTTAAACCAAGCCAGGTTAACGGATAAATCCATTTTCCAGAGTGTACTTTCCCTGTTCTAAAACTTAAATATATATATTTTTAACATGTATTTCAAATGGTCAAGTGCTGTCGACCCACAATGATCTCAAAAGAAATTTCCCAGGTGGCAAAAAAAAAAAAAGTGCAGGTGCTGGTGGAGATGTTTCCATCCATGTATTGTTTCTATTTTCTAATCCTGCATGACAGACCAAGCGAAGGCAGGAATGACTCATTTTGTCTTAAGACCTCTAATTATTCTCTCAACCATGTCGAAACTGTAGGACTTGGAACCAAGAGCAGATTTTAAAAACAGGAGAGTTATATTTAGTCTGCTGCCTGCATCACCTCTGTCTGTTTCTAAACTACAGTAGATAAACCTTTAAGTGGTGTGCAGCAACCTGTCAATCAATGACAAAGTACATTGGGTTCAAAACTGGTGATATGTTCACATAATTTTACATCTTAACTAACTAATTGTCCGAATGCTGTCAACATTTGTCAGAGTCTTCATGATGTCACTGTAGCTTTAAGTCCATTTGGGGGTAAGTACTTCAGCTTTTCTTATTTTCCAATTACTTGGTTCTCTTTGCAATAGCATATGAAACTGAGGTTCACATTTGGGGAAATAGCTTCACCAGAGGGTCCATTTAGTTGCTGTTCTGAAGCTTTGGGTCATTTCGTATAATCTACATCAGTGGGTAAAATAATTCCAGTTTCAAATTTACATTTTTTTTTCTGAACGCTTGAAAATGAAGGTTCAAAATGAGCCTGAATGGTTCATATTATGAAGTGTGAGAATTCACATCCTAGGTGAATGAGCCTTGCATATCTGCTCTGCCCACTGGTGGCTGTACCACTTGTTCAGCTTACATATCCTCTCAGACAGAGGATGAATTACCATGAACCATAAGGTATATTATGTGTGTTTAAACAAGGTTGAATTGTTTAAATACTCTAATGTTATAGTCTATTGTCACTATATACAGTGTTTAGGTTATACTAAAAATCCGATACCGAAACACGAAATTCAACATTATGTATGTGGAGGAGGAAAAAAAAGTTACCGTCCTCTTCTTCGAAAAGTGCAAAAAATGTTACTTACGTAATAAAAGCACGTCATAAATATGTGGTCCGTAGTAATTTGGGTACTTTTTTGCAGTGCAGGAAAGTGAATGGGCATCCATGAAATCCCGTGCGCCTCCTGAGGGACCTGTGGTTGCGCTCTGAAGGTGCACACTGCAAAAAATATTCATCCCCGCAAATCATTTAGACAAGTATCAGGTGTGAAAGTGATCCTTTTGTTTGTCAAAGAGGGGAAAGCCAGGTGAGATAATGTCAATTATTTTCTGTGCAAAACATGTTTTTATTTTTATTTTTTTTGGGAATATTTGTCATTTGTCGATGTCATTTCCTCGATGAGCGTTCTGCTTCGTTCCACCTTGTTGCTGTGGCGCCTCTTTGCAGATATTTCTTTAAATAACTGATTTTTTTTCTTCCTGCAAACAAACAACAAGTGAAATCATATCGCTGCACTGTAGGGGGGAGACACACAGTTTTGAGAGACAGAGAAAGAGAGAGAGAGAGAGAGAGAGAGAGAAAATTTCAATTGACATTGAGACTCAACAGCTTTTCAAGACGGGCATATTTTTTGCAGTGCGGCTAATGCTGAAGTCATTCTCCGTCTCATACAACAGCAGCCAAGGACACGGGAGCATCAGCAGAGAAAGGGAAAAGACGAGAGAGAGAAAGGTGCCTCCTCTCGCCATTGCGATAATTGTCTCGGTGTTGTATCGGTGTTGGCGTAAATGCTGCTCTAACAGGAGGCGATAGGAGTGGAGGAGAAGCGGGGGATTTAACTTCACACACACACACACGGACAAACCTATGCTTGGATTTCGGCTCTTTTTCCCTTCGCCAATGCAAAAGGAAATATGCAGCGAAGCTTCACCATCCTCTACACCAGTTTACTGGGGGTGTGCTTGGGTTCAAGCTCAAGTTTTCCAAGTAACATCAATATAGGTGAGAATTACGCACACGCGTCACATCTTTAAAAAAAACTCAATTTCAACTTTAACTCATGACTCTTTTCTGTTTTCTTTTTTTTCTCTCGATTTGTCCAATGTGTCCAACATTAACTCCCGATTCTTTGCTGCTCAACAGGAGGATTGTTCCCAACCGAATCGCACGAATATGAGGTTTTTCGTTTCGCCCTCTCTCATCACCAGGACATCCCCAAACTGGTGCCGCAGGTGGATATGGTCAAAATGGGGAATAGCTTCTCCATGACATATGCCTGTAAGTATTATCTCACTGGAAGCAGATTATAATCCCTGCCATTTTGCGTATTTTTATGTTCTGTGCGCCTTTTTTTCCCATCTGGTCAGTCTGTTCATTGACTTCGCAAAGCGCGAAGAACTCCATGGTTATAAAAACCTACGCAGGCTATCATCATATACATTATAGGCCTACTGCAAAGATCAGCGTGTGTTTGTAGGTTATCTTAACTGTTGCCTTGGACCGCGAAGGACTTTTTTTTTTTTAGCCCCCTGCTTTCCTTGGCATGATTGCTTCGTGATTTTTGCGCTCCGGAGAAGCCACGGGGATTTCAAATCAACCTCTGCAGCAGCATTCGAGATCCTACAGTCATATAACATCAGGTTTTACAGCTTTATGAATTTTTAAAACGGCTGCCACTGATCCCCGTACGCCTTTCCTTCTTTAAACCGAGATGGAAAACAAAGAACCAGAGTGCAGATCAAGGCTCTTAGGTGATGTGAACAAAGAGGAAAAGCGACTCTAAATGCGGTTCTAATTAGGCATGGATCACAATCCGATTATCTCTGTCTGGCAAAACACACAGTATTAAACCCTCCCTCCCTAAAACCTTTTGCAAAGACGCGCGCACACAGATGCACGCACGCACAATACATATTTGAACTTTTAGGACTTTAGGATTACCTGCCTGATCTATCGATCTGATTTTTATTAACGTGAATATACAGTCGGACCTGAGATTAATGTGGCATTGTAAATTTAGATAATTGCATTTGGAAGCCAAAGCGATGCTGGTCAGGTCAGCAAAGAAGTTTAAAAATCATTCATTCTGAGTCCTTCGTCAGAACAATGGGGACGCTATTCTCCTATTGGTGTGCCATTATGCCAGCCAAACAAGTACACCATGTTTGAGCTTTACAAAAGGAAATGTTTCTTCTTTGTTAAGCCTGCACTTGTCCCTCTTTTATATTCTGACAACATTTTTTTTTTCAGCCTTGATACTTTTCTGCCGCATTTTTCTCATTCCATCCTCACCTCCCTTGAATATGCTTTTGGCTCACTCCCATTCACTAAAGCAAGTCCACACTTTCAAAAGATACCTTTTGACAACTACGCCTTCCTGTCTCTCTGCCCAATGTGTGTCATTGCCTCGGTGACAGACATTTGATTACTTCCCTGAGACATTGGATGTTGCATTTCCACTTTTGAAACCTGTCTGGAATTTAAAAAGCTGGTCTTTAATCCATTTCCACCAGCTTGGAGGCAATTAATCAATTGTAGCTCAGAGAACAAACAGAGGAGTTGACAAAATATGATTTAGTTTTAAGCTCAAGCACAAGCATAATGACATTCTGTTAATTTTCTGGTGCATTATGTTGAATAACCACAGACATCTGGTCACGAACAAGGCATTAAATTGGTTTGATATTTATTGTTGAGATATTTATGGAATATTGTCACCACACCATTTAACACAGTCCACTTGTCTACTTGTTGATTAGTGTATGGTTTAATACAAAATAAATAGTTTCAGTCCAGCTTAAATCAACATTAATAAGCAAATATTCATATTCTACACAACAGCTAGATAAACATTATTAATCGCCAATGAATTTCAACTGCTATCATGTGGCACGCATGGTCACATGGCCTTCATACATACTCTATAACCCTACACTATGGCTATAGTGTACTTGCCGCCTCAGGGGATTTTGCAGTAGCATTCAGGAATTCACACCATGTTTGGTATCTGCTGACATCAAGTGGTGCTTGCAACCTGGGAAATGACACTAAGGTAGGTTGTTTGAATTCAGGAAAAGACAAAGGCTTTGCTGACCATTTGTCAGGTGGTTGCTGTAGAAACAGAGGCACATGTGACCCCCTACTTGGAGTTAACAGCATGACAAGTCTCTTGCTGCAAGCGTTGTCGTCTGTGGAGTTGTTGTGTATCCAAGAAGTGCCAGTCCTCATGATTAATCAGTTTCTAGATTTCAGCCAACCGGGTGCCCACAAATGCCTTAGTGGCTAAATCTGATGGCTTTGATGGTTATGAAGTCAGGCCGGAGGATGAGAAGACTGAGCCCTGTCTTCAGTACCTGAGCTAACTGGGTGCCAGTTCAGTGGTGCACAGTTCTAGTTAAGGGATTGACTGCAGCTTTTTTGGTGCAACCCTAAATCTCACTTTGAGTAATGCGTCTTCAGTCCTTCCCTGTGACCAGTTAATCAACTGAGCCCGACACACTGATGGGTTGTTAAAGACATGAATGTCTCTCTTGTTCTCTGATATGTCCATGTTTGTTTCACATTCTCTTTTCCTGTCTCACAGACGCTGGATGAAGATCTTAGCTTAGTTGTCGTAAAAGGGAAAATATACCCTAAGGGGGATATTGGCTTGCTAAAGTCTTGTAGGTCCTCTGCATGGTGATCATGGTTCAGCATCATTGGGGAACAGATGCCAGATCTACCACTGCTGTCTATAAGAACCAAAGAGCAGGAGCTTGGAAAATGCCTTAGGAAGAAGGCTCACATGGTGGATCTTCTTGTTGCTGGAGAAGGTCACCTTGTGTTTATAAAACATATGGTACTGGAATTAGTAGTTGAATACTAATCTGTTCTTGCTATTGCGTTGCAGCATACGGTGTGATATATACTCGTCCTCCATGATCTGCGGTTCCTTTTCAGGCTTCAGCTTGATGATGACTTGATGAGTTTTCCAGCTTCTGAATCTGGCCAACTTGCACTCCTGAGAAGTGGCAGAGTTGCATTCCTGGGGACTGGTTAGGGAATAATACCCATAACTTGCTGGAGCAGTGTGAAATCTTTGCAATCATAAACAAAACATTTCCCCAAGGGAGAATGTAGAGAGTCTCCCCAGTTGTATTTGTGGGATAAGCACTGTCAAAAAGCAATGGTGTCTTTGTCTGGTGGCTTAACCTTTGCTGGTGTCTTGTCTTCCATTGGCAACTTGTCATTGACATTGTGTTGGATTAGGAGATGTCTGCTGCCGCATGTCTTGAATGATGCCTTCAGTGTGCATTTTGCAGCCTAATGACTTCAACAATAGTGCCAGCACTGGCCATTTCTGTTAATCCACATCCGCTTCTCAGACCTTATGGTTAGTGACTGCCTGGGTTGCTGGAACTAAAGATTGTATGTCACTCAGTTGCACCTCATTAGGTTTTTATTCATGGCTGACTACTGCACACACTATTTACTAGGAGGGGACGTACTTTTCACTTTGTGGGTTGGATGGCTTCCTCTATGCCATCCTAGCACTCTGTAATGTGCGAAGTCTGGCTTTGGGACTGGAACTTGGATTGGGTTTAACTCCTACTCTGCCACTGTTGTAATCCTTAGTTGCTCGCCAGCCTTCCTGGTGATGAGTTGCTCCATCTTTTGTTCTATTTTTTCTGAATGTAGCAACCTGACGTATGGCATAGTTCCATGATATCTCATAATCACATCATTGCTTCTGTCGCTAGTCAGTTGTTGGATGGCTTAACCATGATAATGATTCTCAAGGTGTAGAAACCAATTTTGTCTCTGAACTTTATGTTATCTCACTGTTCCACCACTGTCCAGCAGCTGATGGGTGCACTGGAAACTCAACAGTCATCATCTGATTCACTAGCTTCACGATGGGGAGTATGGCTGACACACGTCTGCTCCATTTTCGACAGACTATAGGCTCCTGAGCAGATGCATCTTAATTGTGCTGATTACGAGAAAACATCTTTACTGTGGCAATCCCTAACATTCAGCTCAACGAACCAAGTGAAAGAGAGTCTTTCGAAACTGCCTCTCTGTAACCTTTATGTTTTCTGGTTGAGTATGTTGAATAGCCACGTATCTGGTAAGAAATAGTTTTCTAGGGTATTTATTGAAAATTATTACCACACCAGCTAACACATTCTTGTCCACTCTAGTTATTTGGGTATGGTTTTATACAAAAGAATAAAAAAAGCTCTATACCAAGCTTATGCAACCTAAAATAAATAAAGAAATATTAACAAATAAGCAAATATCCACCACAGAGGTTTATGTCGTAGTTCTTATGAGATTCAGTTATGAGCTTAAAATTGGATTTTAAATAAAGCATTATGTGCAACAGCACTCATGCAAATTTATAGACATTCATTGCTGGCTGCTGCTGAATTTCGAACACAATCACTAAAAGGAAATTTACCCTCGTCTGTTAGATATTCCTAGTATTTGGTATAATTCTCTTAGCTGTCCATATAAACACAGACTTTATGAACTTAATCCTGTCCTGAGTTGTCTTTGTAGTGTGCATAATTTTTGCAGAGATGTCTGTAAGAATTCTATATATAGCTGCAAAATACATTTGGAAACCCAGACAGTTCCCAGGCGACACCTCATCCATCCCTCCGCCCCCCTAGCCATTTAGGCCGCGGAGCCAGGTTGAGTTGTATAATGAAATGTAAACACACCCAAGATGCCCTCATTAATGAGATGGTCCTATGCTCAGAAGGGAATGTAATGTGAATATGAGGGTCAGGCTGATGCTGAATATTTCCAGGGATAGTGGATCAAACATGGTGCCTATAGCAGTGGAGAGGGATGGGGAGAGGTAGGGAAGTACGGTGTCTTAGTCACAGCATACACCCAGTAAAGAGACAGCAGCACATATGCAGGTGGTTGTTAAAGTACAATGTGGCCATTTGGGTTTAAATGGAACATGTAATTTTTGTTAGCGGCTTTTTTCTGTATTTTTTCCAGCTAAAATTGATTCCAAAAAAATAGGTGAAAAAACTTTTCTACTACTAACACCCACAAAGATCAAATATACTGGCCTGAGAGATTTCAGGAAACTTTTAAAACTAATTATCTGATCAAGGATCACCCTCAATATTCAGGTTTTATCAGTGTTTAACTACATCCAAAGATATCCATCTACATCTATCCATCTATCTTCAGATTTACCCTCTATTCAGTCATCCTTCTCAGTTTTCCATGCGATGCCATCAAATATGACATTTTTTTTCTTCATCGTGCCACGCATATCACTGCAGTCCATAGGTATTATGGTGGGATGTGATATATGCATGTCAGAAAGATTCACAGTAGAGGGAGATGGCATAAATGAAAGCGACACCTCTTCCTGCTGCGTGTCACTCGTTCTAAAAGAGTATTTGGATGTGGAGGCTATAGAGATACGTTTATGAAGAAAAAGAAGGCCTCCAAGGCCTGTTTATAATGAGTCAGATGAGAAAAGCAGCCTATTCCTGGATTTCTATTTAGTGTGCCTGTGTGAAGGCAATTGTGTGTGTTTGTGCGTGTGTGCATCTGGGTCCCTACTCCATCAGCATAGGATGTCTTGAGTGAGTGACAGTTCACCTCTGTAAGTGTGTGTGAGTGTGGGAATGTGCCTGGGGCTCTTGGGGGGGTCTACAAGTGTGAAAAGCAGCGGGTGAATGGGCCCTTGTGCACGGGGATGAATGGAGCTCCGGATGAGGGTGATACTCATCAGCTGGCTCTTATGACTGGCCACTTCCTCCACAAGCAAGCACTCTCACCACACACACACACACGTGCACAAAAACATACACATGCTTGCACACACTTGCTGGCACCTGCCTTAAGAGCGAGTGGAAAGTTGGAGAGTTTGGTGGACTGGGGCAAAGGTGAAGAAGAAAAAAAACATGATATACAGAAACACTGAGTGTTGATGGCAAAGTAATTCATTTTATTCCCTGCCTGTGGAGTCATCAGGGTAGAAATGACGTTGGCGACACCGTCAGCATAATGTGACACAGATTCCTTGAGATCATTTGCATTTCTCTTCTTACGTTTACGTCCACAAACCCAAGCGGTACACTGGTATTTATGCCATGTATTATTATGGATCATTGCTCTTTTTCTATAAGCACCTTTGTTTTCACATTTTGACTGGATGCATTTGTTGGACTGACTCATTTTATATGTTTCCAGTGGTTAAAAATAACTTCCAGGGATGCTGTGTGTACATGGAGAATATTAGTCACTGTTCCCCTCAGTTAGATATCACATTACCATAATCTGCTATTCACTTGGTTTATAATAAGGACGTCACCGAATCGCTAGCTTCATGTCAAATCCCCCGCAGGCTCACGCCTATATGATCTACTTTTTTTTTTCTTTGATGTCCCACGTGTGTGTGGTGAGATTTAGGCTAAGCTTAGGTTATATTTGGTTGGAGATCTGAGGAATATTGCAACATTTCAGACTGTGGAATTTTGAATCAGATACATTAGATACGTTTAGCCTTGCGAGTCGCTAACTTTGATTTGATTTTGTGTCCAGTTCAGCCAGCCTGATAATAAACCTTTCATTACGACTAATTAGCGTTCATGGAAAAGACGATTTGTGTTGTCACCGTGATATAGGCAGCAGTATTTCCCCACGTCTCTGAAGGTCAGTTAAAGAGGACTGGAAGAGGATCTATGAGGCAGCCGTGATCAATGAACTGCATACATAGGTCTGCCCAGCCGATCAATACAGCACACATGAGGGAAGAAGGTGGGGGGGTTATTGCTTCCCTCTGGACAGGCCTAGAGGATATATTTGAATTACTGTTGGGTGATGTATGTATGCTTATGTCACAGAGAGAGCGTACAGGTAGATGTCAAGTCTATGGGTGGACAAACGCCAGTGGTAAATCAGGTCCTGCATTATTGGATATAGACTATAATATCAGTGATGTCAGTTATGTGTTCTGTCAATAACGAGTATAAACTATCATAGTTATTGATATATTTTTTATTGTTGTGTGTGTGTGTGTGTGTGTTTTGAGTTATTAATCAAATTGGATTGTGTAAGGTTGTAAGAGGACATAAATGCCCCACTCATCAAGAAACAGGATATGATGTCACAGGTCTGATCTAGATATTTATGAAATACTGAGCAAAGCAATGCAAAACAGGAAATCAAAGGTCCAGTGTGTACAGTTGTAGAGTTTAGTGGCATCTAGAAGTGAGGTTGCAGTTTGCAAACCAACTGAATACCGCTCACCTCACCCTCCCCTACACTGGCCATTGAAAATATAAAGTGAAATAAGGTTTCAGGTGATTAAACACTAATAAAAACACACTGAGGAATGTTATTCAATTTCAACTATATTCTGCCAAAAGATCCCCTGAAATCATCTGGGTGTGTGCACTGTAAATCAGTACAAGATGTTTCTTTCTTTCTTTTCAAGTCAGAAGTGACACAGAGGCAGACTGAATATTCAAAGGCTAGTTTAAGTGCGACTCGACATGAAAGGATAATTCTGGGTCATTACAAGTTATTTTTGTAATGTTGTCCATTGTTCATGTAACTAGTAATAACACTGTACTCTCCTTGTTAAGTGCTGAGATCTGAGAACAAATCATCAGAGCTACAGCCACAGGCACAGGCCAAAGAGTAGTGGCAGTCAGACAGGTTTTGAACACACCCCTACATGTAGGTTAACCAAACCAATTTAAAAGAGAAAATGAAGAAAACTTGTCGATTTATTACCAAAACTGACTTCCTGATTCAACTTTTACTTACTGGACTTCAGGTCTATTCACTTTCCCGGTTTTAAAACGAAGCGATGTCTCAATGTGACCCATTGTCACCACTTCCACCGGTGAGTTAGGACTAGGTTAATCAAAGAGGGACATTTTTCAACTGGAGATGTATTTTTCTTCTTGTAGGAAAAGTCCAATCCCTTGAGGAGATGACCCTGACCCTGAGGTTGGGATCCACTGTTTTCATCTCCGTTGGATTTAATTGTATCAGTGTAGCTGAGCTGACAATGTACAATGTTATTGTACCTAAAAAGACAGACAAAACTATATAAAAAAAGAATAAGTCCCAAATAAACAGTAATTATTCTGTTGCATAACATTTTTCACGTGTCCGCCTACATTTACCTGCCTTGAGTTTTCCTCGTCAGAGTAGTTTCTCGCTCGGACTGCTAAATAGAAATCTGTGCGAGCATGTCAGACGGCTTTGTGACGTTCCGTGGTCACGCACCTGCTCACACACACTAAAGCTAGCAAGAGACAGAGCTCGAGCAGATGCATTTAATGTATTATTCAATGCAACACATCCAAAGCTACCGCTCCATGGAGTTATGAGCATAAATATGTAATAATAATCATGTAGACTGGCGATTCAAGTGACTGCTTAAACATTCTCAACTCTCTATATGATCTGCCTGAAGAAGCTAAATATCTTTCTTATTTCTGCATTTATTAATACGCCCCTTTGCTTAGCCACCCTCTCCAGGGCCAAACAACATCACAGAGTCTCAGCTGGGATGTATGTGTTAAAGGAAGCGGGTGGAGGTTAAGCTACAATTTCAGACCCGGTGGCTGGTGTCAGTAAGGCTCTGGGGTGTTGTTATTTTATTGTGTAGCTACTGTGTCAGTCATTGAGGTACAGCTGTGGCGATTGACTTCCACAGTACACGCATTTTCAAAGGGATTACCAAGTGTTCAACGTGTTAAGAAAGGCGGACGAATAGCAATATCACCGCTCCCTCCTGACTCTTCGGGACATGACAGTTATTTGTCGAGTAGAAAACAAAGAGAATGGGGGGAGGAAAAAGACAAGAAACTGACGGTTGTTCTCTTGGGCTAGAGTCTGGCAGGTGCTGGTATGATGAATGAGAAGGCTTGGATTTTTTTTTTTGCTCCACAGTGCCAGGGATAGAGAATGGCCCATAGCAATCAATGTAGATCAGCCAAAACTGCTCCCCATGCAGCAGAGTGATAGAGTGTGGAGCAGGAGGGGTTGTGTGTGCTCGTGATACGCCACGTAAATGTAACCCCAACGGCCACTGAGTGCCTTGAGGTTTGAGAATTGTGTGTTGACAAGTAACCAGTCTTCATCACACATATGCTTCCCGTTCACCACATAAACACACACAGACATCACTGATCGCCGTGTCCACTCTGTTTCTATTTGTTCTCCTCATTGTGCTTCTAAGCTCTGCTCTGAATTCTTCTCTGTATTCATGCAAGTATTTAAATAAAATCTGTCGTCTCTGGAGGTAATGGCAGCTGGGACGTGGAGGTCTGAGCTGAGACGTGTGGGGCTGGCAATTAGAAAACAATGTGTTGTGGGGATGAGGACCAGGATTTGTGCTGCGGGGCGGAGGGACGAGCGGCGGATGACGGCAGCTGTCATGGTTTTGCAGCAAAGACAGAAGCGGAGTCCCTCTTTTGTCGTACGGCACATCTCAGGCGCTGGTGTGTACTTTAATGAGGAACAAAGCCTACAAGCATATTAAACATTGTGACATAGTGTAACTGCTCTTACAGTGACAGCACGAGACTGCTATTGGCTGCGCAGATGTTCGTAGTACTAAACGACTGCCTTGCCACGGCACAAGACCTGCAGCAGTTGCTGAAGGTTGGAGAAAATACAAACACGCACACACAAATAGATTAAATATCGCTACTGTGGTATCCGCTGATATGTGTAGGTGTATTAGACTTTTGTGTCTAATGATTATTGTGCTCCCCATGGTTTACGTTGCTACATGTCTGAAGTTTTCTTGTCAAAGTCTTGTTGTTCTTGTAATTGCAGATTTAGAACTTGAAACTTGAAACAAAAGGTCTCTGATGTCAAACGAAGGTGGACAAAAGCAAGCTTTTCAATTATAGCCATGGCTGTTTTGTTTTTTTTCCAACTCAACATGACATTATCACAAGCATATTTTGCTGTGACTAACTAATTAGCTAATTATTGCTTCCCTGTAAATGCGTTTTAAATCCTGAAGGGTTTTTATATAACTTAGTTAGTGACATGCTTCTCGGCTTTGGAAGTAAAACATTAGTATTGGCATGAGCTCAATTTTATATTACGAGACAACACCCTCTAAATTATTCCGATAGTGCTCTTGTTACAAGTGACACAATCACCAACATGTGGAGAAATCCAAAGACTGACAGGGCTGTGGTGGTTCTGCACATGTGATTGACTTGCCGTTCGTAGGAGATTTAGCAATTTCTAATGTCATGATGAACCTCTTTGTCAACTATTTAATTCATTATTAAGCAGAAGACACTGTATTTATCAACCATATCACATATATTGATATCAATTATATCATAACCAACATATATTGATATCAATTATATCAACCATAAAAACTTATTTATTTAGGTCAATAAACAAAAGTGCAGCATTTTAATTTTGTTTTTGACGACAAAAATCAACAGATTATCAGAAATAACAATAAGTCTTAGTTGCACTTCTAGTTGTAGGAAAGTGAATGTGGTTTCTGGCTCTACTCAGATATTCTGCTCAGGTCTATATGAGCAGTTCCTTTCATTTCCCAGTGGCTCAGGTGGAATTTGTCTGAGACAACTGTTAATTTATACAACAGTTCCTAATGGATTAGCATGCAGGTAGTGTGTTTGCCTCTCCTTGCACCACATATCCACCTCCATCACTTCTTCTGTCAGAGAAATGAACGCGTGTGAACAGGACCATCCCTTTGCACCTGTCGACACTGATACGCAGATGGGGAGATAATTGCGAAGGGATGATTGTTAAGGAGATAATTGGAGTTTCCATACCCCCTGACAGGAGTTGGTCTGTGCTGGGTTTCTGACCCGCTGCCCAGGTAAGCATTTATTCAGCAGGCGGCGGGGCTCCGCGGCAAACCAGATTGGAAACGTGGCGAGAAACAGTGAGGAGGAGAGACAATGGCCTAGTGTGAGAGGGTTAGAGATTGAGGCAGAGGAAGGGAGGATATGCTTCCGAGCAGAGGGGAGTGCTCTTACATCCTCGATTACCCATTTAATGAGGCGATGCGGTGCCATTGTTTTATTACTTTGAGAAAATAGGAGAAATCTAGATTTCGCCGTGTGGTCCCTGTGTTTCCCACTGCTAGGCTGGCATCTGTTCTTTTTGTTCGCAGCAGTCTCCCTATCATCTCCTCTCACAGACACTAATGCTTCTGTTTCTTCTCCTCTCCAGCAACCAGCTCTGCCTTCTGTCTGCCCTCACCTACATTTTTTAAAGACAAGCTTGCTTTTTGGCTCATCCTTATTAACCTTCTATTACCCCCGTTTCAACTAATGTAATCTCTCATGAGTATCCAACACTCCCCGACATTAATCTAAGATCTGTTTGGCTGGTCAGCTGCTCTGATCACTGCTATTCCCTGCAGTGGAAGCTGAAGAGAATAGTGTCTTCCTGGTTAGGCCTTGTTCCTCTTCAGTTTTTCTTCTTTCTACCTTCGATACCTCAACCTCTACCTCAACTCCTCATCTTTCCCTTTCTCCCTTTTCTCTATTATTGTCTCTCTCTCTTTTTTTTTTGCCACATGCTGCTAACAGCAGCGACATAAACACAATTTTATAGCTCTTGCACAGGTAGTAAATCTCCGTTAAGCTTGAGGAGCTAAAGCTGTTTATACCGGTGGAACAGCGAGCGCACATCTCTGGAGTGCAACACTCCATGGGGCATATGGGTACTCTAGAGAGGCAGTGAGGCAAAAGCCCACCGCCCTCCTAAAAAACCTCTAAAAACCTGCTTTTGCATCTTGACTTGGTATTACGGAATATGCATGGATGAAATAATCTCTTTGCTACATTGACACATTATCACTGCATGAATCATCTCCTCTGGAATAGATTTCAAGTCATTTGCAGGAGATCCCAGAGAACACTACTGTACAGTAAAACCCTCCTACTCAGCCATGTTGAGAGCCGTTCATGCAGATCCACATTGGTGGTACATTTCGGTCCCCTGGGTCCCTGTCTTCTGAATCGTAGGGGGATTGATTGCACCGTGTGAGTCATGCTGTGTTGGAGTCCTCGCAGAGTAGGCCACCCCCACCCATCACCTGAGGGATTCTTCACAAGCACAAGCTGTGTGTGAGACGCTCTCTTGTCAAAACCAGCGACACATTTCTTCTTTTTTTTTATCGAGAAGGTGATGAGGAGGGGGGCGCTGGGAGCGTGTGCACCCTTAGCAGGTCCTGAGTGCGTGTATACGGTGTGAATCGGATATCAGCTTCTTTTGGCCTGCCTCCAATTAACATAGCTGATTAGCTATCCGGAAGATGGATGGGACGAGAGGGACCACAACATGCTCTCTGTTTTTATTACACACATCATCTGACAGTTATTAGCCATGGGTGGCTGAGTTGAGGATGATTGTGTGCGTCTTTCAGTGTCTGGTGTCAGATGTGTTTATCTCCTCCTCTGTGGTTGATTGAGTGACCCTTCACCCTTGTGAAGGTGGTGTATATTACTGCCTGATGTGACAGCAAACTCCCTGCTCCTGTCACCCCTCTCAGCTCTCAGAAGGATACCTTAAACTAAATATGGAACAATACCAGAGCATACCTTGTGAATATGAGTCCTAGCCAGCTAACGAAAGGATATGTGTGACAGCCAAAATGAAAAAAAAACTCGAGTTTTTCACACCCGCACTAGATTTTTCATATATACGGATGATTATTTTGTTCGAAAGCTGACAGTAGAGAGGTGACAGGAAATGAGGGGTTCCCCCGAGCAGACACGATCCAGGGATGTTCAGGTGCACAGCTGTCACGATAACACCTGCAATAGTTTATAGAAGCGCCTCATCAGAACTGACATACCATCGATTCATTTATTTGAAGTTAGTATATTGAGTAACTATTTTGATAATAGACTAATTGTTTCAGTCAATCATCAAGCTGCTAAAACTAAAAGTCTAGAGACATGCTAACGACTCTGTGAGGCTGCACTTGCTTTGAGCTAAATGTTATGTAATGTAATGTAATGCTCCATCGGCTAAACAACAAAATGCATTGATGCATTCTTTGGACTTCTCAAGTGTTTTTCCTCTGTTTTACATGCTGATTGTATCTCTTTCGGACTGGTGGTCAAACAAAGTTGTTGCCTTGGGCTGCGGGAGATTGTGATTGTGCATAAAAAAGATGAACTGATAGTGAAAATTTACTTGCAGCTGATAGTCGCCGCCGTGTATTATTGTGTCCCATTTTTTGCTACTGGTTTTGACCGGAAAAGAACATATTTGACATCCCTCGGGCATCAGTCTGAATTCTGTTGTCTTGTGTTGTAAATGTGACATTGGATGGACAAGATAAACCTGGGTGCAGTAGTTGGGACTCACTGTGTGAAGGCGGTGCGTGACTATGGGAATCAATCTGGCTGGGTTTTGCTGCGATGGAGGAAAGCTGCGCCGGATTTAGCTGCTCACTCTTCCATTCCACAGTCGCTGTTCATCGATGCCCAGCAAAAAAAAAAAAAGATTTCATACCTTTGGAAAACAGATTTATTTTGGGAGTTTCACAGTGAAAAGCTTCAGAATAGAATAGTGGTGTATAGTATAGCTCAGTGGACAAAATGAGCAACCTAATTGCATGTCCTGCTTTTGTGGATTTACCTGACATGCCAGTCCTTAGTAGTTGGGCTCTGTTAAAAAAAAAAAAAAAAAAAAAACCTTTATGGATGGCTGAACAAAAACCCTCCAATCAGTACGCTCCCTCCAGCTGAACCCGGCTTCCTGCTGCTGTGAAATTCTCTCTGTACTGCTGACCTTAATGTTGCACAGGATAATGGCATGCAAGTCCCAAGGGAGGAAAATAGTAGAAACCTTATGTTTCTTTTTATTCTTCTGTGTGTGTGGGTGGGTTATATATATATATATATATAATTTGTGGTTTGCATGTGGTTTGCATGTGGTCATAGTAATCCCACGAGTCCAGAATACATGTGTTTACTGAGCCAACACACTGTTTTGTTCCTGCACTATTAATTCAACTGTATTGATTTAGTTTTTCTTCTTTTTGACATATCAAGCAGTGCTATTCGAAAAAAAAAAAAAAAGAATCGCACACACCCACATGAACGAGCTGCTCTGTAATAACACAGGCCCATGCACAGGTTAGTGAGCAGCTCCAGTGGATCAGCTGGGAAGCAGGTATCACGCACAAGGGCACCTTGATACCTTTGACCGGTGCCGTTGGCCAATATATCTGGCAAAAACTGGTATGTGTTTACATATTGCCGAGTCAAATGGTCTCACTTTAATATCAGGGTATTCTTCCCTTTTCACAACTCACAAAATCAGTCCATATTTGATGGTTTCATTTCTGTTTTTTCTTTATTCAAGTTCAACTCTTCATAAGTTTTTAAAATCCATTATTATTTCAAATATATTTTATACAGCTTCGTTATGAATGCAGTCATCAAATTATATTTCTAAGAGTGAATCAGTAATGTGTGACACACATTCATGGGCAGGATAAAGGATGCAGCATTGCAGACTAAGCCCTACCAGCCCTCCTCCATCATCCACAACTTCTGATGCAGGAACAACTGTCACAGACATGCCCTCTCTGTGCAGCTGGTACAGACACATCTGTCATTTGATATTTGGCTCATGCTAAGCAGAGGAACAGCTGCAGGGCACAGGAAACAGAGAACCGGGAAGACTGTAGCTGCGTGAGTTGTTTCTGACAGCTCCTCCTGTTGTGCAAGTATTAGTCCCTTTAGGATTCGGGTTTTCCTTTGTTTTCCCGTGGCCCAAAACTCTTCAGCCACACCAAATGCAAATTGACTTGATGTTCATTCATAGGAAAAGTTACAAAAGTGTGAAAATGTGTAATAGTTCCAGTGAGCTTTCCTGCATCATCTATATGCGCATACGTTGAGAATGAAATTTGTTTGACTTTCGGAAATGATTATGGTTTGTTTTCAGTGTAAACAAAAAATGGAATACGGTGGAAATGTGCTGCAAATCATCTATTATTTCAGAAATTATCAAAGGATTTCTCGCAAAGCCAAGTCACTTTTGCAAATTCGCTAATTCCTTGAGGGGAAACCTAATTATGACAAAATGTCCAAACACTCACAATTCCCACTGCATCTTCCAAAAGTCCTTTTAGCAGCTCTGAGCTACTATAATCCCTGCCAGAGAAACAGACCGTTGCCCAGGCAACCTCAGTCCTGCCATCGTGGCAGCTGTAGCTGTGGCGAGGAGATACGGAGTGCCAGGGTGGACAGGTGTTGCTGGGGTCTTCAAGATCACTTTATGTCTCACAACCCTGCCTCAAATGTCATTACACATGTGGAGCGGCGCTAACAAGCCGCTCACACACAAACACTCTCAATATGCCGCTCCTCTATACCGCAATCCGTTCAAGACCTCAGACCGCTGAGTTACACTAATGTTCTGTGTCATGCTCGTGTCGAATTAGACGAGCACATGGTTCTTCTTGCCAGCGAGTAGCGGGAGGTCTGTGCCACATGGCTGTATGTTTTTTTGTTGTTTTTTTGTTTTTTTTTACTCATATTCAGTGAAACATGGTAACCTGCTGTAGGGCACAATAATAGGACACTGCACAAAAAAGTCAAACAAGCTCCCATTACCTTTTATCCAGGCAGAACATGGAGGCCACCGCTGAAATTGGTCCTAGAAAAAAAATTGCAAGGGGAAATATAATGTGTGCGAGTGGAAAGCAATACCTGAGAATGTCGATTTAATAGCGAGAGCGTGTGCAGACCATGAAGAAAAGATAGTTCTGTTACTGAGTCAGTGTGGCGAGGCTCAAAATGTCTATTTCAGGGCTTGCTTTAAGTAGGGTGAGTCACCAGGCTTTTGGAGCACTAGAGGCTGCATATGTGTGTGTGTATTCATGTGTGTGCACATGTATTTTTATGTGATACCGCTGAATTTCTATCTCCGTCACACACACACACACAAATGTACACACTCACACACACGTGCTTGCCCGGAGGGTGCAGGTCTGTGGCAGGTTAGGCGTTTTGGGTTTGAGCCATCCTCTCTCTGTCTTCCTAGCAGCGAGCTGGCCCTCGCGCAGGGACAGGCAGCGACTTCAATCTGTTTGGTAAATACTGAGATAAGTAAGGCCCACCCATCGCCACGGCAGAAAATAGCCCAGGCCAGCCAGGCGAGTGCAAAGATAGCACGCTCTGCTTGGTGAAAGCACAGAGAGGATATACCTTCCAAAAAGACTGTGGACATAAATGAGCTATTTAAAGATATTAGAGGGCGTGGAGGAAGTCAGAGTGATGGACAGACAATAGGAGAATGGAGGGACTGAAGGAGAAAAGCAAATGAGAGATGGAGGCCGCCTCCCCGCTGCCAGCAAAATGTCAATGGAACCCTGGGGATGCATTGATTAACCTCTCTACTCCTAATCTGCCTCCACCTCCTCCACCTCTTACGGAAAGCAAACACACAGACTGGTGGTACACAGATGGACAAACAGGCCAGCTTTGCATAAACATGCCACGGAGTAGTTGAATGGACAAAGGCTATTAGAGCTAATTTCAAATGAAAATGCAAAAGCACTGCGGGATGACTCGGCTTTTAATAGAAAGGGGTTAACAAAGAAATTGTGCCCAACTGGAGATGTGTTTTTTTTTTCAGATTTTTCAAACACTTTAGAAACATTTTGGTGCTCAGACGATATAAAAAAAACGAAAGCATGATGAATAATTTCACACTTTGCCATTTCAGTTTAGCTTGATTCACTTGAGTCGCGCTTACCATTATTGATCCGTCTCTGAATTATTGTCTTGATTCTTTGATTAGTAAAATATTCAATCTATAATGACGTAAGATGGGTAAAAGCAGCTAATCTTGACATTGGAAAAGCTGGTATCGACCGTACCATCGATTATATGATTCATCAGTTTAGCTTTAATTCAATACGTCTTTGTCTCACATGAGAAAATCTATATTACAATCATTACAAGTCCACATACAGTGTAGGTGTCGTGTAACAAAAAGGGACAACACATTGCAGTTTTATTGCACTGTGTAAAGTGAATTGGTTTATGCATATAGATCTACTGTATAAAATTTCCATTTCCCAACCTTTTGTGTAAGTTTCATGTACAAAAGGTTGGTGTAGCAAGTGCCTACTTGATGTGAAGAGGTTGTATTTGTTTCATTTCGGCCCACTATAACCTCCCGGTTCTTTATTTTCAGTTGTAAAGGAGTTGAATGCAAATATTCCATAATCCTCTTAATTAGTCCAGAGACTCATATTCTTCATGTCCCCTGTCCCTTCTTTTTCCTCTTCTCTCCTTTATAGTTTGCTCCCAATTCTCCAAGGGTGTGTATGCCATCATTGGTCTGTATGACAGGAAGACGGTCAACATGCTCATGTCTTTCTGCGGAGCGCTGCATGTCTGCTTCGTCACCCCGTCCTTCCCCATCGAGACGGCCAATCAGTTTGTCATCCAGCTGAGGCCTGAGCTCCAGGACGCTCTGGTGGGAGTGATTGACCACTACGGATGGACCAAGTTTGTCTACATGTACAGTTCTGACTCAGGTAGGAAACATATTCACCCTTTCATTAATTTCATAGTATACTTTTCATATATATGTTTGGAATTTTTTTGATTGATTATTCATTATAAATTAATACAGTTTCCACATCGGGAATTCTTGTAAAAAGCAGTTTCACTGCACTACACGCATGTGCAGATGGTCAGAGGCAGAACTGGTTGTTAAGCCAACCGCCATTAGCCTTTTTCATATTGCCATGGCGACAGCAATGGGGTCAAGCGTAGCCATTGTGCAGCAATGAGCAGCCATCAGAGCATTTATTTTGAATCAGTTTTTGTACAGACAGAGAACACAGAAAAGAAACACTGACCCGGACTGACTACACATAAATCACACAAAAGAACAAAAGATTAAGCTTTTTATTGAGCAGTCCTCAGCAGTAACCCGTGTTAAAACTGTCCCCCTTTTCAGTAGCACACCAAAAGAAAAAAAAAGAAAAGAAAAAAACAACATGGAAAGTGCTGTAAGGTTCAATTTGAACTTCTTAATAACACTCCTGCAAAGGCAGGCAGGAATAAAGCAGAACACCTGTCAGCCTCTGGCCTCCTCCTCTTCCTCTTGTTTCTAGCCAATCACCTATACCCTTCCCATAATGCCATGCCATCTGTCCCAGGTGTTGTGGGTGTTGGAGCATGAATATGAAGGGTGTGTTTTGTGTGTGTCGGCCCAAAAGCGTGCCCACTTTATGTACGAGTGTGCAATTTGCACATGCAAATTCGCATGCATGCAATATACAGTGCATAGAATTATTGCATCTTTTTTTCTGCTCGTGTTTTTGACTTATGTGAGAGACATAAACAGGCTTAAGTCAGCTTTAAAAGACAGATGCCATCATGTCACTCTGCAAAGCACGCTATTGGAGTGACGGGAGATTTCACAGTGGTCTCCGGCCCTATTTGTGCATGATGGCCGTGTCGTCACACGTCACAGAGATCTTTTTGTCTTCTGTGATCCCTTCATTATCCACTTGCAAACTGTTGGTTATGTGTGTGTGTGTGTTTGTGTGCATGCAGGGTGACCCCTGTGTGATTGAGGGGTGGGACGGAGCCAGTGGAATCCGTATCAGTAGTCCTCTGTTGCTTGGATACTACGCTGTAGTCACCCTTCCTGCGGGGTTATTTTAAGCCTTTAAGAAAAAAATCATATTTAGTTGTGAGGAAATTACATGTGTGCATTTGTGCTTCTTCCAAATATTTGTTTAAAGCATCTTATTTTATTCTCTTTCAAAACCTTTTTAGATAATATTCACTCAGAAAAGGCCAAAAGTTCTCTATTTTCAAGCCTAATATATTTATATTAGATATGTATTCATATTTCCGATTTTTCCAGTGTTTTAATCCATTCTCTGAAGTCGGCAAGGACATACAAATATACCACAGTATTGTCACTTTCCAAACATGTCAGGCGCTTTAATATCTTCTCCCCCTTTTTTTTTCTGATAACATCTGTCATGCTGTCTTACTGCACGGCATCCGCTAATAAAAATGCCTCTGGTTTTTATTTTCAAAAGCCAAGAACGGGAAAACATATTTGATAGCCCATTAAACCCATCATAAACAATATTCAGGAAATGGTTTCCCCAAAGTGTTATTTTCTCTTCTCTCAATTGCCTGGTGCCCAGGTCTCCATGTATTGCCTCTGGCCAGAAGGGTGCTTATGACAGCCAGATTCCATTATGATGTTATTCTCTTCTAGGATGCCTTTGGAGGACCATTTTTACCTTGGCCATTCCCACGAGGCTCGCTGTCAGGCTGGCTCTGATTTATAACAGTGCATCAGCCACATACTCATATTTAAAAAGGTGATTCAGCGTAAACATGAGTGACAGAGGGATGGAATAAAGAACACATTGAAGATATGAAAAGATAAGAAATATAGCGTTCATTGAGGAAAACTTGACTGTAGGTCACATCACGATGCAGAACAATCTCAGCAGGAAGCGTTAATGAGATTCAAGCACTAATTTCAGCCCCTGTTGACTGCTGCCCAGCTGTATGCTCGAGTGCTGGAACACAACAGAAAAATAAAGCACATAATGATCTTCGGGAAAAGGAGGAAGATGATTCAAAAGAGACAAAAGGATAAAAAGATGAAAAGAAGTTTTCATTCAACCGAGCCTCTTTCTGGGTCACATTAGATTAGTGCTGTCCATGGTGCTGAAACCTTCACTGACACCAGGACTCGGCATCCATTCATAGATAGTTGTCCATTTGCCTCAGGACCCACTGGTCTTATTCACAGCCACGATTAACTGCCTATTATCAGTTTCACAGCTACTATTAAATCTGTCAGCACCAAGGACTACAATTATTCACTCATGAGCAACAGCATGGAAAGAGACACCAAGAAAAGTGCCTTTTCAGTAATGCTTTACCGACGCCACAGTTTTGCTTTTGTGTCTCATTTATTTACACGTTCCGTATTGTGGTCATATGTGGAAGTGAAACACCATCCATCTTCTTATTTCTTAATGACCTGGTGTCAAATAGGCAGCATGAATTGCCCGCATAGCAGCTGGTGTGCATTGTAATAAGGCCAGGCAAATCATCCTTCAGAGGTTGTCACTGCATTTCTCTCCCTTTTTTTTTTGTTTTTTTTTTTTGACAGGTTTGCATTGGTGTTGTTGTTGGTGTTGTTGTTTTTGCTACGAATAACCCATTTGTACATTTACTCAGTATGCATGAAATTCATGTAGAACCATGATCAAACAAGCGCGCAAGATATGCAAAACACACATCATATATATGTCCACAGTGGCTTCATGGAAGAAAAACAAATATAAGTATGGCATGCATTAGTTTACATTTCAAAATTGTGTAATTGCGATAATTCATTTGGGCAAAGGCTGCCAGTCTACTGCGGGTGAAATGACTTTATTTACTCTGTCTGCTCGCTCGAGAGAAATCTGACTGGTCCACTGCCAGCAGCAAAGGAGTTCAACAGTGAGTCCGACGGTAAATCAGAGCTCAAGATCAATGTGCTCTTTAATCGCCTTTTATTTCCTGTCTTAGCAGGAGCCTTTAGCTTATTGGCTGCTCTGCCTTCATTCCCTATGATGTCAAGCGTCTCAGCAGTGTATAATTGAGTATCACCACCTGTAATTGGCGCTCGGAGGACGTAAAGCTGCCTGCGAGCGCGTCTTCCGTGATGATGCACAGGCTGATTATTTGTTAGTGTGAAAGTGGTGATTATTTAGCCCGTCGCTGTACGAGCTGTAAAAGCACACCTGTATGTGTCAGCGTGCTTAATGGACTGTCCCACTCGTTGTAGTTTATCACAGAAGCTACGGGGGAGATTCTGATGGATAAGCTCATCAAGAGCCGTTTGGTTTTCTGCACGGCTTCTGTTTTCCTCTCAAGTTGCTTTAATTTATCTTTCAGCTCATAATCTAACTACACACAGTATAAGATTAACCTGCATGTAATTTATGGCTCATATGGCCTAATAAAATATAGACACTTATGGATCGTTATTCATCACTTGATTCATCTTAGACTTCTTTGCAGAACACTATAAATTCACTTCCTTCCTGCAATTCCCCTCCTCCTCCTCTGTGTAGGCCTGTCAGTGCTGCAGAAGGTTCTGGACACAGCAGCAGAGAGGAACTGGCTGGTGACCTCGGTCAATGTGGAGACCATGACGGAGGCATCCTTCTTGAAAGTGTTCCAGGATTTGGACAAGAGGAAGGAGGGCCAGATTATCATCGACTGTGAGACCGAGAGACTCACCGGCATCCTTAAAAAGGTAAAGAGCTTTTTGCTGTTTTTGCAATGATCGAGGGGATTATGTAATTGTGCTGCAATATATAATGCAATTTCAGTTTAAAGATTGCAAATCTCGTAACAAAATAAACCCATACCGTCGGTATGTTATGCGTCAGCTCCAAATTTTAGGAAGGTATTTTACATGTTGTGTTTAATTATGTTTTGGACAAATTTTAAAAGAACTTCTTCAGAAAAACACTTGAAAACATTTCAGGACAAGGCTGTGTATGTTTTCATGAGCAAAGGAGAGAGGCAGGAAGAGAAAGGAGGGCATATAAATGGGAAGTGGGGGTTGGTTGGTGGTCTGCTGTGGTGTTTTCGTCTCCTGGAGCATCAAGGACAGGAAAGATAAATAACACAGCTTTGGCATTTGGAGTCGGCAGTTCTTCTATGATAGGATCATCACTTACTCACCTCTGTCCCGTTGAAGGGAAAAGCATCTTGGCATCGCTCTTTGCCAAACCAAAAACAGACTGTCCAATAATAGCTTAGTAACCGTAACTAGGAATGGCAGGTACAGGTTTGGATTTCACTGTGGTGTAAAAGTAATACTTAGTCTTTTTTTTGTAGCCTACTACCTACAGTTACAGTTACTTCCAAGTCCATTCCATTAACTAACTAAATTAGTTTGAAGAAGAAGAAAATATACTTTTATTAATCCCTTGATGGGGAAATTCTTTTTTCACTATTTTATTTTTTACATGCAGTTTAATCTGGACACACACACACACATGCAGTACAAGGGCATAGACATGCAAATGTGGAGAGAGATGGTGGAGTGATGGGCAGCCCCCCTGAGGAGTGGGCTCAGCAAGCAGTTGGAGGGGGTTGGTGCCTTGCTCAAGGGCACCTCGGCAGTGCCCAAGAGGTGGCACCTCTCCATATTTTTACTCCATGTGGGACTTGAACCGGCCACCTTCTGGCTCCCAAGCCAAGTCCCTATGGACTGAGCTACTGCCGCCCCCCAGTTTGTGGGTTACATTTTTAAAAAAAGGCCCAGGTCATGACTAGTCCTGGATGCTATTAGAGTAACTAACTGTGACCTGCTACCAATCCCAGTCACACCTCCTGATATATAATAGCTCGTATACAGCGTTCATTTTTTAGTCGGTCCTCAACCTAAAGGTATTTTCTCTTGTAAAAGTGAAAAATGCAGTTTGAATATATACAATGAATTCTGAGTTTTGTTAGACAATGACTAACAAGCTCTATACTGCAATACAAGAACAAACCTGTTTCTTTAGTTGATTATCTTTATCCACAGTTTTTCATCCATGTCTTCATCAAGTGCCCTTACAAAATGTCTTTTAGGATTCTTCCTCAAAGTGAAAATTACAAGTCAAAAATCAAATTTGCTGGTGACAGTCAAAAATCAATGTGAAACCAGCGTTTATCGAGCTTCCAAATCAAGTACCCATTGTTTTAAAAAATTGAAAACCATGCGAGTGGTAAAGCTCCTGCTGTTATCATAGAGCCCTTTTCACAGCACTGACACTTTGGCATGTCATGGCAGGAAAAACACACTCGTTAGTAATAACATTAAAAATGAGGCCATTCCATCTGAACGAGCCAGGTCCAGCTTCCTGGCATGGCTCGCCGGGACAATTAATGGAGCTGAGCCATTGTCAAGAAAATTTGTTTCACCTTTTTTTTTTTTTTTTTCAGCTGTGACAAGTCAAAATGTCTGCCGTGAAAAAAATGTCTTGTAAACTGACAGATATAGCAACCGTCAGTTCATGACGTCCACACGTATACACACCTGCAATCTGTTTAATCTCACAGGCAATTGTATCCCAAGAAAATAAGTTCTTTCTGTTAGATTTTTCATAGTTCTTTCTTCTGATCCAGTACATTGTTGTTTATAGGAAAACACACACACACACATGCACTTTAATGATGTTCATAACACACACACACACACACACAAATGCAAGCCCCATCTGTATGTGTAGGCTTACGGCTGCTCCGTGTGAATGTTATTGATGGCCCGGTGTCTTCAGTTAAGGTTATTGCATCAGTTCTCGCCAGTTTACAGGAGCTGAGCCCGAGAAGTTCCCCATTCAGACGGCAACCATCAATCACCCACATCTGCTCCCTGCCTCCACACTGCCTGCCCTGCCTGTGCACCCAAACAATGGCAACACACAAACACACACACACACACATGCACGAACACACACCCGTCGCCGCATCTTTTGCCCTTTAAAATCACCCGTGTGTTCATCTCATCCATCGTTACAGTAGGCCTACACGGATTATCTTACAATAATGTCGCTGACGGCGTCCCGAGGGTGACTCCTCGTATCATCTGAGCGTGGATGTAGTTTCGTTGAGACAGACAAAAAATGTTTTGGAGTGAGAGATAAAAAGTGACCCTTTCTCTTGGGGCTGAACTCTAAATGACTCTTCAACTTTGTATGTATAATTGAAGAGCTACTCACATCCAAAACATTTCCATTTGACAGTCTGGCGTGGCAGTAATGTGTGTTCCCCCCCTCCTCCCAGTGTCGGATGTATTGGTGTCAGTGCTGGTGCACGTCTCTCCCTCTTTCCCTCTAGTTTTTTCCTAGCCCGGGGGTTGGCTGCAAGGCTCACTATGTGCTGGGGTCACTATTAATAACAAATGCCACCTTCTGTCGTGACCTACAGCATCGTTAGACACACACACGCATAACACACAAACAAACGAGTACAATCCCCGAAGTATACGCGAGGGAAAAAGCTGACAGAGAGGTCGTGGTTGGTGCCTGAACAGACAGTGGAATGAGCCTCTTATCCACTGTGCTAAGGCTATTCATTCATTGGATGCTTGGCTTTGATTAAGTCTGGCCCACTCTGCTTTTTTTTTTTTTTTTTTATGTGACTGCCCAGTGTGCTATGATGACACATATACACACACCCAGACACACATGCGCAGCACAGCAGACTCTTTATTTAGGCACAGAACTAGACGGTTTTCTTTGCGTGCCACCAGCGTCATGGGGGATCTCTTTTTTTTTTTTTTTTTATGACACTACGTCTACATTTACATGTCAGTCAAAATGGTGTCTAATGTCCCCATTTCATTTATAAACTAGGAGGGCACTCGGAGAACGCAGTTTTCCATTAAAGGCCCATAATTGAGTCTTCTGTGATATGCAAATCTGCTCACAATTCACTTTTACGACGCCTGTCCACAGGTAGGAAAATCTGGAGCTCCAGATTTATCCGGAAAAATCACACCCCCTACTTACGTTTTTCTTACATACCTGCCGCATTCATTTCTACAGTGACGTTAAAGGTGACTTTGATGTTTTGTTGTATGTTCAGTCACGGAACACTATTCATTTTAATTGCAACAGACAAACTCAGTTAATATTGCCACAGAGAACGTAAAAGTAATTTGTGTATTCGCCCTGTGATTTGGATCCGCTCCAAAATTTAATGGCTCTTCCTCCCCTTCCACCACGTTTCATGAAAATCAGGCCAGTAGTTTTCCTGTAATCCTGCTGACAGACAAACTAACAAAGGAGCACCGAAAACAACATCACCTCCTTGGTGGAGGTAATAAACCGGCACTGTAGTACACCTCTCAACGTGATGTTCAAACTGCCCTGACCCTCGGTACTTGGCTGACCTGAGACGCCTGCAGTTAGAGAATGACAGCAGCGCAGGCAGAAGAGAGATGGAGCGAGGGCGAGGGAGAGGGGCTCAGTTTATCACCGACAGACTTCATTATTTGATGATATTGTTAGACCACAACCTAGGAGAGACTAGACTATAGTAGGCTATTTAAATATTAGGTCAAAGATCAAATCGGAGCTCTCGGGAGAACAAAACAGAGGAAAGAGAAGCAAATATACAACTGTATTATATTTACACTTATGACACATAAAGGTCTAGAGAATATGAAGTGGAATATGTTACTTTATTTGACTGTATGCCCTATTTTCATTGAATTGTGATAATAACTCTAATTTCTTGCTTTTTTCCCCCCGCTCTGGTTGTTTTTGGTGGTTTCTCTATATTTGTAGTTACACATCATAATTATGTCAGTCCTCGGACACAATAATGAATTCATAAATAAGTTGACTTTTTATTCAGGTATTTAAGGTGATCTTTGGTTAGTTAGTTATCTGTTTTTAAATTGTCAGTCCTTTTTTTCTCTGCTTTCTCTTGAACCTACTTTATGTCTCTCCAAGGTCAAGTACTGTACTCTGTGGCAGGTATACTGCTGAGATACTGTCAAAACATCTCTCTCAGTTGTGTACACACACACACACACACACACACACATACAAACAGGAGGTTGGTTTGTGTATCACAAGCGTTTTATTTTCTGTTTCTCCTCTGACCTTGTCTTCCAGATTGTTGAGCAGGGCAAGAATGCAAAGAGCTACCACTACATCCTGGCTAACCTGGTAAGGAATCATCATGTATATCATGATAGCGTTTTCATCTTTTTAGATTTCATTGAAAATTTCCCACGCACTTGTCTACATACTTTCACACCTCATTGAATTTGCATTGCTATTAAATTGCGGCAGAAATTCGGCACTTTATTGCCACTTTAATAGAGTTGCATGTGCCAAATAATTTAGCCTAAAACTACCTGATTTTATGACTTTTATGTTCTCTCAATCCTGTTTTCTTCTCCACCTATGTCATACATTCATATACCGCGCTGTCAAACCTGCAGACATAACAGCACAGTAAAGCACAAGAAACAGAAATCTGTGCAGGCTCAGAGTGAAAGAAAAAGGTCATTGAGACAATGTGTGCATGCTTATATCCATTAGCTTTCCTTGTCTGCTGCCATTTTCTCAGGGGCAAATGGTATGTAGACCCTCACAGCACCGTTCAGACTCACTAAATGCAGCCAAATGAAGAGAAAATTGACATGAGCAGAAGCTGTAGTGATAACAGCATTAATATTCAGCTACTGGCTTGAACAATTTCTCACCGCTGGACTTTTAGATTGGCTCAATCTCTCTTGTCTGGTCCGTTTGCAAGATTTAATTTTAAATGATAAGGCTCGTACGTTAATAACAGCCGATACGCAAAGTGGCCACAGTCATTTATAATGGGTCCATTAAAAGGTTTATGCCAAAAAAAAAAAAAAACTTTTTCTGTGTCCTTTCACCTTTTCAGAAATGTTCCTAATTTACTTACGTGTGTGTGTGTGTGTGTGTGTGTGTGTGTGTTTAAATCTGAGCACATAACGCGACTGAGAATTTAACATTGAGTTAATACTTAAATGTGGTTAAAATATCTGTTATATACCCCCCTACCCCTCCCCACACACACTCCATGTCCAGTCTTCACAACCGCTAGTTTCTATAGTAACCTCTTCAGCTCACTGCACTGCATTAGCTCATTCATGAAGCAGAATAAAGACACAACTCTGTGTGTTCAGCTGAGAAATATGGACACCTGGCATCACACAGGTACATTAGAGAGGCGGCGGTAAGAGGAGGCTGAATCCCAACCCTCTTCTTTGCTTGCATGTGTCTCCTGGAGAATGAGTTAGTAAGCTCGTGGACCCTCCCCAGACGCCAGACAGGCATGAAACAAAGTTAAAAGCCAGCCGCTTCTATGTGACTTCATTTATCTTGACTGCATTTGATATGAAAATCAGAGCAAGTAAACAAGAGTGAGAGTTGGAGGTAAACACGTGGCCAAGAGAGAGCCGAAGTTTGAAATGACACGAAACAAACATCAGCCGCGGAGAAGAAAGAAGAAAAAAAAAAGGATGGAAAGGTGCGTGTTGTCAGACAGGTGTCTGCTGAGCAGGAGGCAATCCGGAGAGGAACCGTATCTGCTCATCAGTCAAAAGTTTGCTCTTAAGTCTTCGACAAATCACATACAAACCTGCTCTTCCTCTCTCTTGCTCTGTCTGTACACCCACCCATTCCCACTTGTCTGCCTCTTCTTGTCCCCCCCACGCTGACAGGCAGCCTGCTGAGAAACTGAATCTGCCTCTCCTAATCACTCTGCCTTTCTCCCTCTCTGAAAAACAGCCGTCTCCACATAATAGTCAGGAGAAAAAAATACAAGTAGGAGATACCATTACAGTAAATCGCTTCTTCCTCCATTCTGCTCTGCCTGAGGCATCCTTTGAATTGTTCACAGTATATAAGGTTTTGATCCTGCCATTGTTAACAGTAGCCTATGAGGACTCAGTCTATCAGAGATTAGCTGCAGACTGCTTCCGCCATGAAATGAGGTTTTCTTTCTCGCCATTCTTGGCCCTCGGGAAAGACAGAGATGAATCTGCTCAATTGGATAACCTCTCTAAGTGAAAAAGAAGGATTTGTCATTTTCATTATGCTATTAACCCTTGCACTTTTGATGGTAGAGTTAAAAACTGCAGTGTAGTGAATCCTGCAGAATAACCCTCTGCTGCTTGGTGTCCCAACGTTTTTGGCTTCCTGAAACAAAGCAATGCCCTCTTGCAATCACTGTTTTTGGTAAAATACTGAATACTCCGTCCTTCAAAATAAAGAATCTATGGAGAAATAATCACTTTATGGCCATTGATTTGTTTTAAGAGCTCACAAGTCAAAAAAAGGTTTGGAACCATTGATCTAGTACCTGTGTGTCTCAGTTCACCTCTCCTCTTCTTGCCTCAGGGCTTCCTGGACATCGACCTGACAGACCTGAGGAAAGGAGGCGCGAACATCACCGGCTTCCAGCTCGTCAATAACTCTGAGCCCAGCGTCAGCCGTGTCGTCCAGCAGTGGATGGAGTTTGACAACAAAGACTCCAAAATGCCCAAGAGTGGACTCAAAGTACTATTCCTTTGCTGTCTGATCTGTCCTCCTTTGCTTCTTTAATTTTTCTTTCTTCTACCTTTGAAGCATCAATACAAGATGTCAAAAAGCAGCACAGGAAATGCTAAGAGTTCCTATGTCATGTTAAAAGTAACATAAACTAAATCATAATCTTCCTCAGCGGTTGTAATAACTGATTTCCTGTGTGCGGTTATAGTTATCAACCAAGACGGTTGTTATTTCCCATGCCGGGTAGTTTGTTTGTGACTGTCGGCAGCATATTGCAAAAAAGTTATAAAAGAGTTTCTATTAAATTTGGTGGACAGATAACCCTTGATCCTGCACCTCGATCGGTAAATCAGATCTTCAGAGTTTCTGCTATTAAATGATTGATTTTAAGGCAGCATTGATTTTCGTCCAACCAGCTGAGACAGAGATTGATTTTTAAATCCAAACATTTGTGTGTTTTGACAAGGCGAAGAAATGAACTCAAACTTTTAAGTCGTATAAATGATGTCATTGGATGTAAAAGCAAAGCTGGAGGATTCCTCAGAGATGTTTGAGATTTGAAGAGATGTTGACTTTTGAAATTCGTGGATCTTTTATTCATTGCTCTCCTCAACCAACACCTTTATCGTTTTTTATTAAGGTGTGTGATTCTGTTTGAATCGTCTGCTCTCTCTTTGCAGTACACAGGCGCACTCACATATGACGGGGTGAAAGTCATGTCCACGGCCTTCCAGAACTTAAGGAGACAGAGGATAGACATATCTCGCAGGGGCAACGCTGGAGAGTGTCTTGCCAACCCACCAGCTCCCTGGGGACAGGGCATAGACATCCAGAGAGCCTTGCAGCAGGTCTGTGCGCGGCATACATGAATACGCGTGCACACACATGCACATCCATAGACCCGTGCACACACTTCGCGCAAATTCTTGAGTGGCACATTGGCTAACAGCTCCTGAGTCGGGGCTGGCTGAACAGATTAGGTCTCATTCTGTCGTGTAAAATTCACATTAAGTCGTAGGAGAGCTCCCCAGTATCAAATGTGACATCATGGCTAGTAAACAAAACCTGCAGGCAATAACACTCAGCCATGATCATCATGGAATATGACATCAGCAATTGAGTCTAGAAACGTAATATTTGGAAATAGAAAGGTTGGACTTGGCAGTGAGACCTCTTGATCTCTTGGAGACCCACAAAAGCTCAAGAACAATTTTTAATTATACGTGGAATGAGATTTAAAAATATATATATATATTTCAGCCAATTAAAAACACAATTAAAAGTCAAACATGCTTTTGTCCTGGAAGAATATAGAGGCATAATAAATGCATTATATTCGCACGGACATACATGTAATTGAATGTGTGTGCGTGGCCCGAGGCTCTGTCTGCAGAGTGACTGTGCAGAGGCCTGCACAGAGTCAATCTAACCATCTGCCCCACGGATAGACTGGAGATTGAAGCCGTGTTCGCTCAATTAACTCCATCACACAGCCAAGACAAACACACCGCACTGTACACATACACGCACACTGCTGTCATCCATTTCCATAGGGACCGAGGCACTGTGGACCTTTACAAATGACTACTATCCAAACACATGCAAGCTACGCCTAACATGCATTGCATGTTAGCGTGGCATGCAAATGCCTGCCGCCAGTGCACAGGTGGAGATAATGCACTGTATGAATAACATGCTTCATGGCAGCCATTATTTACACGTCTGCCAGGCGAGTTGTAACTGGCGAGTTACTAATTTAATATCTGTGACTCCATTACAGGTCCGTATAGACGGACTGACTGGTCACATTCAGTTCAACGAGAAAGGCCGCAGAACCAACTACACTGTTAGCGTCATGGAACTGGCCCCCTCTGGACCCAAGAAGGTAAGCCTCTAAAGAGACAACTCAGGAGTCAGAAATGTTCTTCACTGAGTGAATAATCAAGACATTTATGAAGTGCTTTCCACCTACATACACTGACGTGGAAGAGTAACCGTTTAGAGCCGCTCTCAAGTGATCGCATGATTAATCATCCGTATGCTTTGAGCAGAGAGACGAGGATTTATCCCACGTCTGCCTTGTTTTTTCATTCATTTAAATACGATGCTTTTATGCAGAAGAGTGCAATTTTAACTTGATTTTTTTATCTGTGTGAAATCTTGAATCAGATTATATTAACATATGAATTGCTGTGGCATACCATGTCATATATGAATAGGGATAAAATAATTGGAAATTGTTCGAAATGGATACGAAACGTAAGCCTGTAAAAGTTATGCTGCTGGTGGACAAGGGTACATCAGAGAAATCTTTTAATAAGAGTGTCGTACCACATTGACAAGTGCAGACTGTGAAGATTCATGAAAAGTATGAGTAAAACCACAAGTATATTTCAATGTTATCTTTCGCTTAGGTCCAAAACTAACTTTTAGCAGTCTGATAAATCCAGGCCCTGGTTGTGAGACATATTTTCCTTCTCTTAGGTTGGCTACTGGAATGAAGATGAAAAGTATGTGACTACCGCCAGCTTCATGAGAGGCAGCAACGACACTTACGGCCTGCAGAACAGAACTTACATAGTCACCACTATCTTGGTAAGTCGGTATGAAATAAAGAGGTTGAGGGATTCGCTGGGAGGGTGAGCTGGTGATATGGGAGAGACAGAGAAAGGCAGGGTAACATTTTTCTTTCATTTTCTTTTGATGATGGAGTTCCTTAAAGTTCAGGCCCGTGAAAGAATTCAGCAGACATCTGTGATTCTATCTCCTTCTTACTTCCTTTCCTTCCCAACTTTATTCTGCTAACTTCTCTCTGTCTGACTAGTGCCTGCCCAGAATCAAAATCAGAATCACTGTATTTGGAAAGTGCAGTGAAAGTACAACATTTTTTTTTTTATCTTGGGGACACTCGGGCTTACCAACTCACACAGTTCCACTGTGCATATTGCATTCAAGAGATAGCACAAGGACAACCCAACCTCACATTTAATGTTAAAAAAAAAAACATGTCTAGAAGCGTCCGGCATTCATCATTATAGCAGTAGTTATTCAGGACTGCAGAGCACTAATTTGGCTGTGAAGTGTCAGTCTGTCCTTCATTTCTCTGTCCTCCCATGTTCTTTATTTGGCTCAGATGTCACTAACACTGTGTTCAACACGAGTTGTCCAGGATGTCGTAAGCATCCTGGCCTACATAAGAAAGATGGAGCTCTGTGAAGGTTAGAGAATAGGGCAGCAAAGATTCAATCTACCCAGCTCACATGGCTGGTTATCTTGACATTTTCTCAAAAGAAAGGAACATAGCTGCTAATACCTGGACGACATACAGTAGAGGGTAATAAAGATGGTAGTATATCATCGCAGGTACAGGATGTTCTCAGTGTCTGCTGTTAATATCAGAGATCGCTGAGACGCCCGGGGATGCCTGGAGCCCAGCGCTGGTTTCTTTTTGTACTTCTAGTGTATTTTTTTGAGTGGAAATGTCTTTTATCTCTGGGAATCACTGCCGGCATTGTAATTTTGTTGGACTGCAGCTATCCAATATATCACTGAAGTGTGTCAGATTGTAGAAATTCTGCCACGGACTTAAGGTCTAGCAGGGCAATGTGTGCGCAGCTCATCACCGCTGTGAGGGTTAATGGGGTAAAGGATTTCAACTATGTGCTTCCTTTTGGAGAAATTCACCGCTCGCCAGATAAAGGAATGTTTGAGCTGAGAGACAATGTAGAATCAGACAAAAACATCAATCAGACAATCTTTTTAATGAGGCAAGCTTTTGGTTGGGGACCCTGTAGCATCAGCAGGTTGTGTATACAGTACTGTATATATAAAGTGGCATTACCAATGTGATTGTCAGGTAACACTGCGTTCATATCATATCATACAAGCTGACACCTGAGTGGGAAAAACATTCATGTCAGTGCCTTAGTTGTAATTAAGATACGCAGAATTTATGATAGCAACTGTTTTTCCTGGCTGGAGGAAAGAGTTACTTAAACAAACTGATGCTAAAAAGGTGCAATAGGAGCGCTGCAGTTTAAATAAACTCCCACACTGTGGCTCATACAGTCAATTCAGCTAATCATAAAGGAGCTGGAGTGTGTTTCATGCACTTTGTTTACACCTGATTTAACTCAACAACAAAGGGCTAGAAATATGTTACCCAATAAAACCAGCTGCTTTATGCTACTTTTATATTTATCTGGTGTGTGTAACAGGGTTTGAATGATGCACGAATACCCCCAAGCCTTGCCCAACATGCTCTCAGCCTGCCACTCTGCCTGATGCTAAAAGTCGTATGCAGTACATCAACTCATTTTAAAAAAGAAAGCAAATAAATAAATGAAACTATGATTTGATTAAGAAAGTATATCCCCATATTGAGCCAGCTGCAGCAACTCAACACTGCATTGCATAAAAAACTACACAGCAAACAAGCAGCGGTTAACTAATATAAATGGCCAAATGGATGGAATAGAAAGCTAAATCAAACAAATGGTTGAATTAGTTGGATAAAAGTAATGGATAGATGATGATAAATGAGTTTCTGCTACTCGAAGTGGTCATAGTGCATTGCCAGCTGACTTTAACATTCAAAGTTGACCTATAGGACTTGTTTTTATATAACAATAATGTATAGCCTATTGCTATTTATGTACTTATAAGTAATATCCAGATTAAAATGAATCAAAATGGATTCCTCACATTTGGAAAAACAGCAGGCGGTGTTGTTGAAAGCGTACTTCACAGAACTTGGAAGCACATTAGACAAGGAAAAGTTTGGGAGCTTTGGGTATACTATGCAAAACTTAATGTGTAGTCTATTGGCATCTAATTAAAAAAATATGTGAAAATCCTCATTTAAACCCGAAGGTTGCAGTCTCCCAAGAGTGTGGACCTAAAATAACTCTCTCTGACATAATCTCCTATCAGTGTCCCCTTTTCTAGGAAGATAAATTGGTTCTCTGTCTTGGAACCTAAGAGAAGAGATAAGGTGTGAGCAGTTATTGGGCTGTGGGGTGGCAGTAGAGTTTTTACACCTTATAACTTCGCTGCTCACTGATTCGTTGCTTGAGGAAGAGTGTGTGGTTTTTTTTTTTCCAACGTGGAGGTATTACTTTGTGCTTTCCTACAATCCCTGCCGTCCCAACCTGTGCATACAGACCAGGCCTGGGTTAAGAGAAGATACAGAGGAGTGAAGCAGAACATGTTTAATGGAACACCAGAGCTTGGTGTGTTCAAGATCGTGGCTTTAAAAGCAAGCCAGGCCATGACTGGAATTTTTTAGAATTGAGTTTTATAGCTTTCTGCTGGTTATTAATGGTGTTCTCGCTGTGTGCGACTATTAAAATAAGTACAGTGATTTTAATAGGCTTTCAGCAAGAAACGGTTGCATGCAAAAACAAGTTATGTAACTTTCTGAATTTCCTTGAGCTCGGTTAAATTGGTCTCAGAGGAATAAAGTCGGTAAATGGTAATACTAATCAAACATACTAATTCCCATACATTTTATTTTATCTTTTTATACGTGTGTGTGTGTGTGTGTGTGTGTTTGCATTTGTGCACAAAATGTGTTCTTGCCTCTGTCTGTGTGTGTCTGTATTATGTTTAACACGGTTGAGTGACAGCGGATCTCAGTGGTACTGTTCGAGGTCAATGAGACTTAGTCCTGGAGGATGTTCTGTATGCCATGCCATGTTTCCGTGTGCACGCGTGTGCCTGATTTCAAATGCGAGTGAGTGTCTATGTGCATGAGGGCTCATGTGCATACTCGTGTGTGTGTGTGTGTGTGTGTGTGTTTGACTCTGTGTCTGTGGCTGCAAGTGCACACCCCGTTGAAGCGCTGCATGCCAGACCTTTCTCACCACCGTCTCCCTGGGGTGCCGTTTCTCTTCCAGTGGGCCTCGGGTTTCCATGTAACAATGATTACCTTCACCTCAACCATAAAGAGCAGGAGAACCCAGATAACTGTAACACACAGAGGAACCCCCCTCCCTCATCTTTTAGACCCTGATGAAATATGATGGCAGGATTTGCTCAGCTCAGCACTGCCTTAGCTAAAAGCAGGCACACATAACAACTTGTGGGAATTGAGGCCCCTCCAAGTGCTGGTGGACAATTCAGTGCGAGTTGACTGGAATTCTATATGATATATATATTTTTCTCAAAGCAAAGCGGGGCCCCATGTGTCATGTCAGCTGTAATTACTCAGGACACCAAATCAGTGTGAGATGTACAAATGTTGGTAAGAACAGCCTGGTCCTGGAGCAGAGGTCGCTGTCTATATGGCTCAAACATAGACACACACGTACACATGTACACACTCACAGATACTACTTCATCTCAGATCCAATTATTTCTCAGCTTTAATAATGTTATCAACTCTCCTTTCAATGTGGCAATGCTGTCGTAATGATCATACTTAGGCACCTTTTGTGTTTGAATTACACACCACACCTTCCAGGACAAAGCCAAAATAATGCCTTGTAATTTCATATAATTATCTCTTTTATATCATTTGAACCTTTCACGGCAACATTTATATCTTGGACTCGTTTTTTTCCCCCAAAGCCTTAACAATGAGAAAGGGGTGAAAGATATGCGCAGAAGCATAAAATTCATCCATAACATCCCTTACCAAATTTTTAAATACTAATATAAAACTTAACTACATGCTAAAGGTTTATTATCAGCCATAACACTGTCTTTGATTTAATTAGCTTAACAAACTGTCCTGCTGTAAAAGTTATGCTACTTACAGCCACAACAGCTTGTGTCAAGAAATGATGAATATCAGCGTACATTTTGCTTTCATAGTAATGAAATTCATCATTATTTCAGAAGCTGTTCAGTGGTGTTATATATAAAATCAATGATAACAGGAAAACTGTTGTACTCATGTTTAACCCTACACCCAACAGGAGTCCCCGTACGTGATGCTGAAGAAGAACCATGACCAGCTTGTGGGAAATGATAAGTATGAAGGCTACATTGTCGAGCTGGCTGCGGAGATCGCCAAGCACGTGGGCTACCAGTACAAACTGAAGATTGTTTCAGACGGCAAATATGGAGCCAGAGATCCTGAAACCAAGATGTGGAACGGCATGGTGGGAGAACTGGTGTACGGGGTGAGTGGACAGAGTTTTGTGTAACATTATTCCCCATTTAAAGCCAGATATATAAATAGATGTAAAGTATAATATGAATGCTGCTTAGTGTCAGCCAGTGGGCTGATGAAGACCAATCAGCTTTGATGATTCCACCATGCAGACATGACTATTCCTCGAACCATGCCACCCTGAATATGCTGTCTCGTCTGATCTCGGAAGCTAAGCAGGGTCAGAATATGCTGTCTCGTCTGATCTCGGAAGCTAAGCAGGGTCAGGTTAGTTCTTGGATTGGAGACCACCTGGGAATACCGGGTTCTGTAAGGTTTGGGGCGACTGTGGCTCAGGAGGCAGAGCGCGTCGTCCGCTAATCAGATAATTGGCGGTTCGATCATCTGCATGTCGATGCGTCCTTGGGCAAGATACTGAACCCTAAATTGCTCCCATCAGTGTGTGAATGTGGATGAATGGTTAGCTCCTGAAACTGACGAGCAGTTGGCACCTTTCATGGCAGCCGGTGCCATCAGTGTGCGAATGGGTGAATGAGACATGTAGTGTAAAAGCGGTGGTCGGAAGACTAGAAAGGTGCTATCTAAGTACAGGAAATGTACCATATACCAAGCCTAAAAAAATCTATACATAGTGGCTATAGATCTTTGCTATTACCAAATCCAATCCACATTGTAGAGTGACATCGTAATGACGCTGTGGACTTCTGTTTACATGCCTGACTGTGTCCCTTCCTCAGAAAGCAGACGTGGCTGTGGCTCCTCTGACCATCACCCTGGTTCGTGAAGAAGTCATCGACTTCTCCAAACCCTTCATGTCCCTGGGTATCTCCATTATGATCAAGAAACCTACCAAATCCAAACCCGGCGTGTTTTCATTCCTGGACCCGCTGGCTTACGAGATCTGGATGTGCATTGTGTTTGCCTACATCGGCGTCAGCGTCGTCCTGTTCCTTGTCAGTCGATTCAGCCCATACGAGTGGCACGCCGAGGACTACGAGGAGGGAGGTGAGCCGCAGAGTCCCACCCAAGCAACAGCCTCCAATGGCGTGCAGCAGGGCCAGACAGCAGCGCAGCAGAACACCAACCAGCAGAGTCCTGAGCAGACCAATGAGTTTGGCATCTTCAACTCCCTTTGGTTCTCACTGGGGGCCTTCATGCAGCAGGGCTGTGATATTTCACCACGGTAAGAACCCGAGGCCACAAATTGTGTTACATACATACATCCACGGTGCTTTGAGTCTGTACTTTTCTTTGTTGGTATGCAAAGAGACACTAAGCGTACCACCTACGTACAATATATTTCTGTCTGCCACACCAACGCTTCAACATGCTGAGTTGCTTTCTTCTTCAACTCAGTTGGGCTTTGTTTATTGAGATTTAGTTCAATGCCAGTCACTTGTCATACAGAGCAACGATAAAAGTTTGATGAAGAAAAGGCAGCAAAGGGAGTTTATGATGTGGTCATGTTGCAGAGTGTTGCGTTTTCATTTTTCTTGTCTCCAGATACTTCCTGTGGTGGTATAAATATGCAACAAACTCATAGGACTATAAAAACTTGTTTGTATCCTCCTCCAATGCTTTCAAAATTTGAAATCTGTCAGTCTATCGATCAATCTGTGGGTGAAGTTAAATATCAGATCCTTAGCAGACAATTGCGAAGGATCCTGGTGTAGTTAGTATTGAGTGGTATGTGTTGGCTCCCCTCGAGTGCTCTCATGAGTTGTGGCATGAAACCATTCTCAAAAGGTCACCAATTAAAAATCTCATTAAGTGTCTGAAATTAGAGACACTGAGGTCGACTTTCCGAGCTTTCCAGAGGGACTAGCAGGAGGAGATGAGAAGATAATGTCAGTGCTATCACTGTAAGCTCTGAACCAGCAGAGACAGGTTAGGTCATGGACATACATAGAAGTTCTTGTTAAACATTAAGCTCCATATACATTATGTATCGGAGCAGTATGGTGGTGCATATGGTGGTCGTGCGTATGCATAATACATCTATACCGTGAGGATGAAGAGGCTGATGCAGTTGCTTCAAAGAAATATTGTTAGGAGGACTGGATGAGAAACTGAAACGTTGCAAATGTCACTATCCCCTCCACCACCAATTAAGAAACTTGAAAGAAATAGTCTGACATTATAGAAGTATTCTCTCTCTTGCTGTATGTTAGATGAGAAGATCTGTACCACTTTCATGTCTGTACAGTAAATATGAAGCTGAAGCCAGAAGAGGGTCAGCTTAGAGTTGCATAAAGACCAGAAACATCTAGACTGGTTGTGTCCAAAGGTCAGGAAAAAGCTAAACCTCTAAAGAACACCTGATTTCACCTGATTTCATTTTTCATTTCAAGTGTAAAAGCAAGTTGTGGTTTTGCCATTTAGGTACAGATTAAAAGAACCAGCTAAACGTTATCTAGGCTAATCGAGTCCTGACTGTAACAGATACGTGATGATCTGTGGGTGATCATTTTCATCAAAGTCTTATCAATTCAATTTGTTTTATTCAGAGTTTAAAAAACATAAATCGTTCTCACGTATCTCTAATGCTACCTGTAGCCATGCAGATGTAATCTTGTTGTTATTTAGGTTTTTATTCATGTTTTGAGATATCCATCTCCAAGATTTCTGCCTGCCTGATTGTGGTGAAGATGATATTTAATAAGATTTCAGTAGCCATTTCTGGTTACTCTGGATAATCAAAATGGTTTTTTTTTCACAAGGTTCATAACTATTACTACACATCCAGGACATTTAGGACATTGAGTAACATGACTTTTGAATTTTGTAATGTAATTCTCCAGCTCTGTAAGCACCACAAATTAAGTTTCATTCACTTCTGTTGCATTGGGAATATTTCCTAAGATGGCTATCTTAAAGGCTGAGCCAATAAAACCAAGCGTGGTCAGACAGCGCTTATGTTTTTTTTTTGTCATTTTCATGAACAGTCCCCGGCATCATCTACAATAATTCTGACCAATAATAGGAGACATGTTACGCTCCCAGGTCTGAATGTGATTGTTTGTCTTGAGGGGTGTTACTGAGAAATAGCAGCTGCGCTCAGTTAGCCTTCCCTGATTGAGTTGCTGAAGGTTAAAGAAATTACAGCAACGTGCGACACTCCATTTTTATCTCGGCTTCCATCTTGTGACATTTACAGAATGTATTTTCATTTTGCTGTTACCTTATACAAATATCAGTAGGGAGAAAATCACTGCACCTGCAAGGCTGCATGTTGCACGTAGGTGCTCAGCAGTACATGATGTCTGTACTGAATTTCCTACTCCCACGGGCCTTCACCTGACATTTACCATTTTCTGCCCGGAGACTCCGCTGTGCTTCATGCAGGATGAAGCCTATTGTCCCTAGTGTTCTTCTCCTAAAGCCAGAAAATGCATCTGCAATAACTATTGATTCCCTTTGTACGCCGAGAGAATGTCACCATGCATTTGTGTATTCTTTATTCCCTGCGGTTCGTCTCCGTATGTGGGCTTGACCACACGTGGGTTCATGAATACTTGCACCGTATTTGCACCTGTTTTTGGGAAAGCAGTCTCTGCTGATGCAAGACCTTTGACTGACTGAGTTTAAAAGAGGACAAAACAGATTGTTCCTGTACTTGTAGCGATTGTGTTCATGCCACCTTTCGAGTGCAAAGTACTGTGGTTGTAGGACAAGACTGTTCAGTTTGCATACAGATGAAGTGGAAGGAAAATGTGACATAGTAGCAGTGTAAGTGTTTGATTTGCATGGTAACAGGAGCAACTTTAACTTGCCTCACAAGTATTTTTGGATATGTAACCCACATTAAAGGGCGCACAGACTTGTATTTGTACTTTTGTATGTTCTCTTTTTATAGGTGTCAGGTAGAAGATTTCCTTAGTGTCACCAGTGAGGGTGACAGCTTTAAGGACTCATATCCTCCAAGGACTTGAGTCAAATATCCTCCTTTTCTTACAATGTCCTTCCAAGGTGACTCTCATTGTCTCTATTTATGTCTTTGGTGAAACACTGTTTTGGAAAAAAACACACACAAGTTAGAAAGTGTCTGTCGCGGTCCACAAGTGTACTGTAGCTATCAGCGTGGTTGATTATGCTTGGTGTCTTGAAAAACCAGCACAGTGAATGTTTCACCCCACTGAATGTTACCCTGAAGGAAACATCTTCCCCTTGAAAATTTGGGTGACCTAGTTGCTCTAGTTAGCACAGCGCATATTAACACACACGGAGGTGCATGTTGATCCATCTCCTAAAGCGTTATGAGATCCTCAGCTAGATTTAAAAGGACATGGAGCTGCGTTGCCTTTGTTTTGTGAAGATGAAAGCAGTATTACTCACATATTCTGTTATCTGGGTTTCATGTAAACTCAGTGTTCCATTGCATTTGAGCTATTTGGATTTGAGTAAATTAGATTTTTGTTTTTGTTTTGTTTTTTTTATCCAGAAAGGCTTTTGAGAACATTTTCTGTTCTTGTATGCATATGCAAGTGTGTGCTCATTTAATTATTTTGGTCTAAGCTCATTTACAACCTGTATTTATGGACTTAATAATAATAAGCCTTTTCTTTAGAATTTAGAGTATAATTAAAACTTCTTGTGTTTTTTAGGGAAACCACTCAATACCACTCCAAAAATACACCATTATTAGTCCTACATCCAATATTGTACTTGGCTAAAAGTGCACAAGTAGGCAGAAAAGTACTATGTACCAAAAGTAGTGGTCTTGATATCCTGCAGAAATCTGATATTGTAACAGCCTTATTTAAAAGTAATAATATCCAGAATGACATTTTAATAATTATTAGTAGCCGGTCAAGTTAGCTGATTTGTTTCATATGTAAAATAATACATTTATTTGAAAAGGCTCACAGCTTTTGAATAGATGTTGAGTAAAATGTAGCTACAATATTTCAAGTGAAATGTAATCAAGTAAATAAGAAAGTAAATTTCTCAAGTTCAAGTATGTCAAAATTGTTCAAAGTTCAGTATTTGGTACTTTTCTATGGAAATCCAAGTTTACAAGCCAGCATACCTACTTACCTCTCCAATAAAGCACATTTGAAAGAGTGACGTATATGACCTGTAATATGTAATATGTCTGCTGTGGTGAAATGTCTGAGCAGGTGCTTGTAAGCCGCTCATCGCTGTATCTTTGTGACTAACAGGTGAGAACAGAATGTTCTCGAGCTGCATTCAGCTCGAAGCACTTCACTCTTTATGCTTCTCCATTTAATCAGTGACAAAAGGCCAAGGAGCGACACTGACGAGCCTCTCTGTCCTGGATTAATCAGCAGTCGCGTTAGATTTCCGCGTCTGCCTGGATGTGTTTAGTCTGCTTCTATTTAAAGCAAACACGTATTTACATTTTCTTTGTGCGCCCTCTAACAGTATCTTTGCATCAAGGATTACAGGGAGCTCTCTGTCTGTGTGTGCGTGCACTTATATAGTGTGTGTGTACATGCACGTAGGCATGTATTCATACATTGATGTGAAGCATTAATGTGTACAGTACTTGTGTGTGTGTGTGTGTGTGTATTGGCCACCCAGCTCCCCTTGCTATTTATTCTCTGTAAGACCTTGTTTACTGTGCTCTTTCTAAATGTCAGCACTGCCACTCAGGCCCTCCCATAAGCCCCAGTCCGTGCTTTTGGGCCCTCCCTGTGTTTATCTCTGCAGACAGGTGGACTCCCCCTCCTCCCAACCACTCCATCCATCCATCCATCCATCCATCCATCCATCCATCCACCCATTCACTTTCTCTCCAATCAGCTCTTCTCAGTCTTTCTCTCCTCTCATCTGCTCAACTCTCCGTCCTTTATAGATTTCTCTGTCTTTCCAGTGGTTGTGTTTGATTAGAAATGTATCATATGTGGCATATCCCCCTTTCATCTCACGGCTTCAACGATGCTTCCTGTTTCACCTGTCACACCTCCCTGCAGCACATGCAAAAACACACACACTGCGGGAGTGTGATATCGTCCCTTTTTCACAGTGATATATGTATATGCTTCGGTTTGGCTTTGTGAGTAAGTTGTACAGTCGTTGCTTCATGCATCTTCTTCAGAATCAGAAATGCTGATACATACAGACAGATTTTAAGTCACGCTCTCAAACCCTGAGCTTGGATCTTGTTTAATATTTAATTCCATTTAGATGTTATCACCCCCAATTAATAAACTTTTTTTCTTGCTTATATTGCAAAATATGAAGTGGCTGCAGGAAACTAGGTGGTGAAAATATAGGTTTGAATGATTGCTAAATATTGCAAGTTAGGGATTTTATTTCCATACAGCGCAAAAGCAGAAAACCTGCTCCTCGTGGTATAAACTATGAAAGTGCAGGAAAAGCAGCAGCATATACATTCAGCAGAAGCTGTACCGGTCCCTGTCTTTTAGTTTCCGGATGAAACTTACCATGGGAGCTCTTGGCAGGAAGGGAACTTGAGTAAAAGGGCGTGGGTTCATGATGTTCCTCCGGTGAATGTGTTTTGAAATGCTTATGTCTGTGTCTGATGTTTGTGTGTGTGTGTGTGTGTGTTTGATGGCCCAGTGGAGTTGTCTCCCCTCCTCAGCGCCTGTGTTGCTGCCGTTACATGATTGTAGACTGAAATAAATCAGCTCTGCCACTCACGCGTTGCCCCGCCACAACAGCAATTTCTCAGCCGGGCGGTCAGAATCATTCAATAATGGATCGAGTATGTGGAGTATTATGGTAACCCAGGGAGGGTCAGTATTTCTCAAGCTGAGTTTTTTTTTTTTTTTTTGTCATAAAGTGATGTTTGTTTTTTCCTTTTTGCAGCTTAAAACAGGAGATGGCAAAACACTGTAGTGATTCATTTCTAGCGGGACTTACTGTAGACCTGGAGAACAATTGCCCAGTCATATCTTACTGACTGTAATCAGGCATGGCAGGCCTATCGAGCTTTGTATTTTTCCACACAGTGAAGCGGTATGTGGGAGTCTAACATAAGCTGCAATTATTAGCATTTCCAGCTAACTAGCTTATCTTAACCAGCTTATCCTAAAAGCCTGTACGTCCGCCAACTCATGAAGCTTAATGAGCCATAGCTGCCGGCAAATCTGCCAGCAACAGTCCGCCATTCATTTCAGCCACCATCATCGACATGTGAAGCCTACTTTTGTCTACTTCACCCACTATTTACCAGGATACAGTATGAAATTGTTCAATTAAAGGCTCAAACCAGTGGTGATATTCATGTATACTTTGCATCTTATTGCTGACCATTTTCCAAAACATATTTTTCAATACTGCGCTTACTTTCATTTGTTTTTTTTATCAAGGTTACAATGTTGGGTTGCAGTAATGCTATTCTGAACAGAGGCTCTGTTAAAAACTCTGACATTTTAGATGTCTGAGTGTCCTTGAATACACCACCATGAAGAGCTTTTCAGAATGGTCCCTGCTTGCGACTGCATTAGTGCTGGCCGGGTGATAACGGAACTTAAGATAAAAATAAAGAAAGACAACAAAATGTTCACTGTTGGAGAGCATCTATCTCAACCAACAGTTTAGTACTCAAAGCCGCATGTCTTCGTAATGTGAAAGCTCGTAACAGCTGGGTATAGATAATATTTATTTAATGAGCAAAAATCATGCATGTTGTGTCATAAGACGTAGCTTGGCATCGCTATTCCGGGTGCCATTTTAATCCATTTTATTTTTTGCAGATTCCTCCTGTTGAGGCTTGTATGTGTGTGTCTGTGTTTATTTTGAGACGCACGTTGCACAGTTTCTCTTCCTTTTTCCTTCCACAGCACCCTGTTCTCTACATATCTTAAGAAAATGCTCCCATCCATGGGTCCAATATGCAGCCAAACCCTGCATTACAAACAAAAACAAATCAAAAATGTAATATTGTCTGGTATAATCTATGAACTAATGTAAGTGGCTGTTGCCACAGTTGCTAATCAAGGCCCCAGGGAAGAGCCAAGTGAATACTTGCGATCAAGGGAATTATTGATCTTGCACAGGGATCAATTAACGTATCACTTTGTGTTGTTGTTGTTGTTATCGTTAACACTGAGAAATTAGATCATGTTACACACCACCAAGTTACATAATTGTGGTGTTAGCGAGTGGCTGCCAAAGCAGTTGGGGAAGACTTGGTAGAAAGGAATAATTTATTCATAAAGAGACGGTTCAGTTTAGTTCACAGCATCACTTATGTTTTATTAATCTGGAAATTGCATGAAAGGAACTTTTGATCATACATGCATGCATGCTCAATAGTAGAAGCTAGTGAGGCACACTCACATACCCCCCTAGAGAATCTCGCTGGGGTATCACACTTTGTACACAGGCAAAGACACCATCCCCTCAGAGGAATATACTCTGTCAAATCTGCATTTAAAACACAGTCACACAGAGATACACATATGTTTTCCGGCAGCAGTGACAGCTTTTGCTGTAATCAAGCCGTAACAGTATGTGAATGTCTATCCCGCAACCATGAATTACACTTCAGACCCGAGGCCACATGGGAAATCTACCTGGACCAAAGTATACACTGCCAATAGTTTGACTGGAAAGATGTGCAGCTTGATACTTAGAGGCTTATCAGTCAGCCCCGTGTGTGCTACCCTGTAAGCTAAAAGAAGCCGTAATGGGAGCTTTCAATCTGTAATAGCAATTCTATCCTACATGTACGTACTATAGGGGTGTTTGCCCTTATAGAGAGAAAGGCAGATAGATAGAGAGGGAGAGGAGGAGAAGTGAGATGACTAAAGTCTCTCTCAGCTCAGCTGTACTGTTTGGAGTGCAGAGTGTGCTACCATGGCAACCACAAAGAGACACAGATTTTTTTTCTGTCAGAGCAATGCAGCTTCGCATCAAGTGTCCCCGGCCTGAGGAACTGCGTATGAGCGCACATGCGTGTCACCTCTTTGTGCCAGATTTAATGGACTATAATTCGTGTGTGTCTGTGTGTGTGTTGATGGTATTGATTTTCAGTGAACAGTTGTGATGTATCTGTGTATCCTGTTTTCTAGCTGGTGACTAAGAGGCTGTGCGTATGTGTGTGGGCGCGTAGCGAGCGCTCTCACAGCTCACCAGCGCTGACTTAATCGCAGGTTACACGAGGCTAAGACAGCACCCGTGATAGCGTTCAGCGGGACCCGTGTACAGCCACACATAGCAGTGATCATGGCCGTATCTCAATCATATTGATTCCTCTGCGCCAACACTCCGGAGGGCTGAGAGCTAAATTGTCGTGTGTGTACAGCACCACTCAAAACGAGCCATATGTTGCAAAGCAGCTACTTAACTCAGCTGCATCATAATAAAAGAAACGCATTGAATAATTTCACAGCATTTTGAATCGTAATGCTTTTTTTGTGAATTTTTCCATTTGCGTTCATTCTTTAATGAGTGTAATAACCGGCTTTTGGTGCGGTTGCTGCAGGCTGGTAACAACATTATCATAATGTTCTCTTTTCAACTCAATGGCATGGTAATGCTGACCTTTAGACAAAGAGAGAGAGAGGGGGAGAAAGAGATATTTTAATAAATCATTATTTTTTTTCTCTCCCTGCGTAAGGCATGCATGCTATTCCAGCCTTGAAGATGAAAGCGTTCCCACTCTGATAATACACAATCTAATAATCGCGAGCCTATCAAAACAAAAGCACGAGCAACCCGAGCAAAACTAAATCAGAAGTAAACCCACCACTTTGCAACAATATTGGTCATAACACATTCTCATCCCCCCAGTGCCTGAGAGGAGAGGGACAGAATGAAGTGGTGGAAAGCCACAAGCACACAGTAAGCGTCAGATAAGTGCAATTTAAAAAAAAGAGTCTGTCGCTTTCTGTGGCCAGGTGTGCTCTAAAAGCATTGTGTAGTTCAATTTTGAAAACCACCATCAGAGGACCCGAAATTGTCTTTTTGCACGTGGTTTCAGGAGCAACCGTGACCTATATGGTGGCAGAATTACATAGAAAGGTAATCACGTTTATAAATATTTTATTCTGGTTAATTATCCCGACATGCCCACGTTATTGTGCATGTTTTTAACGGGGCTGGTTTTCACTGCAGAGGCTATAATAGGGAATAGAGAGCTTAATAAAACTTTTATAAACTCATAACATTTACAAGCGAGCTAAGGCATAGCTGATGGAATGCTAATTAACAAAGCTCTGAGATGTACAGGCAAAATAAAAGTACAATGATTAATGTTTAGCGGATACACGCAAGCGCAGGATAAAAAGTATGAAATATTTTAAGAGGGAATTTCATCCAAACACGATGACGCAGCTGTAAGACATCAAATCTGATCTTTTTATATGGTCCGCCTCAGTTATAACAGCTGGTTTAAGACCTTTAGATCCTCTTAGGGAGAATACACTGTGTGCACACAACTTAGAAAAACCACCAGAAAGCTGTGCATGGTATGTATCCTTTCAGACATAACTATCAGAGTAGCCCTTCACTTGGTGATCATTATATCTTTAAAAAAAGACTTTCATTTTTGTAAAATAACCCGACGTGCCCAGCATTCATAGGATGAAGACACTTAGACTTGTATTTATTTGGCTGAACCTCCAGAGAAGGTCACACAAACAGACACAGACACAGTCTCACTTCATCTTGTGATGCGCTCTGATGTCGTCTCGATATAAATGCAGCACTGGTGTTATGTTTTTTGTTTTGTTTTTTCATTTTCTTCATATCTGTGTCATCATTTTCGCATCTAGTGAGCTGTGGTTGCTAAGGACGTTTCCTGCAGTTCACCACGGCAGTGGCCAATTAGTCAGCACATATCACTCACACTTAAGACTCTGTGATGACACTGAGTCTATACGTGCATGTGTGTATGTATCTCTCTTCTCTGCTCTGCCCGTGTATGCCTTTTGCTTGCAGGCTCCACTTTGCCAGCCTCTGTCACTCTCATTTTGTGTTTTCTATTGACTTGTACAAAACAAGTCTTGTCCTTCAAGACATATCGAGAGTGAGCCCGGTCATTACGAACATACAGCTGTCTCGCTCATTTTTAAGGGCAAAAAAAAAAAAAAAAAGCGTTGTAGCAGAAAACTCCTTTCCCATCCCCGATTTGTCTTAGAATCACACCATAATTAGAGACCATTTTCTTTCTCATTTAAACCTCTGTAATTCCTAATCCATTGTAATGTGGCCATTACTGCCTCATTTTTTACACTTGCTAAAGTCATTAGTCATTGCTAATTACCATATCGAATAGAGGAGGCCAGCCAGGGGAATTCTAATGAGAGTTTAGTGCTACAGCAGATTCTCAGGGAGCTGTGGGTGGAGATCATATAGCAAAGGATGAAGATCTGGATCTGACAGAGACAGAGATGGAGATGGTCCAATTTGTTTTGCTGTCCATCATAACTAAACCACACACCGCATGGAGTGAGAGAGCACACAAGTATGCACTACTTACAATGGTTATATATGCTTTACATATAGTGCATACCATCACAGTCCCAAAACTTGACTGTTTTGATTCGTCTCACCGTTCTCATCAGTGCCGTTTCCAGACGCAGCCGTGGCTGTTTTCTTTCATAGCACTTGTTACGATGACTCACTATTGAATACACCCCCTCATCTCACTCATCTTGCTCAGAGAACCAAGGTTACACAAGTAACCTGCAGGTTTTCAGCAACAAACAAATCCACTGTAGGCTACCTGTCGAGTACCAAACCGCCAACAGACAAAGTTATTGACTGGTTATAGGATGTGAACATATTAGCGGCTAAAGAGACCACAGTTTTCCCTCAAGACCAAAAACAGAGCCAGGGTTAGGGCTAGGGTAAGTCCTGTGGGTCTGGGGGTGTAATGTCAGCAGCACAGAGGCTACTAAATGATCATAACAATATTATAGGAATGCTACAGGCAGCAGTGTGTCACTCTCATCATGAAGGTGACACTATACTCTATATAGGATGTAGGCTATGATATAATATGGACTATGGAGTATTTATAGAATATAGTTAAGTGGATATTATAGACCCAAGATGAAACTGACAAAAAAAGAAAAGAAAGAAAAAGCAGCACTCACAAATCCATCTGCTACTTCAGCACCACGGATTCCTAAATACACAGAGAGCTGGATTTAAATTTGAGGAAATGCTGTCAAACACAAACCCTACCAAACCATTAAACAATCATAGATGATCATTGGTATTTATTCTAAACAATATTCTATAACATGTTCCCAGGGTTGTGAGATTTAATCTGGTGGAAACAGGCAGATCTTTGAGTTGTCGAAGCTTTAACTGGTTAGTTGTGTGTTAAACAAAGCTTGAATGATACGCATACAGTGCGTGCACATCACTGCTGTTGAGCTAGTGCTTCTGCTGCTCCCATTACTGTTCCTTTTCTCCGTAATGCAATAAAAGAGGCACGGTGAATAATTGATTAATCGTTGCCTTAACAAGACTATGAAATTACAGCGCTCCTTGGAAGATTTCCCTTACTGTAATAAGACAGCTTAGTTAATGTTTTACCGAGGCACGAAGGTTGGCTGCTGTGCAATAATGTATGAGGAGCAGAAAGGAGGTTCAAAGGAAGCGAGTTCGAAAGGAAACAAACAGAGACAAACAGGTCTGTGTTTGCCAGTCGCTCGACTCAACTCTGGAAGAGGACTGTTGCAGAGAGAACCAACACACACCCATGCAAACATCTCTCTCATGCACACACACACACACACAAACGTAGCAATCGGTGACCCGGTTGTTCTGTGTTGCACAGACAGACTCACACGCTGTTCTCTGAAAGCAAAAATTATGCACAGTCTAATTTATGTGTGTGTTTGCCTGCGTGCATGCATACTCGAATGCGTCAGTGTCAGTGCCAAGGTGTAGGCCATTGTTGTCTTGGCCCGAGACAAGCCCCTGTCAGACCCCCGTCGGCACATGAGGAGACAGACAGGCGGCACAGCGGAGATGTAGGGTGGATGGAGAGGGAAAGGAAAAAGAAAGAGAGAGAGAGAGAGGAAGAGAGGAAAGAATGAGGGGAAAGAAAAGGGCGATTGAAGGAGAAGGATTAGACAGCTGTTTACTGCCATCTCTGGAGGCCAGCAGCAGTCAGAGCTAAGGAGTTTGTCAGCCTCTGGTGGTACTATAGAGTTTACTTTTCATGTCTGCCATTCTCTCTCTCTTTCGCTCTCTGCCCCCTCTCTGGCATCGCTGCTTCAGTCTAACATAACCCACTTTTCTCCTTTTTTTACGGCAGTTCTTTGTCTGTCACATAGTTCCTCTTTTCAGACAAAGAGGACTAAGACGCAATTAAAACGGCTTTAAACAGCAATGCATATCGAGTATTGTCGTACTGTCTCACAGACAGGCGATCGTAAAAGTCTTATCCAGCACTCTGTCAATCAGTCTTCAGCTGAAAATCAATCATCAAAATCAATCAGGAAGCAGTCAGGATTGATCGAAGTTCCCTGCTGGATAATGTGTCTTTTTCTTTTTTGTGTTTAACCTTTGATCCTGTATTTTCTCTGGTCTCAGTTTGTATTTGATTGCTCTTTGTGTATGTAATGAATCAGATGATATGTACAGTATACATTGTGTGTAATTTAAACATCTAAGCATCTTAATTTGTTTGGATGCTGAGAGGCGTTACTGCCACCCTATAAATGATAGATTTGATATAATACCAGTGTCTTACTGTACCTGAAGAAGCTTCATGGGACTGAGATGTTGTCAAGCTCTGAGTATAAGTGTGTTTTTTGTTGTTGTTGTTTTTTCTAGTTCTGTAACTGTACAGAGCTAAAACGGAGAGTTTTGACGCAGGAGAATCACCCACTTGTTTGTGTATTATTTGCTGCAATACTAAATATGTACTGAGGCATTTAGAAAAAGCATGTTGCTTTTCTCACTTCGCAGAAAAAGCTTAACCTCGCCGACACTCCTTTGGAAGAGTGATCATTGAACAAGACACACACACACACACACACACACACGCTGCAGACAGCTTCGCCGGTCTCCCAACTGATTTTCAAAGACTCGGTTTTTGCTCTCCACTCACTCCCCAGCTGCTCTTTCATCATCCATCATCCACCCATCATCTGAAAAGCATCTTAAATGATTATGTTTTAGCTTCTTTTTTTTTTTTTCTTCATACTTAATCTCACCTTCATGTTCACGCTCCATTTAGTTTGACAACACAAAGGTTAATCATCAAAGCCTTTTTTTTTTTTGTTTCAGATTTGTGTCATTTTCATTGCGTAAGCCTCTCTGTGACTCTGTGCCTCCGCGCTTGTCGGGGACCCGGTATGTAACGCAACATGATTTCTGCTGTTGCTGTTCAAGCTGGCTTCTCTTGAGGTGAAAACATGCGCAGAGAGAGAGAGAGAGAGAGAGAGGAGGAGAGGGGAGAGGATTTGACTTGGGGGGGATTTTGCTCGCCAATCATCAAGTTGTTTTTTTGTTTGTTTGTTTGTTTGTTTTTTAAAAGTGCAATTAGAGCAGTGGCTAAGTGTTCACCTCTAACTATTAATCCCCAACAATTAATGCGCGCGGTTCCATGAAACATATTGGCAACTTTCTTAAAGTGAGATTAATTTGGCAAGCTGGCAGCTGAGTGGGCCTTTGTGGATCTGGTTATCTTTCCTTAGCACATTGGACTCAAGCTCTCCAAACACGGTGGAATGAAGTGTGAGCGAGTGCAGAGGGAGCGTGATGCAATGCACGTCGTTTAGATGGCGTGAACATCACAGGGTTTTTAGATCGCTGGTCTTGATTGTGTCCAGGAAGTAAAAGATACATATAATTGATTCTGTTTGTAAAAATAAAGCATGGAATTAACAAGGGCCGAAGAGATCCATGAAAATGTACACCGTGTTTTTTGCACATCTATATCTTTGACTAAGAAAATATCCTGTCTTGTTTTGTTTTTTTAGCTCTCTGTCTGGTCGCATTGTCGGAGGCGTCTGGTGGTTCTTCACCCTCATCATCATCTCGTCCTACACTGCCAACTTGGCTGCCTTTCTGACAGTGGAGAGGATGGTGTCTCCTATAGAGAGTGCCGAGGATTTGGCCAAGCAGACAGAGATCGCCTATGGAACGCTGGATGCTGGCTCCACCAAAGAATTCTTCCGGGTGAGAAACCGAGATTAGAACATTCATTTGAACGATCACTGTAAACGCTAACCTCTGTGACAAATACATTACATTCCCTGCTGCTGCTTTGCTATAAAATCCCTGTGTAGCGCCAGTTGGACGCTTTTAATGTGAAGAAGCGGGAGTAGTAGATGGTGGGTTGTATGATCAATATCTTAATACGGCTCTGCTACAGTGTGCAATAATACAGACTGTATAATAACGTTCTGAACCGTTTCTGAGCCGGCTATCCTCTGTGATTTGTTAAAACAAATCTCTTCACTGGTGTAGCGATATTATAGCTCCAGCAAAAGTTAAAGTGAAACCTACTTTCAGCCTGACATCGCTTCCTTGCACTACCTTTATTAATAATGTGTACTCCTTTGTGTTACTCCAGCATTTTATATTGAGATTTTATATTGTTTTAACTTGCTGGTGGGTGAGAGAGTTAACATTCACATTTGTTAGTTCATCATTCACCTGAAACATGAGCACATTCACTGAACTGTATGTGAACTAACAACCGTTCAGTGTGGTGGTAATGCGCCCCAGACCTCCAGAGGTGGTCAGCCGATTGGATTACACCCTGCCCTTATTGCATCTTGGGTGCATTTACACCTGTACTTACAGTGCAGGTGTAAATTCAATTCACTTGTAGTTCACTTACATAGTTGTGAGCACAATCCAACTGCAATCCAAACACCCAAAATGCCTTCTGATGCAAAGTGTAGATTGAATCAACGAGATACAATTACAAACACTAACAGTGGATTACATTACATACATTGCATTCCTGTGAATACCTCTTGTGTTGAATCCAGGCGGACTCCGCCACTAACAATGAAAAGTATATCTGAGAGAGGAAAATACAGAATTGAAGATCAAATGGCTGGAAAAACAAACACCATTAAGTACCTGGGTTTAATTTCATGAAGAGCTACGGATATTAACTTTAACATAAAGGCAGATAATACAGTATTTACACTGGCACCGTCTCGTTCTCTCTCTCTCTCTCTCTTTCCCTAACGATTCTGGCTGTCAGAGGTCAAAGATCGCTGTGTTTGAGAAGATGTGGTCCTACATGAAGGCGGCTGACCCATCCGTGTTTGTCAAGACGACAGACGAGGGCGTAATGAGAGTCAGGAAGTCCAAGGGCAAGTATGCCTACCTGCTGGAGTCCACGATGAACGAGTACATAGAGCAGAGGAAACCGTGCGATACCATGAAGGTGGGAGGAAACCTGGACTCTAAAGGTTATGGCATCGCCACACCGAAGGGCTCCCCTCTCAGGTAAACCCCTGCCACTGCAGCGAGGCCCGGATAAAAGCCTCTCAGAGTGCTTTTATCGGAGCCCCTGCATGAGCATCATCTGTTTATTTGTCCATCAAGCATATGACATGAACGCTCATGAGCCATTTGTGAAATTCCATGTATTTTAATTAATATATGTATCCTTTTCTTTAATCATATAATACAACATGTCAGCATCATCTCATAGTTTGAATGCATTCTTATTACACACAGAAAGAATGACGTCACTTACAGTGCGTCATTAAACCTTTTCTTTCTTTTGTTCGTAGTTAAAGTCAGAGTCATTCACAACTTCATCATATTCATTTTCACCACTGTGTCTGCATATGTATGTATGCACCTAAGCCTATTCATAGCTGACTTGTGAGCACGAGCAGAAGTGTAAAGTAGGACTATGAGATTTCCCGTCCTCTTTAAGCAACACTTGTCTTCCTGCTGTCGTCTAATTACATCCTAAACCTGCTTCTTGAGCATTTGTGGTCTCAGGCTGTCTGCTTTGAAGCTAAAGCATCTGCTCGAACGCACAGAAACACACGTAGAAAATGTAAATGTGCCTCTCACAAACCAACGGGGCCCTTGAAGCGGGATTACAGCTTAAAGGACCAAATCCATATGGCTACTTTTCCACTTATGCTCGGGCTCACACCTTGAATGTGAAGTCAGCCAGAGTTGATTTTATATATCGGCCACATCGAATGTTATAACTGGATCTGCTTTTCTGCTATCAATGTCCAAGAGCAGCAGAAGTCTTTTCACATTACACTAACACCTTAACCAACTTCCCATTCACATTCCCCATGCAACTTCAAAGAGAGTGGAAGAGCTGGTGGCATCTGAAGCTTTTAATCTATCTCTAATAGGCCTCATTCATTTTGATGAAAGGAGCCATATGGGGAGATTTCATTCAGGCACGATGAGGAGTCATTTGGGGGTTCCACCTTGGTAGGCAGCCAAAGGTCAGAATACGCTGACTAGAAATGCTGCTTCTCTCTTACTCAGAGCTTCTATATCAACTCCATTCAAATTACACTTCATACAGTGAGGGAGTGCTGCATTATAGACAAGACAATTGGCGAAATGAATCTGCTCCCAAGTCATATAGTCAGATAAGTCCAAACCTACAGCGCAGCGATGGGATGTTGAACTGCTGAGGATGGCCCCATTATCTCTCTCACTCTCTCTTTGTGTTTAATTATTAGCAGAGTGATGTATGTTATTCTCAGCGTGCCATTCACACATGTCTGATACTGAGTTTCATTAAGAGATAATGAATAATCATGACTGGAAGTGTTTTTTTTTATTTTTTTATTTAAAGGATGGAAATGTTGAATGATTTAAATATTTTTTTTTACGGCTGAAGTGGAAATTGACTAATTGTGCCGCTCACCTGAAATCAGATATGAGTGAATGCCCGGTGAGTTCAAAGAGTTGAGTTCAATCATGCCTGCAGTACATTGTTAAAGCATCGGTTTGCACGGAGTACTTAGTTTTGCACAGGTTTAAATTCTTCTTTCTTCTTTCTATTCCAAATTTAGTACCTAAACTTACTGCTGATACCAAGTGCAGATCTGCTCTCAAAGTTCAAATGGTTCATTGCTGGATGGAAGTCACTGGAATCTTATATCTGCAACTAAACCATTACTGCAAGAGAAGATGTTCACACACCATCAACAATGCTAGTAGTGTGGCTCCAGGGATGTCAAAAGTTGGATTGGCAGTGTAATTTTGCACAGTTGGTAGCGAATCCTGCTGACATTCCCTGACCTTTCCTCTAGCGCCACCGGCAGGTCAGACTCCCACTTATTCCTTGAAATAGCTCAGCATCTACATACTTGATGGCTTTAGTGATCTGACTTTTCTTCCAATGCCGTCAATCAAGTCAAAATGTCACTCTCTGAAATACTTCAGTTTATGATCAACGCCTGCAAAACGACGGTCCCATCAGCCGTAGCTATACGTTGTGTTTAGTGCTAATTAGCAGATGCTTGCATGTTCACGTGCTTGACTTTGATTGTGAACGTGATAAACATCATAACTGCTAAACAACAGCGCTGAGACCGTCAGCTTGTCATACTGACGTTCAGCTCAAAGTGCTGCTGTGCTGGAAGCCTCAGACAGGCTGCAGACTCTTAATCTTATTACCGTATTCCGAGGCCACACATACGATCACGCTCATCTTCTCTGATACACATAACACACACACACACACTTCTTACTAGAAGGTCATGTGTGATGTGTGCAGATACGGGCCTTTTTTATATGGTACAAATTGTATTTTGTGCATGCGGTATGTGAACAGAAAGTGCAGAAAATGTACTTATAGTCATTTTTGGTTACATTAGCTAACTGGGAATGACATTGTCAGCACGTTCTGTCACATCACATTAAAATGCATTTATAAGCGAGAGAGCAACAGCGGTGGCTTAATGCATCAAAATGAGCTCCCTGCAGCAAACGAACTGAGCGGAATATAAAATATTTTAGTGATTAATGTGACATCAGATCTGCTTATTAAGGTCAGTATCATGGCCACCATACCAACTGAACAGATCCCTACTGGATATATGAAAAAAAAATATATATATATAATAAATTTTAATATACTGCAGTGCAGGCCTAATTGAAAGTAGCCCTTTGGAAGAAGAAAAAAAGATGAAAATGACATAACTCTTAATTTTACAGGATGTACTGACTTCAAGCTACACTTTGTGAACAGTCCTTGAAATGTTCTGTATGTATTCTGTGCTCCCTGCTTCATTTCTTACATGTATGATGATGTCCAGCCACCTCACCCCCCCCCTAATGCCTGTCTGACTATTTACCCCATCCCACCTAAACATACAGTGCTCTCTGTCATCTGCTCGCCTCAAAACCAACTGACCAAACTAACATATGACCTGCAGGTCGCCGGATCATCCATGTCCACACACGTCGACTTCTTTCTTTCTGTCTGTGTCCACTGGGCTGAGAAAGAATTCAGAGGTTTTACCAGCTCTGAGGATACCTGTGTTCCCTACAGCTGTGTTGTGCACTTAATGCTGGGGATAAAGACTCTCCTGCTCTGCTGGCGAGAAAGGCAGAATATCACCAAATGAAAATTGTTGAAGTGACGCTGATTTGAGGGGAAAAGACAATCTGCCAAATGCCTTTAATCTTGACTCCATTCATGCAAATTCTGATTGCGCTTTCTGCCTTTCTGTGACTTGTGGATGGAGAGAGTTTTCGTCCACAGCCAGTCAGCTATAGGAAAACACACACACACTCACCAGAGAGAGAGAGCAAACCTCGGGGAAATGCTTTGGGTGAGGCGGTTCATATAGATTCATGTTCATGAATCTGTAGTCGGTCACATGGTTTCCTTTCAGTCTGTTTAAGAAATAAACTTGTGATGGACTTATAGTTAAAGCCTCTGTCTGCCTTTGTCTGGGCTAATAGTTTGTAAATCAATCAACACAGGCATCTATTCACTAGGATAACGTTATGGGTTGAATATTGATAAGTTAGTTACCATAGCAATCTGTATGCCGGTGCCACTGAAAGGAAATCACCATCTGTAGACAGACTTCCACATCCAAGGCATCTCCATTTATAGCGTCTGCTCTGCCTCCCTCTGAGGCCCCTGCTTGGTAAAACCTGACTCTGCTACTGTAATGGCGCTCAGCATTTCAGCCCATTGCAGATATACAACTAACATGTGCATCTAAAGCCAGTACTCCTGCTTCATATCAGTAGTTATATGCGGGAGTTTCTAATCGTAAGTCAATGTTTTCATGATCACCACCACCATGCGAGCGATCTTTATATCTGTCCCATAGAGTGTCTCCTAATGGCTATCGTTTTATATTATTTTCAAGAAACCCTGTAAACCTGGCAGTGTTAAAACTGAACGAGCAGGGCCTCTTGGACAAATTGAAAAACAAGTGGTGGTACGACAAGGGAGAGTGCGGCAGCGGGGGCGGGGACTCCAAGGTCAGAGCCAGTTTGATAAACCCTGCGGGTAACCCACCACCACTGGGAGTGTTGGTGGGGTGTGGGCGGGTGTGTGGGGAGGGGAGGGTAACCGGCAAGCCCACGCTGCACTACAACTCTAGCAACACTTAGAAGTACCAAAGGGTTTGGTACAAACCAATTTGTAAACCACGGAGGAGTACATTTTGTATCATCTCGCCCGCCTAAACAAAAAGGAACAACGATGATTTGTAATTGATCATTGTGTGGTAATTAAACCAGCTGGGCTCCTCATGCTCTGTGATATTTGTAAGATGCATCCATTTAGTGGCTTTGGAATTTGTTTAGTTTTATTTAACTTTGTCTGTTTGCTTATGACAAAAGACACAATCCAGAACATCCGTGTTGCACAAATGAGGGTGAGCAGTGTGCCGGTTACCCAAAGTGATATAGTAATACACATCTACTGCCTTAGGGAGCAAGCCAACCAAGCTAGATGGAGTATTAATGCATATCACTCTGATGTTTCTAATGATGTTCTTGCTATATTTATGTATGTGTGTGTGTGTGGTGTGTGTGTGTGTGATGAGTTTTATTTTATTTTCTGACCTATAAGCAAGCTTAAGCATTAACGTGTGTATGTATTTGCTGCTCTGTGTTTCTGAATGAATAACATAAAATAACATGGTATAATATGTTATTTATGTTATTTCCTTATGGTTGGAAGAATCCCAGTAAACCTAGCGGTGTTGAAACTCAATGAGCAAGCCGTCTTAGACAAACTGAAAAACAAATGGTGGTACGATAAAGGGGAGTGTGGCAGCAAGGACTCCGCAAGAAAGGTTAGTCTCCAACCCAAACCTGTCACCTCACAGCACCTCCCAGCACAACCCTGCCCTGATCCTAGACCAGCCCCAAGTCCAGTCCTCAGCCTCTATTACACTTAGCAGTACACTCCATGTGGCTCTAGCAGTACTGCCGTATTGGCCCGAACATAAGACGACCCCCAATTCTGCAATGACTTTTGAAGATGAGAAGCAATAAGTGTTAAGATAAAGATGCGTAACATGATTAATTATTCATGAAAAATACAGTAAACTACAGTTTGTGGTTAATTGATTAATTAAATGAAAAGTGTAAATGCAAGAGTGTAGTCTAACAGTTGTAAAAATGAAGTTCAAAAAGTAATATCTACCTTTGTATCTTTACATTAGCCACCAAAAGCCAGCGGTCATACCAGACCATGTGAGGCTGTAGCAGGAAAACAGGAAAAAACATTTTATTGCTCATGAAATTAATTATTATGAATTTCAATAGGAAATGTGTGTTTTTTATTTCAAAAGTTACATTGTCACACTATAAACTGGACTCATGGCTGATGCTAGCAGATATATACTGAGTGAAGTGCAACACTAAAAGTATCTTAATATAGTTTATTCTTAAAGCAACAATATCTATCACACATTACAATATTCTGCTGTTGTGAATACAAAATAAAGTCTTCCAATGTGATACGACTTCCAGAAGAACCGTTGTCTTATATTCGGGCCAGTATCCTGGTGGTACTCTGGTGTCTATTTGTTCCCACTGATGAGTTTGTGTTGTCAGAAATTTAATGTTCATTACCGGTGTGCACATAAATATTGTGTGGTGGATGATTTAAGATTGTCACAATGGTTTGTTATACATATAGCGACTATAGTTTGCATCTAGGTGGGATAAATCCTTTTAAAATATATTCCAAACACACACAGACTCATGCATACAGACGTACACACACACACAGATCCAATGTGATGATAACCTTGAGTTTGTTCCGCAGATTGAATATGATTCAATCTGAAAGCAATTTGTTAGAATACAACTCTTTCCCAAGGACAAAAAGTAGGAGAAACAAACACAGATGGACGTGAGGGAGACAGATGAGACTTTAGGCCTTTGGACTTTGCTGAACCCTTTGAACATCCTGAGGAGTAACCTTTTCATCCCGACCCTGATAATAATCCTAACCCAGCTCTCTCACTGTAGAGTGTGCATGTATGGATGCAAACCCCGTCAATCTGCCAGATCGACCCTGAGTCACGCCGAGTCTGTCACTGTGCTTGCATGAATTTGCACTTGATGTTATCCGCTGTTTGAAGAAGTAGCGCTTCCTGACAGAAAAGCTATTTTCTCTTTAGCTCAGGTTTCCAATGTCAGCCGTCAAGAATTTTTTTTGGCTTCCTTTCTTCCTCATATTTTGACACTTTGGTGCAGTGAGTGTCAAACCATGTGCCATGACGAGCTCAGTGTCCAGGGAACATACTGCAAACAAACGGAGAATATTTTCTGAGAGCTCTTAACTTAGCTGAAGACGCGCAGCAAAGATTTTAGGAAAGTAGAATACACGGTCAGTCAAGAATATCTTTGCAGTACATAAGTCTATATTTTAAAATTCCTCTATATTAAATATTCAAAGGGAACTTTATACATTTGGGAACATTTTAACACATGAAGCGTATTGCATTCACTTGAAAAAAAAAAATTAGAAACCTTATCTATCTATAATTATGAGATCCTGATCTCGTAATTGCGAGAAAAGATCTCGATAAGGAACGGTGCCTCATTGGACATTGCACTTCGGTAAAGTTAGAAAGATATTGGCACTTCCGGGATCAATAACTCTTAATTGAAACGTTGTTAAAACACAAAACACGCATATTATCAACCGTAGTAAGACAGACAACGAGCTACAACCTAATGTTCATCAAAACAAGCCATCCTCGGAGCCACACCAACAACATTAGTGTTTACTAGGACTTTTCATCATTTCTGGGAATTTTTATTAGGAATATTAATAAATAACTTTAATATGATACAGTACTGCGGTAACGCTAAGATCTCGTAATTACGACATTGTGATCTTGGAATTACGAGAAGATCTTTTCTCGTAATTCCGAGATAAAAAAAAAATAATTAGACACCTTATCTCATAATTACGAGATCTTTCGTAATTATGAGATAAGGTGTCTAATTTTTTTTCAGGTGAATGCAATACGCTTCCGTACATTATATCTCATTCATCTGTGAAAAAAAAAAAGAGCCGAAGAAAAAAGTACTGCACATGACCTCCCTGTAAACCCTAAATGCACTTCAAGTTTTTCGTACTTGTAAAAACAAATTAAGTAAAGTGTTACCTGTTTTACGTCAGTCAAAGCTTACTGGCTGCCGGCTGCAGCTTCATGTTTATCCTGCAGGGATGACAGTGCTGCGGATGTTCTTATCTAACCCTCTGCAGGAAGCGAATAAGCTATTCTTTTTAATATTTGAGCAGTAACTCACAACCTCAAGATACTCTCAAGCTCTCTAAAACAACTCATTACTAAACAGTTATTAGCTGTGCCCTGTGAAGGGCAAAGACACTTCATTAGTAGCCTTTTTTTCTTTGTTTGGTTTTAAATGTACTCTTAAGTAGAAAGTTTTGACGCATTTAAGTATTTGACCATGGGGGCAAACTCTAGGAAGCTTCATGAAAATCTCAGCCCTTCATGACACATAGTTTGACACACATCCTGATATCATATTTATATTGTAGTCTTACTTAAAGGGGTATGTGTAGATAAAATATAGATTAAAAGTATTCAAATGCAAATCTGATCTTGGGGTTAAACATAATTTATTTATATAGAACAAATAAAAGCCTGAATGTCACTTAGATTGAGTAAACTGCAAGCTCAAATGCAAACAGAGGTACAATTAAGCTTTACACGTGGCATTAATCTCTTTAAGGTATTCCCCAAACGGCATTTACATGAAAGCATTCTCGTTAGACCTCATTGTTCCACAAGAGCTCTGTAGGTTAACTGATTTAAGTCTCAATGATTCAGTTTCATTACAGACTATAAACAGGTATAAATGTAAGTAGGTGCCACTGTGATACAGAATAATGACCTATAATATAGAGCAATGTTAAACTAAAGACTCGTTTGTGCTGTCGCTGCATGAATGCATGTGTTGTGGGGTGTTTGTGCACTTTACCTGTCCCCTCACAAAATGCAATTTTCAAGAAAACAGTGTGTGTGCGTGTGTGTGCGATGTTCAGGATTGCGTAGAGAAGTCAAAAACTTTTTTTAATATCTGCGGCCTGTCTCACAAAGCAAATTGAACACAGCTCTGCTCTCTTTGAGTTAGCGTCTAGTTTTTACTAATCTAATCTAAACGGTGGTGACTTCAGTTCAGAGAGCTGTGAAGCAACTAGTTTCAACAGCACGTCAAACAAACAGCCCCACTTACATTATAGATTAAGAACGTTGAATTTAATATGAAAGGAGATTAAACTGTTGAAACCTGCTGGGAAATTTGACTTCACATCAACAGGAAGTAAGGAGAAGATGAGTAGAAGATACGCAACTTGAATATAAAAGCTATAAAATGATGTGGTGAAATGCCAGCAGTGTACACACAATTAGTGGCTGACATTTTAATATGCTGAGTAGCTCGGAAATAAAATTCTTTTTCCATCATGAAGGGGGAAAAAATACAGGATGACTAAATATGAATAAACAAAGAACAGTGAAGAACACTCAAATGTTTCAATAATGTTGCTTCTGTTGATGTAGAGAGGAACACTGCAGGAGTACCGGATGATTTGTTAAATTAAAAAGAGGCCTGATTAAGGCCTGTGACCGAAATGTAACTTGAATAAATCACTGGCAGCTAATTTTCAGCGTGCAGACATCCTTCCTTTTTTTAAATTAAAACGTCTGCTCGTCGCTCGTCATTAAGGCACAAGTCAGAATACGTCTTATTTAGATGACAGTGAGATCATGAAGTCGTCTCATATTCTCTGTTCCCGCAGTGATGGAATACAAGACCACATTTTGCCAGACACCAAAAGAATTTTAATGCAGTTAATAAGCAACAGCGGATGTTATAAATTGGTTTTCCAACCACCCACTGTAATTTCTGTTTAGCGAGAAGTCCCTGGTTTATGGCCAGAGAGGAAGACGAGCTGTACTCCAAATGATTTGTGGTGTCATTTTTTTTTAATCAATACACATGGTAAAATGTGCCAAAAGTTGAGCGAGCATCCCTATGGAAGCCGAGTATTTAAGTTAAATGAGGTTTTGACCTATCATTAGACCCTGCAGTGGTAGCATGGATTTACTGACCATGACCTAACATACCTCTTTCTAATATTTCAGTTTGAAAGCCATGTTTTGTAGCCAGAGAGGAACACTGGCTACTACTAACATATTTCTAATATGAATAATTAATGATCTTAGGAGTAATAAAGCAAAGTCACTGTACTTAAAGTATCTCTGTGCTCTTTAGGAGCTGCCGTTTTAATGTAAATGTTGTATAGTGACCCTACTTGGATCCTGTAGGGACAGTTTTACCTCACATTGTTGTAAATCTTGTAAAAAAATTGAAAAGCCAGAGTAAGATCCAAAATTATCCAGCTAATATTTCAAATTCTACTTTGTGAGACGGGCCTCTGAAATGTGTTTTTATTCTTAATGTCTGGGTTTTGAGTGGCGTTATGTGTGCGTCTGGTCTTCCTGTCTTGTACTTTACATGTACTTGACATGACTGTACTCTGTCTCTCTATGTACGTAATTAGTCAGGGTTATCTGTATACTTTATGTTTGTGTGTGTGAGTGTGTGTTTGGGTTTTATTGTGTGTATATCCAGGTGACATGTCACGTGTATGTAAAGTTCTGTCGTTTTGTTTTGCTTCTCACCTCTTTACTCCCCCCGCCCTCCCTCCAGGACAAGACGAGCGCTCTGAGCCTCAGCAATGTGGCGGGAGTCTTCTACATCCTGATCGGCGGCCTGGGCCTGGCCATGCTGGTGGCACTGGTGGAGTTCTGCTACAAGTCCAGGACCGAGTCGCGCCGAATGAAGGTGTCCACCGCGCGAGCCGCTGCTGCCTCAGCCGCTCAGGCCTTTCACTGCTCAGCCTTAGACAGTGGTGCTAGCGCCCCCTACACAGAGCTGCAGAGCTACGGCCTGTACGCCAACAACACTGTTAAGATATAAGGGCAGAGCACAGCCACGGGGTAGGAAACGCTGTGATCAAGCCATGATGATGATGATGATGATGATGATGATGATGATGACATCCGCCTCCTCACCCCCCTCGCCCATCTAACCGTGATCACAGTAGTGCCTCTCACGGCTTCCACCGCAGTGCAAACGCTCTCCTGTACCTCTCTCTACCTCTGCCGCTCAAGTCTTTATGTCACTGATCTCCTGCAGTGTTGTTGAATCACTTGATTTTTAAAATTGCCCTTACGCCTGTTTCTTCATCTTTTAAAGTTTACATTTGCATACGGCAACAAAACAAGCAAGTAATTATTCCTGTTTGTATCACAGGGTTGTTTGCACGTAGCATATTCCTTTGGGTGTCACTAAAAGACTTTACACTGCATTATATTTAGCATATGTGGATATAAATATGCAATTTATATCAGTTACTTTAAGCGGTAAATAACAGAATAAAAAAATCCATCTCACCTACGAGCCAAGTAAACATTTCACTTTTTTAAATTTCAGCTCACTTTTATGTTCAGGTCACAGTAATCTCACGGCACGCATTCATAAATGAAAAAAAAAAAGTGGCTTTGTAGCACAGGTGTAAAGGCAATTTGAATCACAGTGGTACATCTATCTACCTCTGTCGCTCTGAGCAAAACTCTCCCCTGCTCCTTCTTCTCTGTTTGCTGACTTGTCTTGCAAATGCAGGGCCCATTGTGGTGAACATCCTTTATATGTATACCATAAGGCAGGCCTGTTGCGGCTCACATGTGTTCCATCACTGCTTTAACCTAGAACAGTCTAACTCAAATTGTTGTCTGTTGAGAAATCTGGAAGTAAAGACTTGTTACTTGTACTCCTCCGACAGCAGCAGCTACAGTCATCCGCCACGCGGATCAATTTACCACGAACCAACCTTTGATTCATACTTCCGACATCAAAGCCCCTGGCTGATATACTCTTCATGTAAACAACTAAAAGAAAAAAAAGCAAAGGCAGGCCCAAGACATGGAGTGATCTCCTACATGAATCTCTTATGTTTTAATCAGCCCACGAGGAGGCACCTGATCAGTATGCTGATGAGTTTGGAGGGGAGCCTATTAGTCCAGCGGTGCCTTTATGCTGTTTGGCTTGAAAGAAACAACAACGCCATTCCAATTAGAGGCTGGTGTAAATCTCCAATCCCCATGCAGCACTCATCGGCTGCTCCAGATCGCGCCTCGCTTTGCCCAATTTAATCTGCTATAGGATAAAGGGGTTGCGCATACACGTGCATCTCACATCATTAGGTCGTCTTTCAAGCCCAGTGGCTTTTATAGCGCTAGTCTGGAGAAGGGAACTATTAAGCCAATGAGTAAAGCCTCAGCTCCCTTCTTACTGCCCACACTTCGCTCTGCTCCTGTTACAAATTAGGACATTGATGCACATCAGCCCGGCGCCACGGTTTACCACCTGCAAATATCACTCAGGTCCAGATAGAGAGGGCGAAAACCAGCACCCTAGGTCTCCTAGCAGCAGCTCATTCTGCTACTGAACCTCTTGGTGTGCCAGCGTGTCATTCACATAGTGACATGAACAGCTGCTTATGATATATTCATGTAGTAAAGACAGAGCACTCTGCAGACTTTGCTGAAAAAGCTTGTGAAGTACAAAGTTCTGTGCGCTGCAACAGCTCCAACAGTTGCATAAGCGTTGTCTGTTTTGAGTAGGATCTAAGCATGCATGTGTGTAAGGCTCAAATCCGGTGTGTAGACTAACTGCAGTCTGTTTGTTCGCTTCTGACAGCAATCCATCAACGACGCCATGCGCTGCTCCACCCTGACCAGGATGAGTGGCAACGGGAGCGGCGGAGAGAACGGACGAATCCTCACCCACGACTTCCCCAAGACCGTCCAGACGCTGCCCTGCATGAGCCACACCGCCAGCATGGGACTGGGTGCGTCCGGCATGTGATCATCACGTGACCTGTGCTGGCAACGAGGAATAGGCAGGGTGGGGCAGAAGAAGAGCACAAGACTCTTAATGACCTCAAAAATCATGGCCGTCTGGTTTGACCCATCTATTCTCCTGGCTGTCAACGCGCCCGACTTGAACTTTACTGCCAAAATGCACTCTCGAAAAAAAAAAACGCTCCTTACAAACTACGAACAGAGACTCGCGACATTTTTGTTTTTGTTTTTTAAATAAATGGATGTTTGGAAAAAGAGATATCAAAAAAAAGAAGAAGAAGAAGAGAAATGTGCTGCAATAAAGAAGCCGTCAACGGGGCGTGTTTTTGAATTTTTTACAGTGTTCATTTCTGTGGGGGGAAAAAAGAAAAAAGAAAAAAAGAACTTAATTCTTCAGTGTGACGCCTGCGCTGTGCCATTTCGATGGAGCTGTTGACGTTAGTCTGCGTGTGCAATATCTTCACCTCCACTGCTGACCTTGTACTACCTAGATGCTTTCTGATGGCCGACAGAACGTGTCTTTGCACAGACGTGGCAGAGGAGGACGGACACTTGTAAACCGCTGCGATGATTTTGATATTGTTTTGGGACATTCCCGCTCTCTTTCACTCTCTCTCTCACATTTGACACGCCATTTTGGAAAGACAAAGTGCTCTGTGTAGCATAGTTTTTATGATATAGTATATGGGTTTACACTGTTGTTAATAGCGCAAAGAGCTTTGTCGAAAGTAGTTTTGATTTGATTTACGCCCGGCTGAGGATTAACGCCGTTTGACCTGGCTACAACAAACATGCATTGCTGCTACACCTCATTTAACACGTCATGCCTTGTCTTTGTGCCATATGACCATTCTCACAAATGCACACACACACGCACACACTTGTTGCTCCTGGGTCATTTGTTTGGCCAACAGACAGATAAAGAGTTTTAATATTTAACGATCACATGAACAGTCAGAGGGCAAATTCACAAATGCTCACTTTGACCTGCTATAAAACAGAGAAGACACACATTATGACACATTATGTACAGCATTGAGTGACCTTACACTGTATTCTACTGTTGTGACATTCATAGCATATCCATTGATATACTAGGGAGTCTATTTGCGGCAAACGACCCGAGAACGAAGATTGACGAATTCAGATGTAATCTGGAGAAAATATTCCTCAATCTATTGTTAGAGCTGTTGCTGCATAATTCACTTACTCCTGTGATGTATTTTCAGCTGTATTCAGTTTTAATGAAATGGGCAGCGCAGCTATTCGCTCTCAATTTATTGAGAGTTGGCATATCCCCTGCAGATCGTGCGTGGCCTATAAAAGGAAAGAAAGAAAGTTGGCCTCCCTCTCGCTGTTGCTAGATAGCTCAGGAAGTAGGCGGGATTGGAACACTTGGTGTGACTGATTCGCAGTCGCTGTTATCTGTGTTTATTAGAAGTCAAGGTCATGGTGGTCACTGCAGCGCTCGGCCGCAGAGTTTCTCCCTTTCAGATCATGTCAAGGAAACAGAAATCAGAGTGTCAGGTCCTGGACAGCAGAGGGGAGAGAGAGCGACAAAGGCCAGACAGCCTCGGTTTGGCATTAAAACATTTCACTGCTGTTAACACAAAATGACTATTGGTGACGTTCTCATGTTGTGACTAGAAGATCAGTCAGTTTGGCATGATGACAAATCAAATCCCATGAAGTTATGTGACAACAGTGCGTTGGTTCACCTCTCAAGACTCCCAAAACCTATTTTTGTTACATGAACACTTTTTGTTCAGGCATTGAACACAACATCTCTTTTATGTTGAAAAGTTAACATCATTTCCATGAAGCAAGAAGGCTTTTTTTGATATTTGACACAATATGTGGGGTTGTTGTAGGACGCTGTCAATCATATCTGATAATACCACACCCACAGAGTCTGGATTAGTTTTCAATTTTTGATAGACAGTGTTTTTCTTTCTGGATTTTAACTTTAAACTTTTGTTTTACAACAACTGGGAGCTGAAGTTTTTAAAAAAATGTAGGTAGTGCATTTGTTGGGGGACTATTTACAGCAGTGGATTAATACACATTTGGTTTGCTAGTGATGAAACATGGCAGACTGTCAGTGGGAGATTTACTCAAAATAAACTAGTGCTCATGTTAATGTGGCTTATTATTATTTTCTTTGAATAATGTTACAGTACATCCAGCGTTGACAGCAAAGGCAATACTTATTTTGTAAGATCAATTCATTGTTGGTTTTGGTATTTTCATGGGAATTGTTGACAGTAAGAGAAATGTACAGTGTTTCCGGCCTTTAAAGTCTTACAGGTGAAAACTGTCAAAGCGGGAGAGAAACCAATCACACTTCACAATGCGTCACAGCCAGAAGTTATGTAAAGGGTACATTCTGTGCCGTCTTCCAACACAAACATATTTTCCCCGTACTTATGCATCACTTTACCCTCTCTCCACCTACGCAAGAGTACAACTATTCAGCTTCCTGGATTATCAGGCGTAACTCAAAATATAGGAGACCCTCAGGTTAAGTCGAAGCAGGCTGAGGGAAAAGTGGGTGCATCAAAACGACAAATTACAGTAATTCATCACAACATAAGCCCTGAAAATGCACTGAAGACCATCATCGTCACACACGTGGTTCGTATCGAAAGAGTCAAACAGTGTCCATTTTGTTGTAAGGTGACTGGAAGGTTGTTGCTTGAAATGGGATTCTCGCTGCTGTCGGATGTCAGAGGTCAGCTTTGCGATTATGTACCGCACACTCTGACGCTGACCTCTCATTTCACAGCGGAGGCCAAGCGCCTGTACAAAGGCAGCACTCATCCTCTGCTTCCACAAGCTGGTTGTGTGTTATTTTTTTCTTCTCCTCTGAGTTTCTGCTTTAAAAGAAAATATATATATGGTACCAAATCCAATGTATGACCTCTCTCTCTTTCTCTACATCATCATAAAAGCAAGAAAAATGGGCAGTCAGAGTTTACTGAAATCATACATATCTCCACCTATTATGTATATAAAAGGCTTTTCTCTTTCTCCCAGTGAAAATGTTTGTACTCCCAATCATGCCTCAGTGTACCTGAATTAGTTACCTTCCGCGTGAGTACTTTTTCCTTTCTTCCCTCATCTATGCGACTTGTTTTGCTGCTGTCGTATTAATTAGGACACAGCACAGTACTCTTCAGTGGAGGCTTTACCTTTGGAAAGATGTTTTATATGCCATAACAGATTTGTAAAAAACTAAATAAAAAAATAAAAAAAAGACACTCAATGTTTGTATTATAAAGGAGAGTTGCAGTGCCGGGAAAGCGTTATACACTTTGAAGAGTGTAAAAAAAAAAAGAAAACACACACTGACACAAACACACTGATGTTGACTTATCTGTAGACTCTAATGTTGTTTAAAGCCAGTTTTGAGTTCATTTCATTTTTTATTTTGTTGCAGTTTCAAAAAAGGATTTCCTGTTGGTGTTTTTTAAGTGCTTGAAATTTAACACCATTTGAATATTTCTTTGTCACTTTCCTTTTTTCACAGTATTTTACTACTGGAATCTAATCACCAGAGTTTGTTCACCTGAGACATCATTATTGTTGGGTTGTTGTTTTGTTTTTTTTAACTATGGAAAGGGATGTTGCTGAGTTTGCAAATTAAAACAATGGTTAATAAAAAAGGGTTCACAGTTTAGAAAAATGTAAAAGAATATAACTATTAGGAATCAGACTTTTGAGAAATAAACTTTTTTTTCTAACCAAAGTGTCCTGGAAGGAAGTCATCATGCTTTTGTAACCGAATAAAGGAATAAACTATGTATATATGTTGTGATTTATTTCTATGGGAGTCGTATATATTTCACTCCATGCCTCGGGCAAATGGGATATGACTTTAGATATTACAAGCAGAGAGGAATAAAGCGCAGAGTGCAGTGATCCAAAAAAATAATCTAATAATCAGTCTGTCTGTAAAGGAGAAAAAGCTTCTTTTATACGAGCTGCAAGGCAATTAAACAGAACCAACTTGTGTTGATTTAATGGTCCTCGTCAGGGTCATACAGATTAGGGAGTACAGATAACATTTAATTAAGCAGTACTTGTATACATCAGTTGCATGTATAAACGTGGTAATTGGACCTGCACAGTTTAGATGACAAAAGCAAAACAGAGAGAGGTATATTCGCTATATTATATCAGACTAGGTTTTTAATAGATTGTGTTATTATGATATAAACAGAAAATGTTGTAAGAGAGGTGGGAATGGTGGTTTTCTTTTACAAGTCTGCCAAATAATTCAGCAACCAGTTTAAGTTTTGACTAAAACACACCTTTGCCTCCTTCTTCTTCTTTAAACTTGATCCAACATTTTTCCTGATGCAATTCCACCCTCAGACAAGAAATACGGCGAGGGATTTAACTTTAACCTGCATTGATCTATTTAGTCACCTGGGAGCAATGCAACAAGCTGTAAACACCACACATTTTTATCACCTTGTGAAGTTGAAGACGCCCGAAAATGTTAGTGAACGGTTGAGTACACATGGAGGAACATTAGTTCCATAAAATTTTGAGTTTTTTTTATTTATTTTTTTACACCTGATGAATTTGAATCCGATTTTTTACTTTTCTTTTCGCTCTGTTTTGGTCGCCTCTCACCTATACCTCAACCCTGCACACTGACAGCCCTGCACCACCCCAGACACCCTGCCACTGGCTCCCTGCCCTGCACTACACATTCCCTTTGTATTATATATAAACTGTTTTAACGAGATTCTCCAGTCCCCAGTTGGTTTTTGCACTTGAGTCCATAAAAGGCTTCACTATGTCACTGGCTAACTTCGTCTGTCTTCAAACTGCTTAATGCTGTGGAAGGTAACAACAATTATGAGTGATGTAAGAATGAACCAAAACAGGAAAATTGCAATCTGGAAAAACAATCAGCTGAAATACACTAATCAGGTAAACATTATCTGTGGGTTGGCCATTACAAGAGACTGCTTTCACATTAAATAATAATTTTTTCTTATCAGAATATTGACTAGAGCTGCTTGGGTCACAATAAATAAAAGAAAAAACACTTATTGCTCCTTCCCTGAAAATTTTTAACCATTTTGGATATCCGTGTCACTGCTTTATATTTCCGTTCAGCACAATATTAGCACACCAAACTATCCGGCTGTGATGCATGGATTTATTTAATTCAGTCAAGCAATTCATTTGGAATGGATTATTATGTAAATGTAGAATATGTACAGCATTATTGTTCAGCGTCTGGGCACTCTCCTCATCACTCCCAGCAAGGAACAGCAAGCTCAGCACAGCGGGGAGTAGGAAGTGAGGATAATAACTTCCCCCCCTAAGGGAATGTAAACTAAACAGCCAACAGGTGGATGCTGGTGTGGAGGAGCAGGTTTATGAAGCGTTGTGTTTAGCAGCAGCGGCCACTGCAAAGCAGGGGTAAGTAAGTGTTGGCATACCTGCGGCTTTCATGTGGTTTTGCAGCAGGAATGCAACAAAGGTGAGCGAGCAGAGCTGAGTCCTAAATGTTCCTTTGTGCACATTTAGAAGACAGACGACGATGAATAAAAGCAATATATGCTTTGATCCGGTTATACCGACAGCCATCACAGCACCCACACCTTGTCTGTTATGAAACATCATCGCTTTTATTGTATCGATTCACCAGGCTGTTATTCATCCAAATACAAACTGACTGTGACACGGCAATGAAGCCGCTGACAAATCCTCAGTCTACCTATGTACACAAACACGACTGCTTGACGATTCATAATTTGTGTGTTTAGCTGGGTACTTGTTTTCCAGCCTGTATTACATACATTCAGATTACAGAATGTTTGCATAAGGGATGAAGCGAAAAATAACTTTCATTACCTGGAAGAAACATTTCATGCAACAGTCGTTTTTCTCATATTATGGTTCAGCCCGGATGAATTATTATTATGAAGAAGGTGCAAATATAGAATGTGTCACTGTGTGCTCATTGTGTACGTTTATGTGTTTGTGTGTGTGTGTGTGTGTGCGTGTGTGTTACATAGAGATAGCAGGGTGTCATGCTGTGTCACACCCCATGATTAGTGACATCAACTACCGGAGAGGCCCCGCTCTTTCTCACACTGACAGCCAAAGGCCTACTATATAATTAACATCTCTCTTTCTTTCTTTCTTTCTTTTTCTGTCGCTCTCTTCCTTTCTCTTTCCCAGGCTAGGTGTTTCCACAGGATTTTTTGCATTTATGTTTACGACCTCTCACCCAGTTCCCAAGTTTTGAATTGAACGTGTTGGAAGAGATATATCATGCACTTAAATGTGATTTACAATTCCATTTGCATGACCTGATCAGACATATGGTACCGTACTACCTTTCCTCATTAGGTCTGGTGTGTGAATGTAAATGACTTAAGACTGCCCACTGGACTTGCTCGCACCTTAGATGAAATTTATTTTGGGAGAATTAAATCATGTCCCCAGGTTTTTAAAAGCCAAAGTAATCAGTCTGTATCTAAAATTAAATCTGGATGCATCATCTGTCTTGGATGTTTGAAGGACCAGCACATTGCATCCTAAAATTATCATGTCCTTTGAAACTGTAATGTCTTGAGGAAAAAAACAAGACGCCTTTGACGGTAAAATAATAAAGAAAAACACATGCAGGTGTTCCAGTGATGTTGAAGGTAGCAGAAAGAACTCCTAATGAGAAAACAGAGAGCATGTAAACAAAGAGACGGAAAGAAAGCAAGTAAAGGAAGGGATCTTGTCCTAGCCTGGAGAGTCATTGAAAGTGAATGCTGGTTAATTGTGTCCAGGTGCAGATTGCTCACAGGCGCTCTGTCTCTCATTAGAGAGCAGTTGATGAGCAGCGGCATCGCACCTACGTAAGTGGACACACACATACATACTCACACTATAAACATATTCACAGATTCTCTAATAGGGGCAGCTGATTAGCAACAGGGGCAGTTTCCAAGAGACCAGACACCGACTTGGACACACACACCTACCTGCAAAGCCTTGTGTAAGCATCTGTTGCAGTGTTGCAGATAATGTCATTTAAAATCATCCATCAGTCAACTATTTACTAAGCCAAATTATTGCTACAATAATTAAAGTGACATCATTTCCTCCCAAAAGTCTTAATAACTTTGGGTTCTTGACAACCGACTGACTGATTTTATAAACTTAAACTAGATAGCTAATCAACCTAACATTGTTGCATAATGTTGCCCTTTAAGCAGACTTGTTTCAAAACAAGAACCTATGATAAGAGCTTAAATATGCATCTGAATATGAGACCGTGATAATGATCCATGTAGAAGACATGGCAATAAAGGAACAACATTGTTCTTGTATTACACTGCAGAGATAGTTGGTCCTAGTCGATGATTTGTTAATTTTTAACAGGGGGGATGGCCCTAACCTTATCACTAACCCTGTGGTTAAAACTATATCTGTGGTCATGTCTCCCCTAAAATATTTAGTTACAGAGGTTAGGCTTAGTCTGGGGCTGCATTTTCAGCAGCACAGATGCCAGAAATATTACAGGAATATTACAGGCAGCTGTATGTCTCTATGGTCCTCTCATTCTTCCACGATTACATGTTGTTACTTTATTCGTTTAGGTGACAGTACTCTCTATAGTATGCACACTGTTGCCCATAAAGTTTTGTTTTCAGACACGTTCCTCTTCTTTTTCTATTTGGTTTTATATATTTACTGCGATATGTTTGTGACGGTTTCCTGGGTAATGAATGTGTTTCCTTGCCCGGCTGATTGTAGGTGGAAACACCTGGGAGTTAGGAAGAGTATAAAGCTCCACCCATTCACTTGTCTTTCACTCTGTCTCTCTCTCTGACAGGCTCCAGCCATCTCTCTAGGCTGCCTCATGGTTTTTTGGTTTCTTTCTTTTCATGGCACACGACACCTCGCATCTACACATTGTCACTCATGCATACTTGATTAACACACCCCATTGTTTCTTTGGTTTGTGTTTGGTGAAAGTTGTTTGTGTTATTAGAGATACTTTATTAATCCTCCTTCCTCCTTCTCCATCCCAAATAAATAACTTTAATTTTGGCCTTTAACCCACGTCTCCCTTTGTGTTTGTCATGGCTCTAGAGCCGGGTCATGACAAGATTGATCAATGAAGTTTTGAGAAGATACATTTTATCTATCATAAATAAATCACATCGTCACAATCATTTCATGAGAAGAGGTAAAAAATATTTTATTATTACTGGGCAACAGTGTAGTTTACAGAATATTACAGATCCAGTTAACTGTCTTTGGTTTGTTCTTGTTATGTATTGAACATAATATGACATATGCATAAATTATGTCACTTAGTTAGGAGTTGTCCCTTTGTTCATTGATAGGAAAGAGGTGTCTTTAGGAAAGCAGTTGGGGACCAGTGAGAAGCAGAATCAGTAAGTCAAACAGACAAGACTAACTAAGGATTAGGAGGAAGTTAACAGGCGGGCTACATTTTAGCTATTTTGTTAACTAGGGGGATGGCATCATCCTCATCCCCCCTCAAAACGCCTCCTGGTTGCTCCTATATAATAAGTATGAAAGGGATAAATGTAAGACTGTTTCATAAAAGAACCCTTTGACTGCTTAGCGTACATATTGTTCATATTTTCAAACATTTTCTGACTCTCTGGGGATGAAGAATATCAATGTTTTTGGCGAACATAACACTGTGTTGAATGAAACGTTTGACTGGTGTTACTCAAGCATGAACTTGTTGAATTAATCTACTACATAGTGTATGTGTTTTCTTTTTTTCGTGATTTTTTTATTTGTTTTATTTTTAGATTAGAAAATAATGCGGAATGAAATGCTCCACGGTCTCGGAAATAACGCTTCATTATCTCACATTTGGAGCCGATAAACACGCTGTTTCGCCAATGTTTCCTCTTCTGTTTATGGTTTATGAAAAGGCTAAAAACTGTTTTGCTTCGCTTACTGCGGACCAGCTCATCTGTGCAGTGCTGAACTAGTAGATTCTACCTGATGTGCATGGTGGTAATGTGTTGTTTTTAGACAGCTGAAGATTTGACAGAAAAAGGAAAAGAACCTAGGCCGCTGTGATAAGGACTCAGGCACATGATCTATGACGTGAGCTACCAAGCCCCACCTTCATTTCGGTTGGTTTTAGTTGAGTTGTTTATTATGTGTCGCGGTGGTGCTTGCCATTGATTTTTGCTGCAGACATTTTGTCTTCTAAATTATCTCCATGCCCAAACTCTCTTCTTCTCCTCTTTTGCATTTCAATAATGCAGTCATGAAGAGAGGTAGTCTAATTTTGTTTAGTGTCTCCTCCTGGCATATGAGCCATGTTTTTCCAAATCGAGGAGGAAAGGAAATCAATAGTGGTGAAGACGCTGCTGCCAGCTCGTGTTGGAGGGATGGAGTAAAGTCTTGCAGCCATCAGGGAGGAAACAATTGCTCCTCTTTGGACTAAACTACCACAGTCTGTAGCAAAAAACGGCAGAGTCACACATATCCTCATCAGTTGACTCTTCCTCATTATTTTTATCCGAGAAGTCACTTGTAATTCACCTCTCTCTTCCTCTGTTTTCTCCTGTGCCTGCCCCTTGTCCCTCCATGTGTGCTGCGTACACCCACCCACAAGCAGCTGCAGGCAGAGACTGCGCAGATATCTCCGTGGGAGGTTTCATACGCTCTCATATGAGCAAATACATGCAACCGTGGACATGAGTGCACATAAGCCCAAGCACACCCACAGAGATGTTACAAGACTGAAGCCCCGCTCAATAGGATGTAGCACCTCTCGTCTCTCATCCATCCAGCCCTCAGGCCGTTTCTCTCAGTCTGAGTGACTGGCACTCACAGCAGGATCAGATCTGAAGACAGCATCTGACACATTGACAATACATATAAATTGCCTCAGGACAGTCTTAGTGGCTGTTTGATTTCCAAACACATATGCTGCTGTAGACACACGCGTGTCTTTTTTAACCACACACACGCACACATAGACACCATTAAAAAAATATTAGTAGAGTGTCTCATTGGGTTATGCTTAAATACAATTTTGGAGTACTAACCAACAGTATTATCAGTATTTATTCTACATCAACCAGCAACATTATACTACTGATTATACATATTACTCTGTTATAGTTTTACTTTCAGTACTGTAAAGAAATTGTTTAACTTCTTGAGAGATACATTTATTTTCTTTCTTGGCATGAGCCACTTGGTGCCAAGCGGGTACAATTGGTTCGTAGAGACGTTTCACAGAAAAAATCTGCCTGCTGTGGCAGAAATTATGCTCTGAGTGCCGTGAAAACCAAGAAAGAGACAGAGAGAAAATCTGAATACTTCTCTCACCAATGTCCAAAGAATGTTCTTGATTGCCGAATTGAGTCCAATTGAGCTTGTGTTTCACTTACAGAGAACATACGCCAAAAAAAGCATCTTTGAGTATTTTGTGTAGCAAAATCCCTTTTTTTTTTTTTTTTTTTCTTCCTCTTGTAAAATGTTCGAATGACTCATCCTGCAAACATTTTACCCAAGTGGAAATTGTACATTCTGAGAACATCCCTGCTGGTGTAAGAGATATCGCCTTGTAATATCCCCCTCATACTTGTATAACCAGTCAAAGGGTATATGCAATATTGCATCAGAGACGATATTTTAGAAACTTTGAATACAATTATCTGTGTCATGTGTGTATACACTGTGTGTGTGTGTGTGTGTGTGTGTGTGTGTGTGTGTGTGTGTGTGTGTGTGTTTATATATATATATATATATATATATATATATATATATATATATATAATATATCGTGTATTATATATACTTAATAAGGCTTATTTTCCTTGCGTGTGTAGTGTTTTCTTCTTCTTCCTTAGCTTGGCTATTCTTCTATTATCTCTAATTATTTTAAATGTGTGTACTAGGCTCTGTAAATACAGTTTATGTGTATGGGTCTAAGTTAGGTCATAGCTTCAGGTCGAACTTGAAAAATAACTATTTTAATTAGTTTTTCTTCATGGAAATAAATACATGCTCAGATGTTGGGAACGGGTTGGGAACCAGTGTTTTAAACCAACAAACTAATCCCTTTAATCCAAATGCCCCAACTTGACTTTTGTGTTTGGATTTCAGCGGCGCAAACATTGTTTTTCTGTGTGCGCTGTTCATTTGTGTTGCCACAGTGTCTTTTTTTTTAATGTTTGCACTGCAAGGTCAGGAAAATTTGAATTCCTACACATAGTGGCTTTAAGTTGTTTTAACCTCTTAAATTATTTGCTAACTCCTAAAATTCAGGGACTGTGTATTAAAAGGGCTATGATTCTCACTTTGTTACACCCAGTTGTTTTGTCTGCTGCAGTGCAGAGCCAACAAAAAGAAGTACTGTACAGGTGGATAGATACTCGAGGCCCAAGGCAGGACCATCTTAATATTGCTTAAGCACTTCAGTGGTCAGTACACACATCAAGGTTCACAGTTTGAAGCTTCACTTATCCCATTAGCTGTTGATTTATAACTGGTAATGCTGTTATATTGCTCTGTAAATGAAAACGTATGAGGTTATGAAGAGTTATCATCCAGCTGGAGCGTTATTGGTCCTCCTGCCTCTCTGTGGTGTTGAGGGTCACCCAGGGACCAAGTGAAAGGGACAGTCAATCACGAGACAGAGCCTGTTAGTCCGACGCTCTCAAGATTAACTGTCCCTGTTTGAGATATGTGCCTCCTCGTTGTTGCGGGGAACAGAAAAGTTGCTCTGGTGTCAGACCTCCTGAAGTTAAGGGGAAGCTGGCGCCTTGAATCCTACTTCTCTTCCTCTGTTTCCCATCTGTCCATCGGGTGGACGTAGCCAGACGGCGGCCTTGAGGGGAAGATGGATGGAGGTAGTAAACGGGTGCTCGAGACTGAAAGAACGGGAGAGCAGGAGAGAGTGTGAGCGAGAGATGTATGGCAGTCCACATCGCCTCAGACAGAATGACAGATGAGGGGATTATGGAGCAGGGCTACTTTCCACAGTGATCAAAGTTAGGGAGCCTCCCTAAACAATCCAGGTAGACTCCTGGCCAATCACTCTGGTGTGTAGGGTCAAAATCCAAGGAGCAGGAAATACCCTCCATTTCAGTGTAATCTAGGCCAGAATTCCCACCTTATATCTCTTCACTGCAAAGCATTGCTTCAAATGCCATTTCCATTTGTGGAAAAGAAACTGTTTTTTGACAACAGAAGACATTTTTCATTCTACGTTGGTGAGGTTGCTGCGAGCTCTGAGTGGGCAATCTCTTCGGTTTAAGCAGACGTTTTCTTTGTTCCCGTTTTCAGTGTCAGAGTTCACTCGAAAGACACTCACATCGCTATAGAAACATTCTTAACTCTTAAAATTTCATCCTTCCCGCAGGCGCAATGAATATTTATTAGGCACACAAATCAAATTTGCCAAGACAGTCACATTACCTAAAATGCATTACTGCAGTAATGGCGCGTTTAGACTAATGCATTTATGTGAAATTTGAGAGTGACTCTGTGAGAGCCTGGAGGAAGCATGTATGCATGTGCAGGTGTATATATGCATTAGTGTGTGAAGTGTGCAGGTGCGATTTCAGTAAACACGCGGTGAGAAGTAAACCCTGAATAATGGATTCAGCCTCGGTAAGAGTAATCAGTGAACCCTGAGCTCAGCCTATTGAAGTTTAATAACATTCTGAATGTCAGAACACATGACAGCAGAGAAACATAATCCCCTCTCCCTGTAGAGAGAGGCCACGAACTAACTCTAACCCCCACCCCACCTCACCTCAGACACACACACACACACACACACACACACACGCCGGTAAAGCCTTTCAGTTTAGCTGGTGTGATTTAAACAGTGTTTAAAAAGCAGCAAATAAAGGAGCGTTTCAGTTGAACAGAGTTCAAATGTTCCCATTATCTGCAGGGTGCTCTCACCTTATCCCAACCAGGTTCTCTCTGTTTGATATTTGGAATAAAAGTCACATGACATACTCCATGGCATCTAGTGTTTTGGCCATGTATTAATGTTAATGTGAAATCACAACTCGTCGATAACCGAAACCTTGAAATCCAGCATGAGGATGGAGATGTTATTTATAATAGTTACAGTAGAAGCTCTCAGACACCCCCTTGAACTTTCGCTCCCTCACAAGGTAACCACATCATAATAATATTCACACACTTCATCCCACACAAGCTCTTCAGTTAAAGTGGTCAGGGTGTTTTGTTTTTGAGGAGCTCCAGTACAGGTTTTGCTTCTCTTTGGGATTATTTATTTATCCTTCCACATGAGTGCAACTCCACTGAACCTTCAAGTGTCTCTCTTTTTGACTCTTTTGCCATCAAGCCAAAGACATCATTATATATTTCCTCTCTTTGCTTCCCCTCTTTATTCCAACACAAATCTTTCCGAGAAACGAATCATCATTCATAATTTACGGGGGCCCTGCAGTATACGATTCACAAATGTGAGTTGTGCGAAATTGCAATGCACACATTCAATCCGGTTCCATCCAACGCTGCCGTAAGATTAGTAAAGGACTGAGGAAAATATTTCACACGCGTAAAATGTGCAGCAATGCAGACAATAAATTGATTTAACTCTTATCTTCTTCTCCCCTCAGATATTGATTTAATTTAAAATGTTTGCAGTAGAATTAAGCACAAGATATATACTTGCATTAAATCCGCTACGGGTGTAATAGAAGTCAGACCTCATGATAGTAAAACCCATATTGAATTCTGACATTCTCTGAAGCTCTACATTGCATTTTTGAGGTCTTTTTTTTTGGTTTTACCAAATGCTCTTAATTAACTGTCATGAGCTCTCGTCCACTTTATTCATAGCGCCAACTGTCATTAACACTACTAGCCCACCACCTTTGAAAATTGTTTCTCTGTGATTTTTGGAAGTTTATCTTTCTTCGCTCTTAACCAGTGCTCAGGACAATTACCACCACCTCCTGCCAGAGATCTGCCTGCCTGCTCTCTCCACCAACTTCTCCTCTGCCAGCCCAGATTGCCCGCCCTCTGCCATCTCACGAATCCCCTCCTTCAGCTCTGCCATTTCCTCATCGTCCGCCGTTCCCAGTTCCCGTCCTCTATCCAATAAACCCCTGTTTGAAACTCATCCAAGTCGGCTTTTGGGTCTGTTCTGCAGCAACCTCAAACAGCCACATATTTTCCTTGGGAGTAAAAAGAGAGCAAGACAGAGCTGAATATTAGACTTAGATTCAACAGGTGGCCAGAAAGATGAATACAAATGAATACTAACGTTGCACTATATATGCTGGATATGTAAATAAGCAGTTAAACCATTTAGTGCAAATTTCGTTGCCTTGAGTGCTGCTATGTTTAGTTCTGTTTACATGCAAGTCAGAAGCTGATCTTGCTCTTCGTGGATAAACGTTTCAGTCCTCCAGATACACCCGAAGTACTCAATCAAGTATATAAACAAGTTTCACTTCAGTCTGTTGTTAAAAAGCAAATATATCACAAGTCTTATTGTCGCATTAACATGTGACATTTATAGGTAAGTGAAAAGCACTATGATATTTATCCCCGCTCACACTGCTGATTTCCATAATGCATCTCAAAGCCAGCAGCTGATTGTTGACATTAAATAGGGAACACAGGAAGACAGGAGTAGTGAAATCACGATGGGCTAATGATGTCGCCTGAGTCTGAATCCCTCATTATCATGAGTTTGCATTAATTCAGTACTTGATCGCACTCCATCTATCTCTCCTTCGCTCTCTGTCCGTGCCCCCTCACACTCTCACATCTCTGTCATCTTCTACGCCACACTGCCCCCATCTTCACGTTTTTCTCACTGTCCTTCCCTAATCTGTAAAACCGCACATTTGGCTCGGTACAGAGAGTGATGAGAGGAAATGTCACATTCCGCTGCAAGCAGCGGACCATCACACCGGAATGTCAATTGGCTGACTTGTGTCGGGGGGTGGGTGGAGGGATGGAGAGATGGAGGGATGAATGGGCGAAGGAGTGGAGGATGACAGGAGCGGCCCTGTTCCATTGTGTGTTTTTTAAAGACATGGCGTTTTTTGATGATTATTCTAATCCCACCAAGGACCTCTCAGCCCGAACTGGGTGCCTTATCTCCTCTCTGCAGTCTTTCTCTCATTAAAACACAATCACAGGCCACCAACTCTAATAAACCTTCAACTTCCTCTTTGAAAGAAGGCGGAGGGAAGAGGGGGGTCTGTCTGCCAGTCCCTCTGTACGTGACGTGGGGAACGGGAATGCTGTTTCTAATCACCTCTGGCGCAAAAAGCCCATTTAAAAATCATTGGATTTGGTGATGTATTCACTCTTTAATAAAGGCTATAGGGATTATAAAGTGCCCCATGAGTTTTAGGCTGTATGTACCTTGATTGTTTTTGGTTGGAGAAGTGACTTTGAACACATTTCTCTCGGGGCGAGTTGTCCAAAGTTAACATGAAGCCAAACACTGGCAGGCATTGACGCTGCAGCCTGCAATCCTTTCTGTCATATTCCACCCTCTCTCTCTCTGTGTGTGATACACACACACACACACACACACACAAACACACACTCCAGAAAGGATTTTAAACCCTCTTTAATCATGAGCTCAAGTGAATATATCAACCCCTGCAGCTTGGCTTAAATTCAAACATGGTGCAGGGAAGTGGGCCAGTTTGTCGCCCGACCTAACGACTTCAACATTTGGCTTTATAATATGTGTGTATGTACTAGGACTAAGCAATAAAGCAAATTTACTGACATTATGGATCTCTGACAGATCCAGAAATTTACATTTTTCCCCCCAAAAACTGCCGCTGTAATTAACCAGAGAATAACTCAAGCGATGACAACTCCCTGGACATTTAACCAACTATTCAACCCAAAGTCCAATCAGGAAATCTAATCTGTCTCTAAACCACAGTAAGCGAGAATGTGAAAAGACGTGCCATCTACTAATGTATAACTGTAAAAAGATACTACTTTTAACAACTATAGTATCACAGTATAAATGTACTCTATTACAAGTAAAAGTCATGTATTCACAACTTTACTCACTGTAAGTAAAAGTACAAAACTATCATCAGCTAATTATATTTAAAGGCAAACTTCAGAGTACTGTACTAGTCATTATTGGATTGTTATTACAGATGCATTCATGTGTAACAGTTGCAGTTGGAGTTGATCAAGGAGAAAAAGGAGAATTTTGTAAGATATCAGGTAATTTTAGTCCATAACAATCAATAAATTAATTAATAAAGTCTTTATGCAAAGTAACTGGTAACTATAGCTATCATTTTGTCATAAAGCATAGAATTTCTCTCTGAAATGTAGCCAAGTAGGAGTATAAAGGTGAATCAAAAGGAATCATTTAAACTCAGCTTGGATGTGATCCCAAGGAAAAATGAGGCACATCAAAGTAGAGAAAGTGGCGTCTCCTTGTAAAGTACTTCTGCCACCCCCCCACAAAAAAATGACAAAACTGTTCTTTCCAAGTTGTGACGAATATGCAAATGCGAATAATGATTCAGCATAACTGCAGCTTTTTTTTCTGGTCTGCACTGATGACAGTGTAAACTAGTGAGAACTAGTTTAAAACATCTGAAGTTGGGACTTTGTTTCCCGTTTTAAAAGACTGAGCACACACACTGATTTGTATCTTGACCAACACTGGAACTCTGCAATGCAGCAAGCAGTTTTTAAGCATTTTCCACCAGCTTTCCATTTTATTCCCTCTCCCCTGCAGCCTTTTTCTCCTCCACCTCCTCCTGAAATCAACAAGTCCACTAATCAGCATGCTCCAATTATATCGGACAGAAAACTGCAAATCAATAAAAACTGTCTGCTACCCTTTACGGAATGCTGATGATCTAAGTGTGGACCTCGTAGAAATCATTTTGTAATGTACCATTTATCATCTACAGTAACTTTGCAAAGACATTTATCCCCGGTCCAGCTCCTCTACACGTCCGCCCGATAAATTCAGCCACAGAGGTGAGCCACCTTGGGTTTAATTGCTTCAAGTAAAACTACAAGTGAAATCTTGCAGTGCTGTTGCTTGTGTTGTTTTCTAAAAGTCATTTTACTTTGTCCCCAAGGCCATGGCCCCTGCTTGCATGTCAGAGATTCAACACAATGCTCTTTGCATCCAGACACAGCTTAGAGATGTAAGGAAAGGGATTTATGGAAATAATATGCATTAAAAAAGATGAGAGAGGAGCCAAAGTCAGAGCAGGCAGCTGTCATTGGTAGTGATTCAGAGGTCTATGAGGCCTCTCACTTTGTTCCTAAATTATTCATGCAATCTGTCAATGCTGCTGTCTAGGCAGACTCTTCTCCCCATGTGTTCAATGACGACAGAAATCCTGTGGTATGTTCACTGCTATCTTCTGCAAATCCCTCCCAGGAAAAACACACCGCATTTACAAAGCTCCAGCACATGCCATTATATGCGCGTGAGTGTACGTTCTCCCACTCGTATACGCTATAGATACATATGGCTACATATGTGATTCAGTGTCCTCTCTTGTGTTTTTGTTTTTCACCTGCTTCAATTAATTTTCTCCGTTGCACTTTAAGCCTTTGAGTGCCGTCGTATGTCTCTGTAAGCCTTCCCTGATGCCAGACAAATACAAAACACATGGCGGCATATAAATATTCAAACACAAATGTGCACATGTGCACACACCATGCTTTACAATCACACAGACAAGAGCACGAAGAAAGGATATACAGAGTGCTTCCGCTTTCTCTCTCATCCCAGAGAGAAGGAGCTTTGCTGCAGTTCCACTTTTCTTTGTGGGAGACCACAAAAGACAGATATTCCTCAGATGTTGGAAAACATGTATTATTGAAGCTCTCTCTCAAATAGCCCCCTAACATTTCCTGCGCCGCACGATAAAATTCTTAGTATCAAAAAAAAAGAGGAAAAACTAAAAGATAAACTTCCTCAAATGAATATTCATCTGTCAGAACTTGCAGATCTAATGAGGTACGTTCAGTCGTACGGCTCAAAACTGAAAACGCCATGCGCCCCTGATGATCCAGGCCTAATGCCACTCAGCATTAGGACAGATTTGTTTCTCATCTATCCAAAGATGACCACTTTTCTTTTTTTTTCATTTCTCTGGATTTGAGTCTTAAAATTTTTACATGTACTCGTGAATTTATTAAAGTAGTTCTGGCCTCACGTTGGAGCATTTTCAGGCATATTGGGCAAGTCAAAATATTGATAAATGAGTTTCATTGCCAGCCCTAAGTGCCTATTTAAAAAATGCGAGGACTGTTTGTTTCTACAGATGCTGACGTCTACTGTTTGTACAGCAGCCCCGAGGGAGGCTCAGAGAACACATAGTCTGAATATACACACTCACATGCACAGACACACACACACGCTCGTAGATAGATATGCAGATGCAAAGACAAGATATTAAGATATTTTCATGCACACACGCACACACCTTTTTAAATATTGTCTCTGGGTACACAGGGTGTCTGCGTCCAACAGTGATCTAATTAAGAAATGCCCAGTGAGCAGATTATCAATGTAATGGTAACCAAGGCCGACCGCTTCGCCTCCATGACAACCAAACATCAAAATCTGAGAAAGTCCCTGTGCTCAGTGACGCTGAGATGCTTCAAATCAAAGCAGTTATTGACTCATGGCGCCCATGCTGCAGGAAAAAAGAAACACTTCATTCTTCTTTTTTTGTTGTTCTTTATCCACGCCACTGCTGATTTTTCACTTCTCCCCGTCGCTGTGTATTGTTCCTTTGTTACAGGACTTATTGTAATGATAAGACCCGAAGACTGAACGATAAATATGATCTCATGCACAGTTTTGGCTTCCGCTGTTTCCATTCAGACGTCGCCTTATCTTCCAGACGCACCTGCTTTGCAACAAACTTAAATCCCAAATTCACCTGAAGAGGTGAGACGCACTCCTCCGTGAGAACACTATGATGACTTGCTGCTGGGAAAACTATGACCACTAGGTGACGAGATGAAATAGACTGATAGCACTGTATTGGCTGAAACGTGCATATTTGTCAAATTGAGCTGGCCTCTGAATCACTGTGTCCTGTTATCTCGTTTTTTCTCTCCTCTGAATCCCGTTTCCGCACTTCTTCTGCATCGTCTCCCCTTTCTTCAACTGCTGATTTCCTTCTTTCATCACCTTTATCATGATCATTATCCTCGCCATTGTCTTTGGAACTGGTAGATATGATCTTTCACGCCGTTTTTCATTGTTCAGATGGTCGTTATTCAAAAGTTATCTCTCCCATATGTCTCTTAGCTTCCTGTCATCCTTTCATTTAAACTAAATATTTGTCTTTGGCCTTCTCTGCAATGTTCTGAACTTTGAGAGCCTGGTGTGACTTGTTCTCTGCTCTATCGTGTCTAAAGCACTTATCACTGGTTCCGCCAAAGATTTTAAAATCTTTTGAAAGTTTAATTTAACCCCTTGACATTCAGATTTCTCCTTGAGGCAATCCTTTTTTTTATTTTACTTGGCCACTCTGGTAAGTAATGGGCTAATAATTCTCCTTTTGAGTGAAATGTCTAGCTCTTGTCTATTGGTTCTGGCAAAGTAATATACAGTAGTTAGAGGCTCTATATTAAAAGAGGTTGTATGTTATATCAGGAATTCAGTGAGACAAAAAGCCCAAGTTGTGAGCAGTAGTGGTGGGCGGATCGATCCAAATATCGATGATATCGATACTAAGTCGGTATCGGTATCGGATTGATACTAGCCTGGTAAGATCGATTCTTTACTTTAAGTTCCGCTCTTGTTTGCAATGCTGCGGTTTCAGCAAACATATGTTTGCACACAGATTTAGCAATTCAATGACGCATCCACCTTATTTATACTGACCTGTATTTACTTGGTATCGGATCGATACCAAAATATGCAGTATCGCACACCACTAATGAGCAGTAAAAACCAAACAATTAGCTGAAAACACTCTAGATAGCTAAGGGGAACTGTAAAGTTTTGGTTTGTAGCTTCATTGTTGGAAAAAATAATCTGATCATCTGACAATCTTTTCTGTATCAGCTTGTTTCAAGACACTATACAACATTTCAACAACTTTTGAGATGTTTTTATAGCTACACACCTCCATCAAGTGGAAATATTCTGCATGCATTGTGCATCGTTTTCATTTCCCCTGGCATATTTAGTATCTTGAATTCTTCAGCTTCTCCCCTAGAATCTGAAATAAACCTATGTGAGTTCTGAACCAGGTTTAGCTGCAGGGCATGAGTTCATAATGACTAACCCACAACAGTGGGTCGGTGAGATTTAAAGGGATAATAGCGTGCCTGGGCAGATTGAGGACCTTGAGAGTCACAGTTTAAAGGATATATTGGAAAGCGATAAATCATTTATCCATAAAAATAGCAAAGTTAAATCAATCAGATATGCTGAAACTTTACTCCAGAGAGATAAACCAAATTATGCTAAACACACACCGCCGCTGGTAGAGCCAAATGTGGCTCTATTTTATAGTTTGGTCGTAACAGTTTTGCCACATTTGCAAACACGATGAATCACATTTGGCCTCGGAGCATACAGCTGGCCTTGGACACACATGGAAACACACCCTTAAACATCTATTGTACGCACAATACATCATGCAGATGGAGAATGAAGAATGCACACGTCACACACACTCACACTGCGTTTTAAAACTCGTCATTACACTTGTCTCTCTCTCTCTCTCTCTCTCTCTCTCTCTCTCTCTCTCTCTGTCCTTCAGGTGCATAAATATACACAAGCAACATGGCATGCACACAGACCGCTTCAGACAACTGTGTGGACCGTACGCAAGCAGCCCCACAGCCAGGTGTGTGTCTCAACAGGCGGTAACTCTACGAATCAGTGAGCCAGTAGCATGACATCACATCTCCTGCGGTGCCCCCCTCCCAGCTTCCTGTTTCTCTTGTCCTTCATCTCTCAGCAGGCGATTCTGCTTCATTTGTTTTTTGTGGGTTTTTTCCCTACAAGAGATCAGCATAACATTAAAGGACATTCATGTTTTTCTTTTTCTTCTCTGCCTCAGAGAATTCTTTATAGTGGAGCAAAGGGATATCTCATCCATCTTTTTTTTTGACATGTTCGTCTGTCAATAACGCAGCATAGGAGGTCAGATTCTTTTGTTCAGCTCACAAACTACAGGTTTAATGTTTGAGTTATCAAGTGTCTTTGCTCGGGTGGAAAGAAAAGCGCTTTCAGACGAAGAAAAGAAAGTTCTGTAGTCTAATCCTGTGACGCAACTCTCCTGCGTCTCTTTATCTTCCTCTGTTTCTCATGTTTGTGTCTCTTTATGGCCAATACGTTTACCTTGACTTTGCAGAGGCACTGTCACACAGGAGTATACTTGTGGGTTTATCATCGCGTTGACACTCGAGGGGATTATACAAAGACAGAAACAAGCAAGGTTTATCAGCTTCAAACGCACAGGAGAACTCACGCATACTGACTGCACGTACACACTGGGGGAAAAAACTCCAATCCTCCAAAGAAGAGGGGCATTGAACATTTCAAAACACACACACACACATACACACACACACACACACACACACACACACACAGATTTGGCAACTTGAGCTCTTTGCCACTATCTCCCTCTCCACTTCACTCAGCGTCAATTCACCACACTTACATCTGCGGGAATTAACTCCCCGCGTGTTGTCTTTCATGCTATTGTGAGCTAAACAAAACAAAATGCCTTTCACTTCAAAGGCAAAGTTTCTTAATTTCCTAATTGATAATCCTGTTCTTGACATTGTGCTTTGCCAGGCTGGATTTTGTTCCTATGACAACAGAGCTGCATTCATCTTCTGATGCACTCTGCGGCCGTCTTTGCTGTTCCACATTGCACAGAGAGCATAGTCTATTTTAGTCAAGACGCCTGTGAGTCGTACCGTAATTATGGGGGGTAATTATTAAAGATTCACACACATACGCACACTCATTTGTATTAATATGCTTTTCAGGACTGAAACACTCATCTTAACTCTAATTCTCCATGTTGCACTTCTCACATTGACCTTTACCTAACATAAATTCACATGCCACCCCGTGGGCCGCCCCAATGGTCATTGACTCATGGTAATGTCAGTCATTGTGTTAGATCGGAAGCAAAGCTGAAACCTTGTGTGACTAGACTGTGTTACTCATGAAGGCTTTTATTTTGAAGAAAAAGGAAGGAAGTGGCTCTGCTGATGAACTCGTGTAACTTCACCAGTCACAGACTTTTTTTTTTTGCAAAGTGATGCTCTTAAGGTAAGAACATAACACTACAGGTTCTTTAAGACAGTCACAACAAAGTTTTGCCAACTTCAGTTCCATTTGGGCCTAATTTAGTTCAATTTGCATGGAAACGTGTTCTTAAACACTTCAGGTGTTGGTGCAGTTCAATTAACATGTTGCTTTTCATAGTATAAAACTGGCACTATGCACTTTACACACAAAATTGTGTATTTGTTAAATATCTGCAATTAATGCTATATGTTTTTTGTTTCTTTTTAAATCATCAAAATCATGTATGTTCAATGAAAAAATAGAATGAATGAAGTGTTGACTGTGTCAATCAATACTTCAGATGCACAAAGGGAGAGAGGACTGACCCTGGTGACAGCTGCAGCCAGTGGTGACTAAAAACTGATTACAGCACACTGCACTCATGTGTTTGCTGTACAAAGCTGAGCACTGCTGATGTTAAGATATTATTGTTACTGTTCTAAATTGCATTGTGATGACTGTGCTTAGTCTTATTAAAACTGATAACTACACAGAACACTGAGCATTTTATTCTATTTTTTAGATTTATATATATATTTTTATATTTTATTATCATAGGATATTGTTGTTACATTGTAAGAATTTAAGTGGTGCTTAAAACTGATTACTACACAGAACACTGCGATGCAAGCTAGAAGCACTAACGTCTGACTAACTTTGTACAGCAAATATTCTGGTGTTCTGTGTTATACCCAGCAGATTTAAAGTAGTCAAGAAAAGCAAGATGAAAACATAAACAGTGTGTAACTGTACAATATAAATACTGAAGTGGGCGATCAGTGAGATTAATTGTTGTTACCCCCTGTGCCCCCCAACAGAAAACTCTCTGGACCCGCCCCTGCCAAAACATCCTCTCTGTGAGGGACTTTCTTCATCATTCCACCCCTGTGAGGAAACTTGGTCCTCTTAACAGCAGAAATACAAAAACACACACAAAAACCAAACACACATACACACACACATAACCACAGCCAGTTCCCCCTTTTTGCGATAACTCCTACAAAACGCCTGTCATCCTTACTCAGTCATACACAAGCAGGGAGTCAGCGCAAGCCGATGGATCAATTTAGTACAGAAAAGCTGTGGCATTCTTCAAATGTAATGGGCTTTGATGTAGACGCTGAGCTGCATTACAGAACCCCGCTGAAGCCAGTGAAACCTCTTTTCATCTGCCTGCTTCCTATGCAGAAGACGCTGGCAGGAAACGTGCCTCACTTCTGCTACACTGTTTCCCCCCCTTCTCATGCATGGAGGAGTGTGCACGCACACCTACACTCACACATCCTCTTTTACTTTCACTAATTTGAGTTCTTTTTAGCCGCATGGGAAATAATTACTTCCTTCGCAGCTTGTTTCATAGGATTGGTTCCCCCTGGCAGACAGAAATCTAACTTCTGACCCTATTTGTGACACTGCCATGCTCATTTGTAGCCTTTATGAAATGGAAAAGTCATAATCTCATGAGATGTTTTTGTAAAGTATGATTCCATCTGTGTGACACTCTACCATCCTACCACAGCTACACACTGCCCCCTGGTGGTATGTTTGTTCATAGCATGTGTTTGTCTTGAATTGTTTTACTGTATGAAAAGGTTTGTCCACATATTTCATATATATTTTTGATCGTGCTGCATGAATATGACACTTTGCAGTGTCTTTCTTTAGTCCGCATTGGATAAAAAGTAATAACAACTATAAATCAGAAAGACTGTCCCATGACAGAACATAACAAATGAATATGAATGGAACAAATAGGTAACTTTGATATAACCCATTTCCTTTTTCTGTGTGTGCACAGTCATGGTTCCAATCTAATCTAAAAATATCATCCAAACGGACATTCACTGGGAATACCTTCTGTCTTTTCTCATTTTAATTTCCATCCACGAGAGCAGGCCTAGGGCTTGTTTCATTCTGCTGCAGCTGCAGCACTCCACAGATCTCTCCAGTAATTATAACTGTTTCCATGCCAAAGTGTCTCGCTATCAGCATGTGAGGCACGTTTCACTTCCACCACCCCTCCCCTCACACCAATTTCTGTCATGCTGTGAATTGCAACAGATCTCGCCACTTCCATTTGGCTTGTAATGTCACGTCAATGATCAGAAAAATTGGTGGCACAATATTCGAAATCGCTCAAGACACGAGACATGCACGTTAAATAAGGACAATGCAGAATGTGCTTTGAAAAGCTTTATTTACAACAACATTGAAAATGTCATCCGGGACAGCAAGCAAATGAAAAATGATCAGATGAAGATATTTTGTTGTTCTTGGCTTGGAGGTGGAGGAATGAATACAAATCAATGGGACAGAAATTGCTTTCGTTTCAGTTGGTTTTAAATATACTCAATACTAGCATTGAGGTATTTGAGCGCAGACTGTAGAGAATAACAACACATATGAGTAGTTCATGCAGACCACAGACCACTGACCATCAGACCACATCAACCAAAATTTCCTGCAAGCTGCAACACCTAGCAAGAACACGCCATCATGCTGCCTTTCCAAAATACAAAAAAGTCTAGACTCTTCTCACGCTGCATTGCCACCAAGAGCTGATCACTTATAACAATGTGGATTCAGTGCAAATTGTTTTTCACTGTGTTAGAGGACATTTTCTGATCGCAGTGCAACTATGGCTAAAGGATATCTGCCAGGGCAAAAGCTACAGCCTAAATCAGATGGAAAATTACGACTGTGCTGTGGTGCATTAGCGGCATCAAAGTCGAACCTATTAAAAGTTTATAGGCAAATTAAAGCTAGAGTTGAGTTCAAAATAAGGGGGGTGCAATAGTTTATCTTTCAAATATATTGAGCGTTTAATCACACGTTGGTGAGTATGTACTAAGTTCTGTTTGTGATGTGAACGGTGGCGTCTTGATAAAAGTGACACACAAAAATATCCATGATTTGAAAAAGAGAGAAACAATAGTGTGAGAGGGCATCTGAAAGCAAACACAAAATGATTTCGCTGTACAAAAATAATACTTCCCTGATAAGAAGTAGCAAAGGAGTGAAATTCACCTCAGCTGCCATGGACCATGTGTTTATCACAAAGGTTTATGAGGCAGGTCATTCAAAGATTCTCAGAATCTCAGTCCCTTTTTTGTTTTGAGTGAGCTTTCATCATAATCGGTAGCAAAAAAAAAAAAACCTTTAAAAGGTATGTAATCTTCAGTCAGGCAGTCAAATCAGCACTACTAGCTTTGGAGACATGCTGTGATAGGTGGCACATTCAAGTCTTTTACTCTAAACTCAAATTACAGAAAACATTTTTTAAGAAATGGAAAAAACGGTTGCCCTTGAGTAAAGGCTTAGTGAGGGAGTTCTGTGCCTGTTTATCAGGTAACCAAATGCTGCCCCACTATCCACCAATCCATCCACTGAATCATCCTTTTGTTGGACTTTTTTTGGAGGGCCATATCAAGTGTCATGATTACCCCCTTTATGTCTAAACTATATTTACAATATCAGGTTAACAGGGCTGCAGTTCTGTGGTGTACGAACTCTATCTAGAAGAATGTTTTCTGGACTGATTCTCACTGTTTTTAAAGTGATATGTTGGCCACAAAGAGATTGTAGTTTACCGTCCACCATAAAAAAAAGGCACTGAAGATTAACTTCAGAGTCTATGAAGTTAGTCTAAAGTGAACTTCAGCTGACTATTACCCATAAAACACAGAAATATCTATGGCACGTTTATCAAAGTTGAAAAACAAAACCCAGTCTGAGCCGTATTTGTAAGTTAATTTAACATAACATTGCAGCTTCAACATTCCATGGAATAAAGCTCCATCCTTGATGTGGTGTAGAGACTCGCAGGTCGTCTCGTGAGCTGGCCCAGGCACTCAAAGGCACAATAACGGGCCGGTGGTAGAGGGGCCAGACAGAGGTGATAAGTCCGACACAGAGGCACCGCACGGGGACTTAGCCCTAGTCAGGCTCTAGCTTAATCTGGAGGAGTTTATCCTCGCACAAGAGATGTTAAACACTGTCTCCTTGGATTGATGCATCACTTCACAGCATCATATGTAATTTAAATTAAAAACAAAAGAAAACAAAACCTGCTAACACAGATGGCAGCTCACAGAAAAATGACACATTTACAGCTGGCACACATACATAAAGTGCTGCATCAATACCTCACCATCAACATACATAATCACGCAGGTTCATATTGTTATACAAAGCTAGTACTGCCTCCATCTCCCGTTCACTGACAGCCTATTCTCGTTGTTATGACTTCACAGACTTTCTTTTCCTGTCAGATGAGAACAAGCAGGATCCAAATACAGCAGAACATCAGCAGCTTTCATTCGTTTAGGAAAAAAGAAAAAGCATCCAGCTGCTGCTGCTATTCCATGTGACACTATAAATTATTATTGCAAATAATACCAATAGTAAACAGGGATCTTTTAGGAATATTCAATAGCATAAAATGAGCCACCGTCAATGGCTGTTAAGGCCAATAGATACAACATGTAGTGTAATACAGCAGTAGTGTCCTTCAGCTATATCCATGTATTCAAAATGATTACCTGCAAAACATGAACCTTAATTAAATCCCCTGATGTGCATGATCCTAAAACATTCTGCTATTAATGTTTAGCCGCACTCCAAACGTGGCTATGTTGATGCAAACAGTTTGATTTTAATAAGCGACTCATGACAGTACTAGTATACTGCTGTTGCATGTTCATCATCAGGACAGTGACACCTAGTGTCTATTTTCAGCTATATCATTAGGAAAATTGATTTATCTGCAAATAATAATTTACCACTTTTTTATGGACCTTAAATAACAGACAAATCTTTGGTCAACCCTGGAGTTCTTACTTTTAAAGCAAGAACAATGTGCGTTCTGAAATTCCCAGGGAAGAAAAATGTCATTAAGAAAACATACGCAAACTCAAACAACTTAAACCTGACTCGGTACTACTGCACCGTGTTAAGTAAGAAAATTACTCTCTTTCTGCCATTGACCAAATGATTTGGCCCTGAGCTGTGACTTTTAACAGTCCCTCCATGGACCACCAGATTTCAAAAACCCAACCTCTGTGCTGTGAGGGAATTCTTTGATTTCACTCCATTCGTATGTGTGTGTGTGCAATGTTTGACTCTCAGATGGTTGCGGCCACGATGCCACTGTGCTGCGGGTTCTAACTCTGAGAGAAGTATTCAAGAACGAGGCGGACGTGTCCCAAGCGGTCTTTGAGTGACGTCAGGGACAGGACGGTGGTTTGATAGGCTGGGTCCAGCTGGAGGACAGAGAGCAGCCACCAGCACCAGGCAGGACCGTTGGACGAGGCCTAGAGGACAGTTACAAAAGGATTAGAATAGAAATGTAAAACATCAACATTACTGCTACTTATTTTTCAAGCACTTTTTAATGTTTTGTATTTTTTACATTGTGTCTTTTTCATCTTACAAATAGCCAATCTTTCCTATTTATTCCACTGAAATGAGAATATATAAAACGTCTGTTTTTATTGTTGTAAATTTAATGTTAGTGTTGTGCAGTAATGGAGTTCTGAGTGCAGTTTGATTGAAAAAGGTTGGACTACAATAACTGAATATAAAAAGAAAAGCAGACAGTGACAATCAAAAACTAGTTTGTTGCGAATTCATTTTTTATTTCCTGTTGATAAGAACAGACGAACGGTGCATGGATAAAACTGATATATACTAGACTTTGGTTTGCATGAATGTTTTGTATGAATGTGTTTGCATAATTTGTAGGAAGCGGACCTAAAAACCTGGTCACTGTTAGAGAAATATGTTGTTCTAAAGTTTAAGAATTACTAAACATCTCTGCTTAGGCTCCAACCTGAATGTTTTCCTCCTTATCTGGCATTGTGCCGTACTGCCTGTTGATTTGCTCACGAATGCGGCTGCCAAGACGCTGGTACCAGTCCTGAGCCTGCTGGTACACACTGTCATGGAGATGCTGCAAAACCTCCAATTCACTACCATCGACCTGGGAGAGAAGAGGACACGTACACGAGAAAAAGACAAAAGAAAAAAGAAAAAAAACATCAAGAGAATGACAGAGGAGAAGATGAAGTTCAGTAATCAAGTGCATCATCTTAAAGTGGTGCTATGGTTTGTGATCTCTGCACCACTCACCTTGAGGTCCTCCAAGTACTCTATGTCAGCGGTGTGGTAGCCATCTCTCTGGCCTCTTTTAAGCACTCTGAATCTGCTGCCTCCCACTGTGTCCACATAGGACCGTCCATCAGGCAGCAGCTCCAAAGTGTGGATCTCTAACATGCAGCCGTAGTCTGCAAACCTGAGGCACATGAAGCAAAACCGTGAGTCTTTACATTTACACACACCATCCAATCCCTTACCAGGATTTTTGCTCATTAGTCAACGCACAGAAAGGCAAGACTGTATATTCATTGTGTTGCAAAGAAGGTTGGACAAAATTTATGTTAAGCCAAAAATGTATTCAAACTTTTTTAGATTTTGTGCACAGGTACATACATGTTGTGTCTATACTATTGAATTTCACACCTTTTTTAGCTGGGATGCCTAAAAAAAACATAGAAAGCTCAGCAGGGTTACTAGTTCTGCCTTATTCTTTCAATGTAATTGTTTTTAATCTACACTGTTTACATTTAAAGGGTGGTTAACTGAGTGTTTTTAATGAGGCAGATCTAGATTAAAGGTTTATAAAGTTGAAATTTTTAATGAGGCAGATCTAGATTAAAGGTTTATAAAGTTGAAACTAAATGTTTAAATGCAACATTAGTGGTATATTTTAAATAGTTGGGTGTATATCAATAAGAAATGCTGGGAAATTCAATATCGTGACAACATACAGTGGGACTAGGAACACATATCTGGTAAGGGGTGGAAATACACAGCAGATCTCACACCAGATTGGCGTCCATGCTGCTATTTCCCCACCCACTCAGGGTCACATGTGACTGATTTAAACTTTGCCCAGTATGCTGCCTGCTTGTGCCGCATCACTGTGAGTCCCATCAGGCTCCACCTAGCCTGCTGTGAGTTTCACAGTTATAGAAATGTCAAGCACAGTTTTTACATACCCCGTCAGCCCAGTCAAAGAAAAAAAAAAATAAAATAATAATAATACTAATCATAATAATAAAATAAATACTAATAATAATAATAATAATAATAATAAACACATGTCAATTTGTTTAACCTCACCTGGATCAGGACTGGCCATATTCTTGTGTATTCTATCAACCAAAATCTACAATTTTTATGTAAACAGGTTGTTTAAATTGACTTCCATACCTCTTTCCATGCTCATAGCTGCACATGCCAAACTTCTTAGTGCCTGTCTCCATGCAGCGGCGCATCATCAGCCGATATCGAGGCTCAAAGATGTGCAGAGGGCACGGCACTCCAGGGTAGGCCACCGTGCAAACGAATATGGGGATGTCCTTAGTGAGACTGCAAGTTGTAGAGACGAAAGAAAAAGATGAAAAGAAAGAAGCAGAACATGTTTGCATACGGGTGTATTTCGATATGCTAAAATGAAGTGTAGCTTATGTGAGGTAGGTGCCTACTTGGACAGTTCAGCCATCTCAGCATCATGGACCTGTTTCCTCTCAGCCAGCTGCGAGGGGAAAAGTTGGGTCATGATGTCCTGGAGCAGAGCCGTGGGGTTGTACTTCCTGTTTTTAAAGAACTGGGAAGAGAAAAGTGTAAGCAATCTGCTATAATAGCAACCTTTTGATGCTTAGAAGCAATTCAATATATTGCAAAAAGAGTACAGTTCTGAACTGTTTCAAATTTGTGGATATAAAATAAAGATTTATTCATTTATTATTATTATTATTATTATTATTATTATTATATTAGTATTTGTTTTCATTATTGCATGAGAACTGAGGAACTGGGAAGTTCTCTTGTCCTGTAACTTAGCAGGGGTGGAGTGTATTTCTAGAAAATTAAACTGTCAAAAAGTTAAAGCAGAGGAGTGATGCACGTCAGTGATGCCTGACCTAAATGTGGTGTTATTAGCATAATATAAACTCAGCAGCTTCCAAAGTGGGGATGTTTTCGGGGAAACACTCTTGGGTTAAAAATAGATGTATGAAAGTGTCTGTAGGTGGTTACCTCTTGTAGTGGCTGTTTGCAAAGTGGACAGCGGAGGTTGTGATCCAGACTCCTCTCTATGCAGTTTTTACAGAAGGTGTGCCCACAGGGAGTAGTGACTGGTTCGAAAAACAACCTTCAGGGAAAGGGCATAGGCTTTAGTTTAAAAAGTCTAGCTGACAAAGGATATCCATGTTATTTGTACAGTATCTGTGTGTATGTGTAAACATTAACCAGAGAGAGAGAGAGAGCGGAAACAGAACCAGCCTGTTATATGACTCTACGGAAGACAAGGAACAGGCAGCAATGCATTATTGATCAGAGAGTACTCCAGCACACTGACCTAATGCAGAGAGGACACTCAAAGTCTGACACAGTGAGAACGCCCAGAGTTTTCGCCCTGCAGTGACTACTTTCATCTAAAAGAGGGAGAGAAAGGAGCGTTATAACGTCCTACTGAAGAAAGAAGTTGCAATCATTCTGCAATTTCAAACCATCTGGTGGCAATTATGGTAAAGCTGTTTGTATGATTTCCTGATGAGGACAATGATGATGAATATGCATATGTACTTACCCTTCCCATGCCCATCTTCCTTCCTCATCATCATCTCCTCGTCCTCTTCAGCAGCAGGGAGGAAGGAAACGGCCTGGCAGAGGCTGAGGCAGCATTCGGTACCCGAGTCATGCTTCACCTTGGAGCCCTTAAAGAGAGTTGTATCAGTTATAATTTGCAGCGTGTTTGCATTCAAACGCCTCCCACAGCCAAGACATTAAAGCACACATTGAAATATTAAACATTCTCCTCACCTGATGTGCCTCTCTATTCCCTTTTCCCTCTCCCTCATCCCCATGCGGGGGGCGTTTGAGGACCTCAGGGCGAGTCGGGCCCTGGGAGCCGCTGAGGCTGGTAATGGGACAGGGCTCTTTCAGGTACTCGGACACCACTTGCAAAATGCAGGGCACCTCATCTGGCACCGCCACACCGCCTTCCTCCAGAATCTGCCATTTGAATCCATAACATGGAACAGATGAGTCTCATAATGATACATGTGTTTCTTCATTTTCACCAGTTCTAAAAACTAAAAAAATCTAAATTAAAAAGTGATTAAAAGTATTATATTGCTGAAATTGGAAATAAAACTAAACTAATTAACAAGATTCAAAACATATCGTTTGAATTGCAGAACTGTGGTAGTTAGAAGTTCTTTTAAGAAGTATCAACACACAATTAGTACTACTACTGTAACGATCACAACAACAATAATAATTACATAATGAAATATACTATAACTAGGAAGAACGCACGCTACCAAAACAAAACTAACTAAAACTAAACTTGGAAAAAAATTTAAGTTAAAAACTAATGAAAAACCTATAATTGCACAGACACATACTGGAAACAATCTTTAATCAGAGCAGACGATCATGCATGATCATATGAACCATGATGTTACCTATAATGGAAAAATCACATTCATGATATTGTTCAAATCAACTCAAAGTCATCATTTATGGACAGAAGCCTGTTTATAATGAAGTCTGTAAGACCAAAGTTCATCAGTCTGCAGCTCACTGAAAATAATAATTAAAAAAAGAAACGCATGCAATTGTTTCATTTTATACAAATGCTACTCTCGCCGATTTATACATTACAGTCCACATCTTCTAAATTAAAGTTCGGTGTAACTTTGCATCAAGTGACCCTCAGTTGTCAGCAAGATAGACAAACCTTCTTGATCTGGCTCTTGGCAGGAACAAAGTCAGCTTGTAAATTTAGGCAACGGTGGAACTGGATGAGAGCTTCTGTCTGCTGACCCATTTCCAGCAGTACATTCCCTTTTCGAAAGAAGCCCTGCGACAGAACAGTCAGATCGGCACATCACTGTTTGTATCTTGTGTCTGACTCCAGAAAACAATAAAAATTCGACTTAATGTCATCGGTAAATTGATCCGAATTATGTCGCGGCAACTTTTTGCTGCTCTAGCAGTGATCGTCATTTGTATTACGGATCACTGGCAGTTTAACTCTACGCTAGTGAAATTTGTAAGTTCTGCAACATAACAATAGAAATGATTTTACATGGTAGGCATTTCTGCCATAGCTGTGAGAAACCTTTTGGCACTGACTAAATGACATTATGACCTAATTAGCAGTTTGCATAACTTCGTGAACAACATAACATCATTTAAAAAAAAGTGGAAATTGCCTTAAAGGCGGTTAGTTTTGCACACTAGGATAAAATATAAAAAGAAAACACAGTAGCTTCTTTGTGGTAAACTAATGGAGCACACGTTGACTTAAAATTCAACAGAGGCTTGCAAAGAGGAGGTGAACTGAGGTGAAATAGCAGCTCTAAATCTGGTGTCGTTGATGGATGACTTCAACAGATTTGTTCGTGCTGTGCAGAAAAAAAAAAAAAACACAATAAAAGCAAGACATAAATGTTTTGCAAACGCTATCAACGCTATTCCTGTCTCCCTCACCTCAGTCCAGTTAGGACGAAGGCGGCAGAGGTAGTCGAGGTCTGATAGAGCGTCGGAGAAACGCATCATTCCGAAGTTGGCTTCAGCTCTGTACACCTTCAAACTCTGATCATCTGGGACTAAGGATGCAAAACAACAACAAGAACAGAAGGAGAGAAGGAGAAAGACATTTACACACATTTCATTCAACAGCATAACCAAGATTATTCAACAAAAGCATGTACAAACTACTGCTCTTGAATCCTCAGAGTCACTATTCCTGAAAGCTGTTGCTCCGGTCGAGTCATGTTTACTGACATTGTACAGTGAGTGAATGCCCCACTTATCAAGCAATAAATAAATCTGTCAAAGCATAACCTTCAACTCGCCAGTGGAAAAAAAAGAGAGGAAGAAAAGAGAGGAGGACGTCATGAACACAAGAGCCAAGAGGGCTGGAGCGAGGGAGGCAGCATTGTTTAATTGGACTGGCAGAGGTGGCCTAACATGTAGGTTATTCAACACTGATTCACTTTAGCACAAACACTCCTACGATCCCTACTGACTATGTAAACTCATCTAGGGCAGGAGTTGTCCCTTGTACTTCCTCGCTGTTGCGTGCATGAAAATAAGGTCATTTGCAGACACAAAGGATCAGTAGCTGTACATATAAGGCAGCAGATCTGTTTGCATGGGTGTTTCTAGGAATCCAAGGCATTAGCTATGGAAATATTACACAACATCCTCTTAACCATTCCCTGCTTTTCAGGTCATAAGCAGACAGCAGAAATGTACTGAAAGCTTGCTCTAAAAACAGAAATTGTCTGTAGTCCGTGTCCTGTTTTTCAAACAGCTGTTGTACCACTAGTTGTTATGTTGTGTGTGACTACATAGGAAGGACCACGGATTCACTTTTTTTTCCCAGTGCAACTACTTTCTTATGCTGCACAAAGCGTTAGTTTAAATGTTGGTGTAAATGGTTCAATGTGCACAAACAGGACAAACAAGACTCTTGAAAAGGGAGCGTCTGTTTTCTGACCCAGTTATACATTCAGGTCATCAATAGCCTCCCACAGTGAATATAATGATGTGTGCTTTGAGACACACACAAGTTTCCTCTCCTTTTCTGTCATCACACCTCCTGTATCTCACAGCTGTGTGTGCTGTGTTCTATAGAGCAGAATGGGCTGCACCAGCATTGGGCACCAGCCAAAAACTTTGAGCAGTGCGTAAAAGTGCGACTCCAAATTGAAGTGTATGAAATCGTAGGCAACTGTGTGTGTGTGTGTGTGTGTGTGTGTATGTATGTGTGTGTGTGTTGTTAAGCAGATCTGAGACATGTGCAGCTGGAATGATGTTTTGCACATGCCCCCTTACCTATGTCCAGCCCCTCGTCTGCGATGCGTAAAGCTTCCGTGAACTCGTCGGTTTTGAGCTTCTCCAGTATGTGGCACTTCATCTTTGTCTCGTCGGGTCGGCACTTCTCAACGACGCTGATGAGCAAGACGTTATTCTTCATGCTTTTCACCTCTCTTTGTTTTAGTCTCTCTTTGCACAGGGGGCATTTGGACGGGAGGTAACCCCCCACGCACCTCCTGCAGAAAGTGTGACCGCACGACATGGTCACCGGCTCGCACATCAGAAAGAGACAGAGCGGACACTCCAGCAGATCCATGGTGGACGGGTTATATCACCAGAAAAACGTCCCACACCGGGAGAGAAAAAAAAAATGTTGCAAAGCAAAGCGGACGGAGAGGCTTTACAGTGAGACAGTATTGCACGGACATTTAAATAACAGTGACACCTAACGACACAGTGATCGAGTCCCCTTCTTTAATCACCTCTGCTCGGACCCGAACCGGTTTCTGTCTCGCAGGGCAGCTGCAAAATTCAGCTCTCCTCACAAATGTCCTCTTCGTGTAAAATTTATCTATTTCCAGCACTAACTTAGACTTGGTTTGGGACGCATTCCCTTTAGGTTACATGGAAGAAGAAAAAAAAAAAAGCTCCCAGTTGAATGCGCTTTCAACCTCCGGCTCCAAACTCCATAAAACAGCCGCACGAAGCACACGGGAATAATTGCACATTAATATTCTTTCTTTTTCAGTACTCCGTGTCCGCTTTTAACCCATGCAGAGACGTCTCCAAAGCCACAAAGCTGGGTTACCGAGTACCATTACATTACATAAAATGAAGACCACGTGACGCAGCGGCGTGCAATCCCATTGGACGTCAGGATGGTTTTTCCGCCCTGTTGTGAAACCAAAGATGCCGAGTTTCATAACATAATTCCTGCGACAAAAAAAAGTTCTTGTTTTTTTTTTTTCATTTTAGTTTAATTAAAGCACTGATTAAATATAATAGTTGATTGTCTTGTGCTCACTGGAGTAATAATAAAGTGAAGAGTGCAGGTAGGGGATGGAAATCACCTGGTCGCAGTGAAGGGAATCCCAGCAGAGGACAATAATAAACAGCAGCCGGGGGGGCGGGGTGGCAAGATCATGACATAAACCCTGTTATGTGCATCCTTTTGACTTACATACCCTGAAGAAAAAAAAAAAAAAAAAAAAAAAAAAAACTAGGTCATGTCTAAACTTCCGTTTTGTAATGTTACAAAAACCCGTGGTGGAGGTGCAAACTGCAACAAGGAGGCTGAATGTGTTGCAAAACCTGTGTTATACAAATCACTACATGTTTTCTGCAGCACTTGTTAGATTCACTTCTTCATGGCCTGTTGCAAAACATACTGTACAGTGTGTGTGTGTGTACATAAAGAAACAGTGTGTACATAATGTGATACTAACCCAACCATTAAATGTTATATTTAACTTTAAAGGTTTATTATATTTTAAATATATTTTTTCTCATTGGCCAAATGTACACATACACATTTGTTAAACCGCCTGTTGTCACTGGAGTACGCCTAACTGGCTGTGTTGTAATAAGGAAATGGGGATCCGAATAAGGAAATGTATGCAAGTCCTGCAAGAAACTACGGAGCCCCTAAAGGGACATGGGGAAAAAAAAAAAGAAAAGTGAAACGTTTCTAGTGAGCACAAGATTTTTTCCCCATGTCCCTTTAGGGGCTCCGTAAGAAACTGTTAAGGTTAAACAACACAACAAAACACTGGTTATATTGCTACGTACTTTCAAACCTAAAGGGTGTGAGGGGGAATGACTATATAACTAATTAGTCTATAAAAGCTGCCCTTTCCGTAACAACTCTCACTAGATTTGACACACGTCATAGCAACAATGCCGTGTGAATGTCAACAACACGCATTAATGCAATCGGAAAGCTCTTTATTGGAGTTTATTACAAATACTGAAAGTTGGCACCGTAAGTTGGTGTGTGTGTAATATTTACATTGTTCAAATGTCTTCACAGGAAACTGTTCTTAATATCTACATGACAGATTTTTAAATAAAGAGAGAGGTGGAAACACAGCAACCATCTTCATCATTTATCTAAGTACAGCATACAAAAAAAAACAAACACAGGATAGAAGGACAAACAAAAAAAGACAGAAAACTTAAGCAATTTCATCAATAATGCTGCACATGGCAGCGTCTTTGTCCCATATTTTGTCTCTCTTTGAAGTAGGGACGCTCTTGTCCTGTTGACCTGCTGCCATACAGCTGGCACCAGCTTCCTCTACATCCATTGGTTCAGTTTTCAGCCTGGGGGCCTGCCCAGAGGAACACGCAACACTAGCTACCGATGACACACTTCTTGTCCCATCACTAGCACCATCCGCACCCTCCAGCTGTGGCAAGTCATCAGGTAACGAGGCGAGGCACCCCTGGATCATCTCCACCACCCTCTCCAGATGTTTCTGGAACCTCTCAGCCGTCTCTAGCCGCTGTCTTTTCTGCACCTCCATCATCACCCTCAGCGTCTCCCTGGCTTGATGTGGCCTGTATTCATTGATCAGGTGGTGCAAATGAACAAACAGAAGCTTTAAATCCTCGAGCTTCTCTTCGCGCTTTATACTGCCAGGGCTCTTGATGAGGATGTCCAGCAGGTCCAGAAAGTTCACGAGGATGGACATGTTGAGCTTCTTAAGCTCTCGCTTGTGGTCGAACTGCATGGGATGGAGCCTCTCGATGCCTTGGCTCTCCAGAGGCCTGATGATGAGGTCGTCGCATTGGAACTGGTTGCCAAACATCATGTAGCTGTCTCTGATGGGTGGAGGCGGCTTGGGAGCCAGACCCTTGCGGATGTTTTCATCCGTGTACTCTTTGATGTACTGCATAGGCGGAGGAGGCAGGGCGCTTACCTGCTGCGGTTCACCCATGATGCGGACCTGAAACAGTGACACGAAATGTTAATCAGTCTGTTACACAGCAGTCATTAGCATGTCTTCAAACACACTCATAATATAAATATTCAAGTGTCTGTCTATAGCACAAAGCAAACAAATGTTACACAAGCACACGCTTGTTTGAGTCATGTTCTTTCAGTCAACAAACTGTATAAAGAGTACAAGTACCCATTAGGAATAATGGAAAAAAATAAAACAAAGCAGCTGTTCATTCTGTGTTCTCCTGAGTATATTAATTCATGGCGACGAGATGTGTTTTGTACGTACAAATATGAATCTGCAAACTTAACCTGCAACTGCAACATAACAGAGTTAAAAGCACAATACTTGTCATCTTAAGTCGCACAGTTTGTAAACTCAGTAATCATGTTTCTTTGTTAAATGCGTAGTTAAACTTCCAAGATTTGAAAACGTGAAAATGCACGGGGCCAATAATAACATCTTAAAAATTAAGAAATGACCAATAAAAGTTACATACAAAAGCACTGATCTCTAACAATGTTATTTTCATTGTCACAATTATCTTTTTTTTTAAATGACAATGTCACCAAATCTAAAAACTTTCACATCTGGAGTCAGATAATAAAGAATAAATTGTATGGGATACGTTAAACTTGCATGAAGTTGATACAAATGTTCATTTTAAACATGACTTATTATGAGTAATGCAAAGTCTGTTAACATTTAAGTTTAAAAACATTCAGAAAGTGACATTTTCTGTCACATCTACAGATTTAAACACCAGTTATGTCCTTAAAATTTCTGTCACATCTACAGATTTAAACACCAGTTATGTCCTTAAAAAGGTTCAAATGCTTCGTTACGTCAACAATACAGTATCTGACAATCCTGGCAGGCCATAAATAATTATAATAATAATAATAATATGTCATTAATAAAAAAAAACGAAGCTGCGGGCCACATGAACTCTGACAGCGGGCCGCGATTGGCCCCGCGGGCCAGACTTTGGACATGCCTGCCTTTAGAAAGCATGGAGCGAGCGATAACTTTAAAGAGCTACCAAGCGGAATAATTAATAAACATCTTCTCTTTTATTCTGTATATTATATAAACCTTGGATATGTTTGTTTTTTTAGTATAAACAAACATTTTGAGACAAGACGTAGCTATGCGGCTACGTGCTAACCTCCGCTAACTAGCTCCGCCGGTGCCAAACAATGACTCCACAAAGAAATAAGGACGCAAATACAGCTGCGATACTTCCACACACCTCTCAGATGACTCCTCCAGCTGGTGAATGTATATTTTAGAGATTTAAATGTAGCAAAATCTCGCTGTTGAACCGGACAATCAACGATAGCTCATAACTAGCCTAGCACCTTTCCATACATTGGAGTGACGTTCTTTCCCTGTCCCCGAATCCTATTGGCTGAACTGTGAGCGTGACTAACTTAAAGTCGTTCTGATTGGACAAGAGCCCCCGAAGAACTAAGCTAAACGCTGATTGGTCAATTTTGGAGGTCTGGTGAATGATTTGTAGTATTTGATGAATGATGGCTTGATTCTTAAAAACACAGTGGTGTAGTAGAGATACGGCGTGAAAAGGTAGACTTCTCTTCACTTTTGAGCATTTAACAGCTGATTTACTAACCTAACTTTAACTTCAAACATGTTTTATACATTAGATTTTATGTATGTTCTAGCTAAAGTCGTCTTCTGGTGAACAAATATATAATTATAGTAATAATAACAACAACAGCAATAAGAATAAAAGTGTATCCATAGAACAAAAATACAAAACTTTGGTATAAAAATACAAATACAAATACAAAATTGACCCTTTTTTTTAATCAATAAAAGAAAAGCCATTCTGTAGAAATGGGGCATTCACCTTAAGTTCTGATATTTTTCTGTAAATTTGGTTTTGCATATGCAATTGAGCATAGGCTATAAAGTTCATCAATCCGAGTCTGCGAAATCTCAAAAGCAAAACTAAACCTTTACACATTTTTATTGTTTATCAATGATTTCTTTGTATTTTTTTTAGACCTGGACAAGTAATTGTGCTGTTTAATTTGAAAACTGATCTTTTGTGGATACAGTTTAATAAGTTCTGATCCTTTGTGACATTTGTCACTATACAGACGACATTATGACCACACACTTACTTATTTGTTTTATTACTGGAAATATCTGACCTATCATTTTGCATAGTGTTGGCGTTTTGTCGTAGCTCTCTCTGAGCATTAAGACCACACACACACACACACACACACACACACACACACACACACACAAGCTCCTCTCTTTTTCAAATGAGACATAATTAATTTGCATTTTCCAATTCATGGCATTCCACCATAGAGCTCAGTGAGTATTATGAGAAGATTTTTTTTAAAAATAGAAACATTTACCCTACATGTAAACATTTTTATCACCCCTGATTTTCTGACTACTTCATTTTCCACCTATTCCTTTTGACAAAAGCATACCTTACCCTCAGAGAAAATTGAATGTGATAAGTTTGTCCCCAATCCATGTAGCATCCATCTAAATCACTCCGTTTTTAATCTAACTTTCTAAAACTCTGTTATTTTATTCAAAGTAACATGTTTCCCCATGTTGGTTAACCAACTCTGTTGCTGGTTGAAGCTACCAATATTGTTTTTTGAACATAACCATCTAAACAGTCTCTAAAATCTCTATTTGTCTGTGATTATAGGATGGAAGAGAGAGAGATAATAATAAAAAAAGCTGAAACCATCTCACAACTGTTCTATAGAAGCACGGGCAGATAAGATGACAGTGAAACAAGGAAAATAAAAATATATATACAGGCAAAAAAGTCATTTTGTTTGTTTGTTCTTTTATTTTATTTGTTTATGCTCTTCATTTTCTTTTTAGATTACATCACTTGTTACTTTGTTACATTGATTTAAAAAAAACACCTCTGTTCAGTCTTCAGTCAGGATACATTAAACCTAAAGTTCATATTCTGGTGGAAAATGTTCAAAAGTGGAGAGATTAAAGAATCACCTCAGTATTGCACATTCTAGACACTGACTTATTGCAACATAGTCAGTGAAAGTGCATCTGTGTGTGTGTGTGTGTGTGTGTGTGAGAGAGAGAGAGAGAGAGAGACAGAGAGAGTGTGTAGGCATGTGTGTGTGTTGCTAGTGCAACCCATTTCTTGCCGTAAGGATGTGGTTTACCGAGTTCAACAACTTTATACCGGAAGCTCTACGGCTTCTATCAAGTTATCATCCAGTACTTTTTTTTTTTCTGTCACTGCGAGGTGTTCAGTCTGTGTAAGCCAGCACTTACATAGTGTTCTCTTAGTGTTGTTCTTAGGTGTGACCATGTTCCCCAGGGTGATTTTGAGGGGAACTATGATTAAAAAATCTCAACAAAAGAAAAGAACATCTCCATGCAACTACAAAGAGAGGTTTTTCGTGTTGGACACCCAGGACCTGAAGTATTCTGAACGCCGTCCAGGGGTAGGTGATCGCTGAACATACTTCGCTGCCTAACTTTATAATCTGTAGACTTGGCCTGTATATTAAGCTTCCTCACAACCAGCTATAATTGTAATCATACTGATGTAAATATACATAAAGTAAAGATCATGTTCTCTCAGAGAAAGCCCATGGTGAAAGGTTGCATCGAGCTGTACAAAATCAAGTGTGTGGAGATTGTGTGCAGTGATGTTCCCATACCATGCAACTATAAGTACCCTTTTCAGGTGAGCTTTTCAACAAATAGAAACAAAAATAAAATGCGGCTTAATGTTATATACAGTAAGCATAATGTATGACTAAGCATGGAGTAATAGTATGACATAACAAAACCATTTTCTCAAATACAAATGTCTTTACAGGTATTTCATGACAACCATTACCTCTATATCTTTGCTCCAGACAACGATTGCCGTCAGAGATGGGTCAGAGCTCTCAAAGAGGGTAAGCAACTTTAGAACATCATGCTTCAGACAATGATGGCAGTGCAACAGATTACTGTAAACCCTTGACTGTATATAACACACATTCACAAACGTGGTATTTCAAGCTATATTTCTTTTATTCTGTCTGACATAGAGACAAAGAATAACAATTTAGTGGCAAAATACCACCCAAACTTCTGGATGGATGGAAAATGGAGATGTTGTCAACAAACAGAGAAACTGGCAACAGGTTGTCATGTATATGACCCAGAGGGTTATGGTTCGTATTATTTCGTATCTTCTTCCTTTTTATTGATATGTTAACCAGTTTGAGTTTGAGTCTAGTTTGTGTATTGGAATGAGGCTGACATATTTTTATCTAAATGTATATGAACAGAAAAGACATGTCTAACACGTGATCAGGCCAATCTTGAAATCTCAAAAATTGAGTGCTATTACATAACTACATACATTTCCTATTTTGTGTGTCAAAAATGTTCTCCGATATAATTTTTCTAATTTCTCAACAGCTTCAAAGAAGCCACTTCCTCAGCTCCCGGATCCAGAGGTACTATTCGTTAAGGCTTAAATAACATGTGCTGATGAAATGTTTATGGTGTAGTGGTCAGTATTGTTCAAGTTACACGAGGATAGACAAAATAACCTTTTCAATATTTATTCTATAGCTTGTTTGGCTTGAAGTTGTTATTCTTTGAAAGGACTATTTTGCCTTTTTTGATAGTCTTTAATCTTTTGAAATTATGCCCCTTCTTTTTACCCGTGAAGCATGTGGTTTAGGCACAGATGATTTTGTGTTCTGCGCAGCTCGGTTTACCATCATCCATTGCTCCTATCTCACGGTCGAGACCATTTGACATAATATTCTTATTGTTCAGTACAACTCTAATAGCATTGTGATTATTATCGTTAGTCATTACTGTGGTTTGTCTGCTGAGTGTGCTTTTTGGAAAAATAAATGTAAGTGAAAAAATGAAATAAAACTAAATCACTGCTTACTTATTATCTCGCTACGTTGTGCGAAGAGACACTGCTGTAAAGAATTATATGTTTTTAAAAGTATTACACAGCAACTGCTGTCCTCACAAGAGAGGAGTTTATTAATTTGGAATTAATAGAGCTTAATAATATTCCTATGTTTTTAGATAACATATTCTTTGTTTTTTTTTTTATCTCTGCTAGATGATACTGCAAAATTCAGGACAGAGGACTGTCATCGCTCTTCAAGACTACACGCCACTTGGAGACGATGACTTGCCTCTTCAGAAGGATCAGGAGTACACCCTAATTAACGGCACTCACGCTGATTGGTGGGCCGTAAGTAATGACAAGGGGTAAGGCACAAAAAAATCCTATCCCAGTTTGACAGCTTTCACTGAAAAAACAAAACAAAAAAAGACTTTTTACTGTATAATGATGGTCTGTAACTCATGAATGTTTTCCCTAACCCCTCATCAGGGTCACAGGCTTTGTACCCAGTACTTACGTAGCTGAAAAATCAAGCAACAACTTTGAGCGATTTGAGTGAGTTTAATTTAATTCTCTGTTAACTGAACTTCTAACATGTTGATATATGCAATTCTACTCTCTCCTCTCTAGATTTAATTTATTTCTGGTCAATTTGTCTTCTCACAGATGGTACAATAAAAACATAACCAGAGCGCAAGCAGAGGATTTGTTAATGAAAGAGGTAAAAAAAAAAAACAATTTCAGCATTTGAGAATCCAGTAATTATTCCATTTTCTTTTGTGCAAATGCACAAAATAATAATTCCGATGACAATTAGCAGGATGTCGCCCCTGTGTGATGCAGTGCACAACTGCTGTGCAAAATTCACGCCAATGCACCTGCACGGTTAGAATCTGACATGACATGGGACATGAAAAATGTCTCACAACCACAATGTTTCCTCCAATCTTGAATTTCCTGCTGTGTGCTTTGCTAAGTTTTGCAAGTGGGAGGTGGAACATCTATCCATTATGTATTACCAATAATGAATACTGGCTAGTGCTGCTGTAAGCTTGATCAGTAAACATGTTTAACATGTCTGTTACAAATGTATTATTTAATTTGGATGATTGTATGTTATGTTTTATGTTCTCTTTTGAGGGAAAAGAAGGTGCGTTCATGGTGCGTGACTCGAGACAGGCGGGGGTCTACACAGTGTCAGTCTTCACCAAAGCACCGGGGTACTTTTTACTCCCTTCTGATACATATATCTGTTTATTATAATACTATATATACAGTACATCTCACATATATGATGATGTGACATAATATCTTGATTCACCTGCTGTGTAATTACAATTACCTCGACTTGAAATCAGTAGTATCTTTTTGACAACTTATCTTTGGGAATTTGTGTCGCATAAAAGTATCTCTTTATTGCCTTCAGGTCAAATGGGGAGAAGAATCCACGAGTGAAACATTACCAGATCAGACAGACAGAAACAGGGGAGGCCACATATTACTTGGCAGAGAAGTACCTGTTTAGCACCATTCCTGAGCTCATCCATTACCACCAACACAACGCTGCCGGTAAGTGTGCCAACACAATTAACATGAGAAAAAGAAAAGGTAGTTGAGAGGATAAAGCAGCATGTTTTACAAACCATATAGTAAACGGGATTGTGTGATGTTTCATAAAAAATAATATTTTTGTGTGTTGTCTGTGTGGCAGGCCTGATAACACGCTTGAGACGCCCTGTCTCTCAAGATGGAGGTTGTTCCCTGAATATTGCCGATCCTTCAAAAGGTTAGACGCTTGTTAAAATGAAGCTTAAAACAATCTTAATGCTGAAAAATGTTTTTGCTGACCTCTAGTGGTTCTCACACAAGCATGTTCAGGGTGTGTTCTGACTAGTGCTGTGCATCCAACCTGAGACTTTACTTTATTATTATTAAAACTAATTCTTTGATCTCTCTGCTGAAGCTTGATTCATATGTGAAGTCATTGTCTAAATGTGCACATCCTCTGCGTTCTCTATTGTGATGCTTGATTCATCTTTCACCACGTGTTTGCCGCTCCACAGATCAGTGGGAAGTGGACCCCGGGGAGCTGACCTTGGGTCAGGAGATAGGCAGTGGTCAGTTTGGATTGGTGCTTGAAGGGCGATTGAAAGAAAGTAAGGTGGCAGTGAAGATGATCAGAGAAGAATGCATGTCGGATGAGGAATTTAAAGAAGAGGCTAAAATCATGATGTGAGTGCATTTCATAATGTTGCCTTATACTGTCCAGGTATTACTCAAAAACCACTCAGGTTATGTGTGTGTCTCTGTGTGTGTTTTTTTTAACAGGAGACTGTCTCATTGTAAGCTAGTTCAGCTCTACGGTGTGTGCACCCAGCGTTCTCCCATGTGTCTGGTGTTCGAGTTCATGGAGAACGGCTGTCTGTCTGACTACCTGCGAGCCAGGAAAGGGTCTTTGTCTCAGGATGTGATGTTGGGGATGTGTCTGGATGTCAGTGAGGGGATGGCTTACCTGGAAAGCTCCAACTTCATCCACAGGGATCTGGTAAACTAACAGATGAAAGCTGTTTAAGATTACACTTTTGCGTCTCTGCTCTGTGAGTAGTTAATCCTTCCTTTGCCTTGTTCAGGCTGCCAGGAACTGTCTTGTTTCAAAGAACAATGAGGTGAAGGTATCTGACTTCGGGATGACCAGGTAATTCTTTTCACAGTCTTACGTATTGTGTGATATTTTTACAATATTTTTTACAGAGGTTAAACTGCTGTGTAATGGTGTTTCCGCCCTCTGCACTATAGATTTGTGCTTGATGATCAGTACACAAGCTCCCTGTGCTCCAAGTTCCCTGTCAAGTGGTCGGCTCCAGAGGTCATCAAATACTGCAAGTTCAGCAGCAAGTCTGACGTCTGGTCGTTCGGTGTGTGTTAATGTGTCTTTGCCGTCACTCATTTTGTATTTATGTGTGTCGGGCTCACTATTTTTTATCGTCATACAGTAGTCACAGGACACACATGTGCTATAAAACATACGTGCAAAAGATTGAGGAAACCACGGTTACAGAAGACACACTTTTTTGTAACTTCTGAAGAAAAACAAACAGTTTTCATGGTGTGACGCCAACTTGTGGATTTACAGTAATCTCCAAGAAGTTAATACCGTTAGGACCATCACAGAGTTTAAACAGGCAGTGACTTGTCATGGACAAGATTCTTTGTTCAGAAGTTGTGACTTCATCGTATCCAGACAGACAGATGGTAAAGCAATATGTTTAATTACGATTACATAAGTCACAGGGATGATTTCCTAAGTTTAGCTAAGCCCTGCTGCCAAATGTATAAATTTATGGCTCTAAAAGCAGTTTATAATTAAATTGTCAGTCAGTACTTTTACTTTACTTTTACAGACTTCCTGTTATAATCTTTCAAAATGATTTTTGTTTGTTTAAAACAATGTTGTTTATTCTATAACAACTGTTCACCCTGCTCAGGTGTGCTCATGTGGGAGGTGTATAATGAGGGCCGTCTCCCTTACGAGAACCGCTCTAATGCCGAGGTGGTTGAGTCCCTGAACTCAGGCCTGAGGCTCCTGAAGCCCCGTTTGGCCCCAGACGCCGTCCACCTGCTCATGGAGTGGTGCTGGAAAGAGGTGGGCACAGGATTTTATCATATTTCCAGTATAAGAACCGTCAAATGTTATACTTGACAGCAAAACTTTATTATTATTATTGTTTTTCAGAAACCAGAAGATCGTCCATCCTTTGCTCTCCTCCTGCATGAACTGGCCTCCATCTCAGATCTGTGAACCATGATAAGAGTTGAGGTTAAAGAAAGATTCATTATAGCTATATTTATTTATTTATGTTTTTTTGTTTTTTTGTTTTTTTTATCAATGACTTGTCAGATTTTTTAAATCTTTTGATTGAAATGACACAAGAGAGTTTCAGATCCCTGGATTTTGCACTTTATCTGTTTCCTCTGTATACAAGCTCTTACAGTTCACTGCAGGTTCATGTTAAGGTTTCAAATATTCTGTACATTAAACTAGGTGAGATGGTTTATGATGTTTAACCCACTGTTCATTAAATAAATCCATGCGAAACACATTTTTTCTCTCACTCTTTATGTTTTAGCACCAAAATAATGGCAATGTGATGGGAATACATTTGGTTTCCAGAGATGGAAAAAAAAAAAAAAAAAGGTTCCTGAAGAGATTTAAAATACAACTTGACCCAAAATCTATTTTTTGACAAGAAGTCACCCCCCTGTGAGCTTGAACGGTGGCTGTAAAAAGCTTGTTGTTTGTGCTTCTTCTTGAATTCAGGTCAGCTGCAATGAATGTATGATTTAAACTGTCACACGTTTGCCATATGGCTAAATACGGCACCAAATATATGCAGTTTGGATATGGTTACACGCAGCTAGAATAATATATAATAATATAATAATATTTTTAAATAATAAATAATCATCACTGGGACCAAAGTAAAGAGTATATGAAATCACAACTTAACAGGTGAATAATCATTTTTTTGCTAAAGAGTAACCAGGACAGGTGCTCTGCTCTGCAGGCGGTGTGGACGAAGATGGGACTACAGGTCACACAATGCTCTCTGGTCCGGAGAGACATTGCCATATGCACTGTCACAACATATCTACAATTACAAAATCAAGAATGAATCTTAACATCCATTACATATATTATATATATATATATATATATATATATATATAGAGGATATAGAATATATAATAATAATAGTATATATATATTGCTCATGCATGAGCCTTTAACATTTCAGTAATTTGGCCTTGGGTGTTTAGCACAACAACTGAATGTGCATTGTAATATGATTATGCATTATACATCTATTTTGTACACATTTGAAAACAGTGTTTCAAACAAATATATACTGAACACAAATGACCAATGTGGTTCCACTGACATCTAACCACCAGGGGGTCTGAGGTGACTGTAGTTATTTAATCTGGTCTTGTATCATCAATATATTATAATAGCATAGTTTTGGTGTACATTTCAGAATCAATCATATCTGGGGGTGAAGCAGGAGGAGCAGGAGGATGAGGAGGAGAAGAAGGAGGAAGAAGGAGGAGGAGGCTCCTCATCCTCATCAGCCCTCGCTTCAGTGTGACTGTCCCTTTAAGAAAATGCACTTGCAGCCATTTTCTGCTCTTTGTGTGGGGTGGATTAGCACTGGCTGGGGAGGTACTGGGCGAAACTAGAGCATCAATCGGCGGAGAAGACGAGGAGGAAAATAATAAATAATAATAATAAAATAAAAAAAGACCAGCAAACACTGGACCGTAGTCGCTGATCGCGACACCGTCTCTGTATATCGCCGGACGGACATGCAATTTTCAGGTATGTGGATGGAGCCGCAGCAGCAGCAGCAGCAGCAGCAGCAGCGGGGCTGGTGGAGATGTGCGCTGGGTCGGTGATGATGGCTGGAGATCGGAGTGCTGCTTTTTTCTCTCTCTCTCTATCTCTATCTCTTCTATAAGCAGTATCTGTATTTATCCATCCGTGCACACACATTTAGATAAGATAGATCTCTCTCTCGGCCCTTTTTTTATTTTTCGAGCAATCCTCCAGCCCTTGGGTCTTTTTTTTTTTCTCGCGGATTATTCTAACACATGAATGGGATCCCCGTTAGCCTACATCGGCACCGTAGCAGCTCACACACTGAGGATGGGTGGGGTGAGGAGAGAGAGAGAGAGAGGGTGCCTGTGTAAGCAAGTGCACACTGATGAGAAGATGGATCACGGTTTTTTTTTTTTTTTGAGGCTGTATGGGCACGTTTTCTTTTGTTTTTTTACACACACACACACACACACACACACACACACACACACACACACACACACACACACATTTCACATTTCTCTCGCCTTTCATCATCTTAGTATTTCACAAATATCCGACCAACCATGATGATTAGATGATGATGATCAACATTTCACAGCTGTCTGTCTGTCACAGCGGCCTGTATCAACAGGGCCCTGTTACTGATGCACGAAAAAGACAGGTTCACCTACTTCCGTTATTCACACACATGCATGCATGCATGCGTGCACACACACACGTAGTGCACACCGCAGTTTTTGTTATTTTAGTTTTTTTTTATTATTCTAATATATCCATCCGGTATAGATGTGGATCTGCTGCTGGTGCAGACTCATTGAGTTGTAAATCTGTATGCCAGCCCCTTTACCAAGCAGCAGTGATGTAATGATGAGCCTGTTGGGTGCTGATCCATACTACATGGAAGAAACATAATATTTCCAGTCAAGCCTTATTTATTTATTTATTTATTTATTTATTTACAGTCCAAATTTGTCTCCAGGCAGCATGTGACCGCTTTTTTTATTTATTTTTTACACCATTTGGATATGGAGAAGGACAAAACAGCCTTTTCATAGAGAAACAAATCTCAGACGTAGCATCAGATGACGGGATGCCTCTCCGAGAACAAGACAGACCTGATAGATGGGTTTATATAAGAGGTAGTGTCAAGATTATTGACTCGAGGGTGAATTCCCTCACTGATGTCACTGTAATGTGCGCCTGATGAGTAGATCAGTAAGAAAGTGAGCCGCCTAACTAACTCGTTTGTTTGTGAGTAGATCGCCGGAGTCAAAGCAATCAAGCAAACGGGGCTGTAGATTGACTAGCTCTATGTTCCCGAATGTGAGGATCCGCTCTGCTGTTTGCTTTATGTCTTTATATCTTTGAGGGGTTTGTTGACTGTTGGTTGGACTAAACAAGGCTTGTATTGTGTTGGACGTTCTGTGACAGTGTAAAGACTAAATGAGTATACAAAAGAAAAGATAGTTTAACCAGTAAATATGAGTTTATTCCAATAATATGGCTGGAATTATCTTATATATCATACCGCACAACAAACATTAATATAGGTAACGCCTCTACACAGGATATGATCACAAGCAGCTGTTCTTATTCAGTAAATAGCGAGACCAGAAAGTACAATGCCGACTTAAATAACCAACCAACGAAACAGCCACAGAAAAGGGGAAGTGGAGTTAAACAATGCAGGACAAACAATGATGAACCAAAGTATTATTATTATTGACCTTAAAGTCACAAGGTTCCTTCTGACAGTCTGTTACAGACAGTTTTTCTTATACTAAAGGCTGCTGATGCTGGTTTAGGTTTTTGTTTACAGCCCCTCTACCTGTCGAGCTCGGGCCATGTGAGCCGGGCTTATGTTACATATTCATGTGATGCTTATTGTTCCTGCTTCTAAAAAAAAGAGAGCGTGACATCATGGGGATCATGAGACAACAGCACTTTTTTTTCTCTCTCTCTCTCTCTCTCTCTCTCTCTCTCTCGTTCTGTCACATACCTCAGCCGGCTAAGCGCATGATGACACGCTATAGACCGCACAGATGCTGCTGGAACACAAGTATGACTGGTGTCCATGCCTGTGGGTTTTGTCAGTGATCATGTCCAAATGTTCACAATCCACGCTGAACAGATCTCCTCTTATTGTGAGGAGGAATATATATTACAAAACTAGCCTTGGGGGGAGATCCCATTGAGTGGTGTGACCCTGGAGTTGACACACTTTCTCTCACTCTCTTGTCTTTCTCTCGAGGAGAAGATGTAGGCCTATTACGCGAATGGCGAGCAGCAGCACATACCGGCCATGCTTCTCTTCTGCAAATGAACTAATGCTGTTTTTAGCTGTTTTTTCCTACCCTTGTCTCATTCTTCGTTTCTTTTTAAGCACTTCCTTTTTAAACCGTTGATTCCTCATGGTTTAGTCTTGTCATCTTGAAGATCTGACCCCAGCTCTTGATGTGTCAGGTTGACCAGGGGGAATTTTGCCATGTATATCAATAATGTTCTGTGTTTATTGTTCCCCCCGGAGTCCAACAACAGTATGGGCTTTCTAAAAAAAAAAAAAAATGGAGTTGTCATGTGTGGCCTACAGCTAGGTTACTAAGTGTCCAGAGGGGAATGAAGGGGCCCTTTGCCTTGTAACACACACACACACACACACACACACACACACCAACTGTTGAACAGAGTCAGGCACAGGGTGGGAAAGTTTATTCAGCCAACCCGGGCTTCAGTCTGTGTCTATATTCCCAAGCACAGATGGGAGTTTAGTAGCACTGAGCATGTCTGTCTGCCTGACAGAAGCCCTTGTCGCGAGCTGCATGTTTCCTTTTCTACAGCGTGAACAGTTTAAAAATAACCAACCGAGTCTTCAAAGAAGCGGAGAAAGTATGAATCCAGGTTGTGAAGTCGAAGGCAGTGGAAAGACTACAGGAAGCTTTTTTAACTTCAGCGTTATAAGGTTACAGCAGCGCTGTGGGCTTCTTCATTGTGCACCAGTATCATCTCACATCCACAGGTCTTTGACTTTTCTCATTTTCATATTTGCAAGCACATCACTTTATTGAGCAGGAAAGGTTACGGCAAAGAACTACAAACTCCCAGCATGCTAGTTGTGCTGTCTGCTACAGAGATAGATAAAGTCACCTCGTCACTAACTACTGGAATAGATAGATTTGACAGAAGAATCCAGTGAACGTCACTGTGGATGATTTTGCCTGATTGAAATCCATATGTGAATTGCTTCCTCCAAGCCAATCCACTAAAGTGTCGATCACTTGGGCCATGTCAGAGGTACAGTGACTCATGTCTGATTCTGGCCTCGAGGCTGGTGGTTTACCTCATGCAAATATAAACTTTGTGTATGCTAACTTCGACAGTTTTATGTGACAGGAAACTCCACCCATCATGTCATGTGCATGATCGTGTGATATAAGGGTCTGTATCTTTTGGAAGTAACATAGGTCTTTGCTTGCTGCAAGAAGCTATTTATTTTTCTCTAAAATTGATCCCTATAACAATTACAGTCTAATATATATATGATATATATAGATATATATATATATATATATATATATATAATATATATATATAATTATATATATATATATATATATATAAAGATTTCTTACATTTATTATTATAAGAAGGAAAATATGGTATTTTTACACTTACTTTGCCTTTATGATGGTGATGAGTTCCTTCTTACGTGGTGGGAGTAGCAGTCTGTTGCTGAGGGACTAATGTCTTTCCATCTGACAGCTTTAGATGTCTATGTCTAGATGACTGCCACTTACATATAGAAGTATTACTGTGTTTGGAAGTAGGTAGGTCGAACTGCAAGGGTAAATAAAAAGCAGTTTGACTCTAAAACATCCAATAACTCACCTTCATCCTTAATCTCTCGGCCTACCTATGGCAACGAGAAGAGAGACAGCCACGTCTTGGCCCTCTCGGCTCTAGTTTTGCTCTTTCTGGCTGTGAATATTAAGCTGATTATCGGCCCTGTCAGCCCCTGTCTGCCAGGTCAGACGTGAAACACACATTTCTTAGAGGCACATGATATACGGGTGGGCATGTGCACACTGCTTTGGCCGGGCTGGTGTTTTATAATGAGAAAGAGGGCACTGCAATGACTGTAAGGGGGGTCTAGCCATTTATTTCCAGGACAAATCAGATGGGAGTACAGTTATTTAATAGCAGTGGATTTTTAAGCCTTACGCATGAGGTGCACACGTATTCTGCATTCATGCATCTCACACAATATTGAATTTAATTAATAAACATATCACCTATGAGCTTCTGTGAAAATCAGTGGGTTGACTTGCATTTCAAGAATTATACGCTTCAAATATGCCTCCAGTCAAATATGAAGGTGGAACGGAAACAGTTTGAGGCCCCTGCCCTTTACTTCCTCTCAGCTCTAGTCTGGTATTAATATATATATATAGTGAAATGTGAGAGGATACAGGTGCAGAGTGAACATACAGCAGAGCTTAGCTTAACCCAAACGGCAACTCCGCCAAAGAGGAAGTGGAGTTGTCTAGACATGCAAAAACGATATTGGGGTATTTTGTTTCTGAGTGAAAAGTGAAATATTGTGACTACAGCACTGAAATGGTCACTTTGTGTTGTGCAGTACAACAAGTTCCCCCTTATTATTCCCCCACTCATTTGATCTGTCACTTCTAACTTTTGTAAGGTAAATTATTCGACTATTTCCCCATAAGTTAGTTAATATTTAGCTAACACATTCAACCATTGATCATTACTTTTATCTAAGTATTTCAACCTTTTATTCCATACTTTAAGTACAGTATTTATCTGTTTATCCATACTATTTTGGTTATTTTCCAATTATATTTTATATATTTTTAGTTTTCAGTTGTTCTAGCTCAATATGTGAATACCTTTACTTAACCAAATCACATTTCCTGTCCCATCTACCACACAGTCACATATGTATCCACTGGCAACTGCAGAATAAACCCCCCCCCCCCCCCCCGGGGTACAAGCAGACCCATTTTGGGTCTTCTGACCTTCTGCAGCAGAGCTTCTTCTGTGCCCTTATCTCATATCCTCACTCCCTCTTTCTCTATTTCTGTCAGACTGGGGTGTTGTGTGAGTGACGCCTTGTTACCATGACGACCCACGTGACCCTAGAGGATGCCCTGTCCAATGTGGACCTGCTGGAGGAGCTGCCCCTCCCGGACCAGCAGCCATGCATCGAACCCCCTCCCTCCTCTATCATGTACCAGGTACGCGCTCACACACACACACACACACACTGTCGCCGCCAACCCACCGTCATCACTGTTTCCCTTTTTTTTAACTCCTTTCTCCCTCTCCCTCTTTCTGCAGGCTAATTTCGACACCAACTTTGAAGACAGGAATGCATTTGTGACCGGCATCGCCCGTTATATAGAGCAGGCTACAGTCCACTCCAGCATGGTGAGATCTGTGCTCCAGTTTTTTTTTTAAACCACACACACACATGGCATCGTATTTGTTTTACATCTGATTGGTTAATTCAATTTGTTGTTGTCCAGTTTAAATAGTTAGCTGTTCCCCTTTCAGTAAACACAAAGCCGACTGTGGGAAGCAGCCTCACGTCCTTAAAGAGAGCCTTGTTTTTTTCTGAATTGATTATCATTTGGCTCTTTTGTTAGGATTTGGCTCAGCCTGTGGCCAGAGGACACACACACACACACACACACTCACGCTCACACTAATACCGACACACACTTCCCTCACACACTGGTGAATCAAGCAAGCAATGGACCAGTAAACCTCTTTACTCTGATGGTGAATGGAGAGTGTGATTTGACTGGCAAAGAGGGGAAGTGGTGCTTTATTTAACCTTATTTAATCAGGAAGCTCGGTCGAGATTGAAGCCGGCCTATCTGAGAACACTTCTCTCTTCAGCCGGAGTCATGGAGAAATATGTCTCACCTATTTCTGAATGGAAGAAACGTTCCCCTGCTAAAATATTTATGAAACCCCATTCACCTGGAATAAATGACTCATCTGAGATCTATTACATCTGATAATCTCACAATATTTAGTTTTGTTAAGTTCCTTTACAAAGAAAGTCCACGTCTAACATCCACATATTAAGATATTAAAGTATTAGCCATGCAGTAGTTCTGTCAGTTGAATACTTACTGTTATGAAAATGGTTAATGTCAGTGTTGCATTGTGTCCATTTGTGCAGAATGAGATGCTGGAGGAAGGACATGAATATGCTGTGATGCTTTATACTTGGAGAAGCTGCTCCAGAGCCATTCCTCAGGTAACACATAAACAAATAAACACACCCACACACCTTATTATTTTCTTTTCGTGATGTGATCTTGTGACTACCAGACTGAGACTTAACAGAAAGGAGATCCAGTATTAAACCAACCTAACAGCATTTTCTGGGATGTGGAATAAAAATGTAACTTGTATTTCTAGTTAGTTGTCACACTGTGTTCGTCAACCTGCAACACACACAAACCTCATGGAACTGTGAGACCATAGCAGCGGTTGCTAACATAAAATGTGGTTGGTCTATTATCAAACTTGACATCATTCTGTTCTTGAATAAGAAACTGTCAGCGTTTTGGCTTTTACACTGCGGTGCACTTGTTTGGCCAGTTCCATGTGAGATAAAACAGAGATGATCCTATCTTTGAAATGTATTAATTGTTCGTTAACACTGGTGTCTCAGGTGGGACATAATTTCATATCCTCAAATTGAACAATTGCAACTCATACACACATGAAAATTTAGAGACCTCGGTGGTGGGAATCACGTTTACCTTCAAACATACTATATACTAGGTTCAAGGAATCTTTATCACCGAGGGGCAATATGTTGTGCAGCAGCACACAAATAACACGTATACCAACAAATACATACTACAAAATATATATTTCTACTACTAAATATATACTATTAATACTACATAGTGCTGCTTCAAAAGCAGGCTGTATGATGGCGCCCTCTTGTGTTTTTTTAGGTGAAATGCAACGAGCAGCCCAACAGAGTGGAGATCTATGAGAAAACAGTGGAGGTGTTAGAACCTGAAGTGACCAAGCTCATGAAGTTCATGTACTTCCAGGTAAGACGGCGTCTTTAAACCTTAAAAGCATGAGAGACCAGCTCTGCAAAATCCTTTAGGCATGCAATTTCATCTTGGGGTTCTGGGTGTTAAATACCTTTTGACGCAGATAGATGTGTTTTTTTTTATTTTTATTTATTATCAATAAGAAAATCCTTATATCCTGATTTCTTTGTCTTTTACAGCGGAAAGCCATAGAACGTTTCTGTAGTGAAGTGAAGCGCCTGTGTCACGCTGAGAGAAGGAAGGACTTTGTGTCCGAGGCCTACCTGCTCACTCTGGGCAAATTTATTAACATGTTTGCAGTGCTGGACGAACTGAAGAACATGAAGTGTAGCGTTAAGAATGATCACTCTGCCTACAAAAGGTAGTGAACCTTTGAAATAAAGGAATCATTGTAGGATACCTCAGTTGGAGCCAAGTTTAACATTCCTCTCCTCCTCCTCTTCCTCCAGGGCAGCTCAGTTCTTGAGGAAGATGGCCGACCCTCAGTCCATCCAGGAGTCCCAGAACCTCTCGATGTTTTTAGCCAACCACAACAGGATCACTCAGGTTGGTGTGCTGACTCTGCCTTCACAGTGTGTGTGGTGCAAAGTTGACTTTCTGTATGACAAAAGTAAAAAAGATCTTTTGACCGAGACGTAGCTGCAAGTGTTTAGTCTCTAATAGCACAGAAAATACAGCAATCGTGTAACCCTAATACTCCAGGAAATGACATGCTAGACAAGCTGAGTGGATGAATAACTCAACATTTGTGCTCTCTAAAAGGCGACGTGACAGATTGTGCAGTCTGAATGAGAGCGTCTCATAAAGCTATTAACCTAAACATTGACATCAGACCTGCGGAACAAGCAGTATTCACCCAGACAGAAAATGATGGCAATGAGAGCTGAAGATTGTTTCATTTCAAACGTTAGAGAGCACAGTCCAATGATGGGAAATTATTTAGTCTGAAGGCTGAAGGCTCATTGAAGGCCTATCAGAAACATTGTATAAATGATTTTAAATTTTCAAGGTAGAATGAGCCTTTTGTGTAAATGAATTTATCTGAAGGTGACCTGACCATTCCATCTCTGTTTCTATGTAGTGCCTGCACCAACAGTTGGAGGTGATTCCTGGCTACGAGGAACTTTTGGCAGACATTGTTAACATCTGTGTAGACTATTACGAGAACAAGATGTATTTGACACCCAGCGAGAAACACATGTTGCTTAAGGTACACACGTTTTGACACCTTTGCCTACAACAGTCCGATCTTTAGCTGGCTAAATGTCCTTTTGCTGATGTCAAACGAAATCGCCTCTGTCTGTGTGGCAGGTGATGGGCTTTGGTCTGTACCTGATGGACGGGAATGTGAGTAATATCTACAAACTAGACGCCAAAAAGAGGATCAACCTGAGCAAGATTGACAAGTTCTTTAAAGTAAGGCTCTCTCTTTTATCCAGAGTTGCTTTTGTGTGCACGACATGAGTGTGAGTTATCTTTTACTGTGTGTGTTTTTTCAGCTTCAAGTGGTGCCACTGTTTGGAGATATGCAGATAGAGTTGTCACGCTATATTGAGACAAGCGCTCACTATGAAGAAAACAAGTCCAAGTAAGAGGACCTGTCCAGCCTTCTATATATCTCCATGTGTACAGAAATGCTTTCAAACCAACGATTGTTGACCACCGCACCATCTGCCCAACCCCCCAACCCTCCCATTTTTTGCCCAGGTGGACATGCACCCAGAGCAGCATCTCGCCACAGTACAACCTGTGTGAGCAGATGGTGCAGATCAGGGAGGACCACATTCGTTTCATCTCGGAGCTGGCGCGCTACAGCAACAGCGAAGTGGTGACGGGCTCGGGCCTGGACAGCCAGAAGTCTGACGAGGAGTACAGAGAGCTTTTCGACCTGGCTCTAAGGGGTCTGCAGCTGCTGTCCAAGTGGAGCACGCACGTCATGGAAGTTGTAAGTAAAAAATTTGAGGAACTTGGCTGTGTTTTTTTTGTGTGGGTGTGGAAACTGTTTGTGCTCCACTATGTGTGGGTTTAAGTATGGTTTTGCAATTGATCATTTGTGGCTTTGATCCGTTTATAGCTCTCTTTGTGTCTTCCAGTATTCGTGGAAGCTGGTCCATCCCACGGATAAATTCTGTAACAAGGACTGTCCAGGAACAGCGGAGGAGTATGAACGGGCCACGCGATACAATTACACCAGTGAGGAGAAATTTGCTCTGGTGGAGGTCATTGCCATGATCAAAGGGCTGCAGGTAAAAACACAGATGTTGAGAGGCTCTTCTATTGATGTTGTCAACAGCTGGCAACCTCAACAGAAGAGCTACTTGATGGTCAAACAGTAAATTACATCAAACATGAGAAACTATCTACCAAACAAGATCATGTTTATTAGACCTTACGATCAAGATGACGATGATGATCATGGTGTTTTGTGCGGTCTGTGTAGGTTCTGATGGGTCGAATGGAGTCAGTCTTTAACCAGGCCATTAGGAATACTATTTATGCAGCGCTGCAGGACTTCGCCCAGATGACCCTCAGAGAGCCTCTGCGCCAGGCCGTGCGCAAGAAGAAGAACGTCCTCATTAGGTACACGTGCAAAACGATGATCTGATTCTTATGGCTCTTGTTTTCTGACACTTAAAAGACCTAAAGCGCTTCTATAATGCTGTTTTTCTTTGTCTGTAGTGTTCTTCAGGCCATTCGAAAGACCGTCTGTGACTGGGAGGGGGCGAGGGAACCTCCAAATGACCCCTGTCTGAGGGGGGAGAAGGACCCGAAAGGTGGATTTGACATCAAAGTGCCCCGCAGGGCAGTAGGACCCTCCAGCACACAGGTAAGATGAGGGACAAGAACGTGGCCAGAGCCATCACCATAGCCATGTTGTTGCCCCCTACTGGCCTGGAATGCAAATGACACCCATATTGGCACTTATATGGTGAACCTCCTTAGGATGCTCGGGGAAAGAACACTAACACTTTTTACCTTTGTGTTCCCTCTGCAGCTGTACATGGTGCGCACCATGCTGGAGTCATTGATAGCAGATAAGAGTGGGTCTAAGAAGACTCTCCGCAGCAGTCTGGATGGACCCATAGTAGTGGCGATAGAAGACTTCCACAAACATTCTTTCTTCTTCACACACCTGCTCAACTTCAGTGGTGAGTAGGTCATATTCAGGCCACTCTTGTAAAAATGATCTTTTAAAAATTTAAAATGAATTTCAATGCCTGTAGATCTGTAGACATTTAAGCATTTCTGCTCCCTGTCTTGCGCTGTCCAGAGGCCCTGCAGCAGTGCTGCGACTTGTCCCAGCTGTGGTTCAGAGAGTTCTTCCTGGAGCTGACCATGGGTCGCCGAATCCAGTTCCCCATTGAGATGTCCATGCCCTGGATCCTGACTGACCACATCCTGGAAACCAAGGAGCCCTCCATGATGGAGTAAGATAAAACTTTGAGCAACGAACCTTTAAATTAGGTTTGCATATTGAGACTTGATTCTAACTGCAATTCTCCTTCCTCCAGATATGTGCTGTATCCTCTTGACTTGTATAATGACAGTGGCTACTACGCTCTCACTAAGTTCAAGAAACAGTTCCTGTATGATGAAATCGAGGCCGAGGTAAGGTTAAATTTCAAATGTAGTGATCTTTACCTCAGCGTTTCTCTTTAGAAACGGCACCTTTAATAGTGTTTTCTTGTTCTTAGGTAAACCTCTGCTTTGACCAGTTTGTCTACAAGTTAGCGGATCAGATATTTGCTTACTACAAAGCAATGGCTGGAAGGTAAGAGAAGTGACTGTTTTATACAAGTTATTGACAGATACTGTATTGACGCAGTGTCTGCAAACCTCAAAATCACATCCAATGTGTTTTACAGTGTCCTCCTAGACAAGCGCTTCAGAGCAGAGTGTAAAAACTATGGCGTGATCATCCCGTACCCTCCGTCAAACCGCTACGAGACACTGCTCAAACAGAGACACGTACAGGTACTGGAAACCTTAAAGCAGTCCTAGGCTATCAGAATGCAGATCGACAGCACTCATCTTGTCATCTTGAAATAACTTTTTGCACTTTCCGTGTTATATTTGTGTTATCTTAACTGGTCCTCCTGTATCTTCTAGCTGCTTGGTCGCTCCATCGACCTGAACCGTCTGATCACCCAGAGGATCTCTGCGGCGATGTACAAGTCTCTGGACCATGCCATCAGCCGCTTTGAGAGTGAGGACCTCACTTCCATAGTGGTAAGAACACACACCAGTGACACACACGCTTCCAAAACTGGAACAGGACGCACATCATAATCGTTCAACCTACTCATACATACGCTGTATTCCTCCATGACAGGAGCTGGAGTGGCTGCTGGAGATCAACAGACTAACCCACCGGCTCCTGTCCAAGCACATGACCCTGGACAGCTTTGACGCCATGTTCCGCGAGGCTAACCACAACGTCTCCGCTCCCTACGGACGAATCACGCTCCACGTCTTCTGGGAGCTCAATTTTGACTTCCTCCCCAACTACTGCTACAACGGATCCACAAACCGGTCAGTTTTTTTTTTCCATATGTTTGTCTAGATACATTTTTTGAATAGCGTGTGGTTTTAAATGTCATTTTCTCTTCAGCTTTGTACGCACAGCTATTCCCTTCACCCAGGAGCCTCAAAGAGACAAGCCAGCCAATGTGCAGCCTTACTACCTGTACGGGTCCAAGGTATGGTGCCTCTGACTGACTTGTATTTGAGATTACAGGAAAGATTTTCCTAAAATCTTGTAGAAGCAGTGTCTGTAAAGGAAACCCATCCACCCACTGTTCTGGATTGACACTCTTTCTCTGTTTCTTTTCTCTTCTCAGCCTCTGAACATTGCCTACTCCCACATATACAGCTCCTACAGAAACTTTGTTGGCCCGCCTCACTTCAAGACCATCTGCCGTCTCCTTGGTTACCAAGGCATCGCTGTAGTGATGGAGGAGCTGCTTAAGATTGTCAAGAGCCTGGTATTTATCTTCATTTTCCATTGCGTCCCTAAAAACACGTTTCCTTCCCCCCTCAGTGAGCTGCATTCTTACAGGGAATCATTTTGTTCCATCTTTGTGCCGTCTCTTTCCACTTTATCCCGCTGTGTTCCATCTATCTTCCTTTTTCACTTTGCAGCTACAGGGAACCATACTGCAGTATGTAAAAACACTGATAGAAGTCATGCCCAAGATCTGTCGCCTACCGCGCCATGAGTATGGCTCCCCAGGTGAGCTTATACGCCCTATTATTACAGTGAATCAAGTGCATTTGGGGTTATATCTGTAGAATTAACATTTACAACACTAGTTTTCATGCAATTTAAGCTGTGATGGTGAATTTGCCATAGTATGTCATTAGGAAATGCCTCATGTGGCAATAAAAGTTACAAAAGTCTAAGAATGTGATTACAACATGTTACTGTTTGTATGTTTGTATCCTCCTAGGCAGTTTTACATCATGTATAGGGCTAAAGGTGTCAAGTTCATACATAAAATTGTTATATTTTAATGTAACCTTACACATAAAACATTAACGAATAGAAAATGCAGAAACGCTTTTACAAGAAAATCCGAAAACTCAACCCTACTTGAGTCAGATGCATTGTATCGGGTCTATTTTTATCTTCTGCTACATCTAGTACACTTCCATGCATACCACGCAGTTCCATTCCCATTTTAATGCTCAGCCCTTCTCCTTGCTAAGCACTCTAGTGTTTTGCGCACACGCAAGTCAGGGCTTTGAAACATTACTGGAATAAGATATCACTTGGAGTAGCTGTTAAAACATTTGCAGCAGAAGAAAACGCTGACGGCATAGAAAGCACTACATCATCGAGAATCAAGCAGCCAGCGTTGTAAAAGAGTTAGGAGGGGAGTAATTCAGCTAATTGGGGACACAGTGAGGAAAACAGCAACTCTGCTGCTATGAAAATTGGGTTTGAGATAATATAATGTAAATATAACAACAGAAGGAGTCATAAATTATCTAACTGTCAACATGCAATAAGAAATAAAATTCATAATTACATCTGAATAGGACAGAAATGTTTTCAAAAAGCACACCCTTTAAAGCATATGAGGTACTTCACTTCTCTAATTACCTACTTTGCACATTTGCGTATTTCCTGCCCTGCCTGCGTGCATTTTGGCCAGAGCACTGTGCTCAGGTTAAATGTCATTGAGTTGGGATATGATTAGAAGGAGGGCTCAGTAATCTGTAGATTAGATCTAAACGCTGAGCTCTGTACCTTGTTTACCCCCTGTGAACTTACTGTCAGCAGTTAATGATCCTCCTGTCGTCTGCTGTGAGGGCCTGATGCTCACACCAAATGTGGGTCAGGGCAGTTGGCCTGACATCATACCGATAGCAATAGATTATCAAATAATGAGGTATTAGAGGGCATGTTATGCAGAAATATGGATTAAGCAAGGTATCACAGCTGCATTTTTTTTTCCTTCCATTTCTACTGTTCCAGGCATCCTGGAGTTCTTCCACCATCAGCTCAAGGATATCATTGAGTATGCTGAGCTGAAGACAGATGTCTTCCAGAGCTTAAGGGAAGTGGGAAATGCCATCCTCTTCTGCCTGCTCATCGAGCAAGCTCTGGTAGGACATGTACTTTATACACTTCCCTTCAGACTGTTATATTATTACACCCCTGTTCCTATTCCCCACGTTCTCTCCGAGTTGTTTTGACATCTTGAGTTTATCTCTGTACTTTCTTCTCCCCTTATTCCACTGCTTTTCCAACCTTCCCGTGGTTAATTGCCTCTGTGGTCCCTGAGCATGCTCAGTGCTCGGGGGAGGCTGCTAATGTGTAGCTTTTCTTGATTGCCATGTTTCTGTGCGGGTGACCAGTAACCCGGCTGCCTGAAAGTTTCTGCTCAATTTATGACGTTGATTCACATCCTAAATCGAATGTCACGGACAGAAACTGTCAGGCGCCCGGGTTTGCGTGCTCCAAAGTGTGTTTTGATGTTTGTTTGTTTGTGTTTTTTTTCTGAAATACAACTCTATTTTTCATTTCACGCTGGCATCTACTACAGGTGGTAAGGATTTAGGTCTTGTCGTTGGTATCAAAGTAACACAGAAATCAAATGTTTCTCTTTTGATCTCTTGTTGCCTGCTGTGTTTCTCTTTCTGCTTTTTTTCACAATGTTAGTTTGGCACACAGAGTTTCACGTCCAATCAGCCATGGAAGCAAAAGGACAAAGACAATTGTAGACTTAAAAAAAAATGTTTTACTAGAAATTAAGTGAAAATACTGTTTAAGAAGTTTAAAAAATGATTTGTCTTTGGAGACAGATGATTGAATAAATGTAAAAAAACACATCTGGCTGCTGTATTACAGAGTCTTTATGTCCTTGTCTTCCATGGAAGAGGTGATGTTCATTTCTGGTTGGTTGTTGGTGCAGTCTTCACTCTGCACCTCTTCCTCCATTCTCTCTTCTGTTTCTGGGGGCCTGTGATGCCTGTCTACATAACACTACTCAGCTGTCATTCTTTCTACCATTTCTGTCTGACTGCACTGACCTGTGTGTGTGTGTATAGAGTGCCTGTATGTGTGTCTCACTTTTATCATCGCATGCCTGTCTTTTCTCATCCATCTTCCTTTTTAGTTTCAAGATGGTTTTCGAGATGCCGCTTCACTACATTCATTTTTGATTCATGGCTTGCTGTCTTGACTAACAATCACCCTAACAACCACCTTGCTAAATAATCTAGACACCACGTAGCTCAAACACCACTAACACACCGACTTATTACCCAGAGGGATGAGAGTTTATTAAGATGGTTGCAAACTTGACCTCTCGCTGCTAAACCAGATTAGATTGGATGTTGTACTTGTACGAGAATGACAAATTCTAATCCTGTAATATTGGCCTGTCATCATGGCTTGATAAACATAACCCCATGCTACACATAGGCATGCACTTATTCATTCATTTATCTTATCTCCTTCTTTTGCATAAGCTTCAGATAGTGTTGAGTAATTCATCAGTTAAGCCTTTAAAATATGCTTTCAAACTTTGTGTCTACCTGACACAAATGACTTTGAGGACTAAGTTAAGGAATTCAGCTGGAAGAATAAAATCAACATCACCTCATGGCTACCTGCATGCTCTGTAAGGACGTCCATAAAGCGGAGTGGGTGTTCCTTTTTTACTTGAAATGACCGTTTTCTTGTGTTATTCTTAAATCCTAAAGTCTCAGGAGGAAGTGTGTGACCTGCTTCATGCCGCTCCCTTCCAGAACATTCTGCCAAGAGTCTACATCAAAGGTATTCCAAAAAAGGGTTACAGACAGAGGGGTGAAAACACATCATCAAGTTACTCATGTGCAGCTCAGTGCCTATTGATTTATGTGTCATTTTTCTATTGTGTGTACATCTACCTCCTTGTGTTTCTGTGCTATACAGAGGGAGAGCGTCTGGAGGTGAGGATGAAAAGGCTCGAAGCAAAGTACGCCCCGCTTCACCTTGTGCCTCTAATTGAGAGGTTGGGAACCCCACAGGTAACGTCTGCCTGTAGATAGAATAGACTACAAATTACAAACTTTTTTTCCTTAACATACTAACAATACTATTTCTCCCCCACTCAGCAAATTGCCATTGCCCGTGAGGGGGACCTGCTGACCAAAGAGCGTCTGTGCTGCGGCCTTTCCATGTTCGAAGTCATCCTGACGCGCATCCGCAGCTTCCTGCACGACGGGGTGTGGCGCGGGCCTCCGCCCACCAACGGTGTGATGCACGTAGACGAGTGCATGGAGTTCCACCGCCTGTGGAGTGCCATGCAGTTTGTTTACTGCATTCCTGTGGGCACGCACGAGTTCACAGCAGAGTAAGTAGCACCTGGCTGGAGTTTGTGCACCACAGGAGCGCATTTGAAGATGTGCAGCGTTTTGTAGTCTTTTTTTTTTTTCCCCAGTACGCCTTGATGTTGCAGTTTCTGCTCCTGCTTCTGTGGATAAAGCATTCGTATCATGCTGCCATTTATTATGTGGCTGTGCTGCAGTAAGAGAGCTGAAATAAACAAATAACATTTATATAAAAAGATTTAAGTTGTGGTGCGTACACATGATCCAAAAAGAGGACCTTTTTGTCACAATAGCAGCTACTGGAAACACTGTGGGGCACACTTGGATCAGGAAAGAGGAGAAAGGAGTTACTTTAATTAATTAATTATGTAATCTTGTCACATATTTTGGAATGTATTTGCATAAAAGTAGCTGATGGAAATCTTGCACCTCACTTTAATTGTTAAAAACTCTCGTGTTATACGTGTCTTGCCTTCCAGGCAGTGCTTTGGGGATGGGCTGAACTGGGCCGGCTGTGCCATCATCGTGCTGTTGGGACAACAGCGTCGCTTTGACCTCTTTGACTTCTGCTACCACCTGCTCAAAGTCCAAAGACAGGACGGCAAGGATGAGATCATCAAAAATGTGGCAAGTACACTGTATCCATATCATCATAAAGCCCATGAACACACTTCTGGATATAGTTTTTGACTCATACCTTTTGTCTATTCTGTTTTCCCTGACAGCCCTTGAAGAAGATGGCAGACCGCATTAGGAAGTACCAGATCCTCAACAACGAGATCTTTGCCATCCTCAACAAGTACATGAAGGCGGTGGAGACAGACAGTTCCACTGTGGAGCATGTTCGCTGTTTCCAACCTCCTATACACCAATCCCTGGCTACCACCTGTTGAAATAGACCCTTCACACATTAGTGCACCCACACACTCACATACACGCAGACAGACAAACACACACACACACACTCAAACACACATAGCTGTGATACTAATTTCTGCCTCTCCCTGGTCTTGTAGAGGTATAGATTACCACGATGGCTCCCCACAAGCTTCAAGAATCCAAATACGAGATCCTGTCAAACTGTTCCTCTATCTAAAACGTGTCTGTGTTTGAATTCTCGAAGCATTAACCCCCTAGAAGTGGACCAGGTCAGAGGTGGAAGTGTATATTCACCTTTTTCTTTTTTTTTTATTTTACTCTCTGTGTGGCTCTCACACACATTCATGCATGCCTTCTCTTATTCCTTCCGCTGCACACCTGTGGATCGGACCACCGATACAATGCCAAACGAGTATCTCTATCCTGTGGTTTGAAGTCACAGCCATCGGGATTCAAAAACACCTTTTGAGAATTTGCAATCAAGAGCTGAGACAAAAGTAAATCTAACAAGATTGAAATAAATAAAAACAACTAAATAATGTAACAGATAACTAATTTTCTTAGTTAAGTTCTTTTAAGTGATCCATGGTGCTCCTGAGTGCTACTACATCTACTAACTGTACTAGCACAGGCACCTGTGCTACCATTACACGTGACGCAAACCTGTTTATCGTGAAACATTTCAAACCCTTCACTCATCTGATAATCTGGTCTGCCCATGTTCATGAATCATAGTGTCTATTATGATGCACTTCTTCCGTACCTTTTCGTCACCTGCTTGCTTTTTAAAGGAATGAAGGTACGTCGCAGTTTTGATTTGCTTTTATTTATCTCGCCCCTCACATTCAGGTTTTCTTGCTTCCTGCTGGCACATTTTTATTTGGTACCAGGTCCACTGTAAATTTCACTGTTGAACTAAGTGAAGTGTTGAGTGTTGTACTTGTTCTTGTTTTTAATTATGAATATTTTAATTTACACATCCTTGGTATACTTGCCTCTCTACTACTGGCTGGAAAACCTCATCGACTCTTTTTTCATTTCACTCTTTTATCTGTTGGAAAGATTTTTTATACATGAATACAGTGATATTATTTGCAATTTGGAAAAAGACACATCTTCATCTGGGTAAATGTGTTTGCTTTTTCAAGAGTAAAGAAAAAAAAACAACAGCAAAAGAAACAGATTAGCAAATACCTCTAGGTTGTATAAAGACAGTGCTGTACTAGATTAACCTGTTTTGAGTGTGAATGGATGATGTTGGTCTAGCAGACCTATGAAATACTCTGCACATAAAGGAAAAAAAATCATAACTAATATGTCAGTTATAATTAAAGGGCAGTTTCCTAAATATAGTCAGTATTTACTATTGTTGGACTTTTGCTTTAGATTTAGCAGTGTTATCAAAATATGCAAAATTTGTCCCCATTTTTTTTTTTTTTCACATATGAAGGAAAACAAAATGAATTGTTAAGAAGTAACCCTCCTCCAACAGCCCTGTGGTCTTTTTTCTGCTCAGTTTTGAATGAACAATGTTTCTTTTTGTAACTCCGGTGTCTTTTTATCATATTTATTCAAACTCTGACGTATTGTTCATTTAAAGGTTAATCTAGTCGAAACGAAGGTACCAATGTATCATCTCAAAACCTTAGCATGGCAAGTGTAATTTATTGTCATCAATGGCTCCATTTGTGACATGAGGCTTTGTTTATGATATTGTTGTACAAGTGACCATGTTTTGAAGTACAAAAAAACAAGAAAACAATGGAGAAAAGAATATAAAATGTACAACAATGGTCCTGCAAAGGATTTGAAATTATGTTGTATTTCCATGAAATAAAAAATGTTTAACTGAAAAAAATGAAGTTGTGTTTAAGATAAGTTTGAACTCATTTAGCTGTTAACAGACTTATTCGGGTACTTCTGGATCATTTCCTCTTATGAAGATTTAACTCAAATATTACGTTTGTTGACTTGACTGACACTTGCACACAGGTCCATAATTCAATGAAGCAAAGTTTATATAATGTACATGTTTTTTAAAGGCATATATTTATTAATTTAACTAAATAAGATTTGACAATTATTAGGCCCTATGAATGAATAAATAAAGGGAGGAAATGGAAGAGGTGCCAGGTACACCTGGCAGTGTAAAGGAAGATTTAAAACAACATTTAGACATACAATTTTTACAAAACAATTTAACAAAAATATATTTTTTAACACCTAGAAAATGTCACAGGGAAATCAGTATTTCTAAAAAAGGTTATGTTTGAGTTATTACTTCACTTATACTAATACTCAGACATGGGACCAAGTCACACATGTGCAAGTCTCAAGTAAGTCTCAAGTCTTAACCTACAAGTCCCAAATAAGTCCCAAGTATTTTTTTCTTGGGCAAGTCAAGTCCTGTAATAGGTCAAGTCCAAGTCAAGTCACCTTTGGCGTATTGTTGTAATTTTAGCTGCAGAATCTGATCTTAATATGATCGCACTGTGATCATCAACATTATTTAAAATTTAAAAAAATTATAATAATAAATAGATTTTATATTCACATTTCATATTCACACTGAAAACATGATGTGAATAACACTCAAGTCATCGTGTCCCGAGTCTTAAACTTCCAAGTCCGAGTCAAGTCTCAAGTATTTCATTTTTTGTCAAGTCAAGTCACAAATCATAAAAAACAGCGACTCGAGTCGACTCGAGTCCAAGTCACTAAGTCTCAAGTCCCCATGTCTGCTAATACTAATAACTCATTTCCTTTGGTATGCTGATGAGTCTGCATGTCCACAACTGTGACAACTTTATGACTAATCAGCTCTAATTTCTTCTATGCATTCCAGTACAGATATGATATAAAGTTATTTACAGGGACATAATATATACTTTATACAACTAGTCTTATACTTTATAATAGGGTGCATGGTGTTTGGGTTGACACACATTTGAATAAGTTGTTTACTGTCGGGGTTGGGCAAAAAATGATGACGTCACCCAAAGCTGGATGCCTATTGGCCGAACGCACGCCAACGTACCCTTGACGTTATTTTGAAATTTCAGCGGTGAAGCGTTTTGTTGTGTGTGTGTGTGTGTGTGTCACAGAGCTGCACTGCAGCCTTGTCGATAAAATTCAAGACTTATTTTCGCATATCGGATTTAAAAACATGTCGTTTCCAAGAGCCCCGTTGAAAAGGTTCAACGAGAGCGTAGGTAAGTAGCAGCTAAGTAGCCTTAGCACCACGAAAACAAGCTGTGCAACCGTTAAGTGGCGTTAATTTATCTCCAGCAAACTAAGCTCGCTGCTTTTCTATTAAGACGTCGACATTCAGGTTGGATTCAAAAGTACATAAACTTTTAAATTGTTAAACAAAATTATTCAATACCGTGGCTAACGTTGTGCTTTTTGTCCGAAAGGTTGTGCCCCTGCGCCGGGAGCCTATGAGATCAAATCTGGGGACCTGAAGGGAGCTGCTACCTTCGACAAATCTGATAGATTCAGATTTGTTAAGGCAGGTTGGTGACCGTGAGAAGCATAATGCAACTGCTAATAAACACACAGCACGTCTTAAAAAACATGAAGTTTTGTGTATTTTTCATTACCAGCCGCTCTGCCACCACCATCACCCTCCAGAAACCCTCTGGTGTCTCCTGTCCGGAGGACAATGTCTGTTGATGGCCTTGTGAGTTTTCTTCCAGCATGTAATAACTCACATACACATCTATCTGCTGCTTCTATAACAATAATATGAACTCTCTTTGTGTTTTTATCCAAACCAAAGGTTGAAGGGTCAAGTGTAAAGAAAGAGAAGAACTGCATGAGCATGGAGAGGAAGCAGCAGAAACTCCTGGAGAAAGAGGTATAGGTTTATTTGTTGTCTGTAATCAGCAGATGTGTTGTTGTTGTTCCTTTTGAATATGGATTCAGTGTTTTAAACTTCAGCTTTAATCCCCACCAGATAAGGTCCCTGGTTCAGGAGCGAGGGGAGCAGGACCGTCGCCTGCTGGTTCTGGAAGAGGAGCTGAAGAAGGTTGAGGCCAAGCTGCTGGCTACAGTGAGGGAGAAGACGGGCATTGCTGCCAATGTTACCACCCTGGAAAGACAGCGGGCTGAACTAAAAAAAATCAACGAATTCCTAAAAAACAAGGTTTGTTTTTTATCTATATATATATATTTAGATGGTAGTTGCCTTGATTACGTCTGCATAAGATGTGTCTTATATGATTAAAAAGACTGAATCCATGTTTGGTTTTGAAGGTTTCTGCTGACACGACGAAGAAAAGAATCAATTCTCTCACAATGGAGTTGATGGAGGCCAGGAACACTTTAGATGTTAAAAAAAAGGTATGGCTCGTGTACACATACTTTCTTATTATTTGGGAATATTACGCGTTTAGTAGATGCTTATGTACTCTGTGTGTGTTTTGTGTCCAGGAGTTAAGTGTCCTGCAGGTTAACAGTGAAGGTCAGCTGAAGGTGCTTGAAACTGACCTCCAAGCTGCCAAGGCGACCGTCACGAGTCTAAAGGATAGGAATAAAGACTTGGGTAAGATTCAGCAGCAGCAGATAGGACACTGTCATATGTAGAGAAATGAAAGTGGATGAACAGCAACATTTAAAGTAATCAGAGATGTACTTTGATTTAAAAAATAAATAAATAAATTACGTTTTACAGAGGATCTTCATCAAGTGACCAAAACTCAGAACAAAGAGTTGGAGAATGAAAACGCTAGATTGCAAGGTATGATTATAACCAGATTTTTCCTTGACAACACATTTAGTCACGTTTACCCGTAACTGCCTGCAAATATAAGCTCTGGGCTCGTTCGTCTCTTGTACTTTAAGATTACTTTATATCTATATCATTGACCCTGATGTACAAATACAGTTCCAGGTATCAGTCTTCCTTCTTGTGTTTGTGGGTTTGTTCCCGTATGCTTCCATCCATAATGGTGTGTTTATTTTCCAGCTGTGATACGGGAGCTGAGGGAGGAGATCAGAGTTGTGCAGGGGTATCTGGATGCAGCCAATGACGAGATTCAGGTACAAACAACACCTATGGAAGCATATTTCTTACAAAGGTGGACATCCTTTCTTTATGTTTAAGACCTGTTTATGTGTTTGCAGGATCTCCGCTTGAAGCTCAGAGAGAAGACAGCGGAGAACACTGTTTCTGCCTCCCATTTGGAGAAAGTAGAGTAAGTGAATGCTTCCTACAAACAAGTTAGATCTCCACTGTTATACCCTGACACTCATTTGTCACTTTTCCCACAGGCAGCTAAAGACCAAACTAGAGGAACGCATTACTGAGCTAGAAAACGCTCGAGATGTGCTGAGACAAAAAGAGGAGGAGGCACAGAAATTCCAGCAAGAGCTGCAGGTGTCGAGTGATGCTTTAGTGGAGGCGGAGAAGAGGTTGGAGAACCAAGAGCTGGAACTTAAATCTTCACAGAAGCTGGTGAGCGAGATGGAGGAGCAAATAAAGTCGGCCACCCAAGAAGTTCAAGACTCTCAGGCAACGGTTCGACAGCAAGAGGCAGAGCTTGCTAGACTCAGAGAGGTGCTCAGAAGAACGGAGAAGGAGCTGGATGAGAGAGTGGCACATCTTGAACAGAGATATCTGTTCTGCGAGGAAGAGAGAAGTATGTTCGCCAAGGTCCTGTTATGATTTTAATTTAAATTGCTCAAATAAATAGGCACTTGTGTGATGCATGTATTGTTTTTTATTTTTTTAGGCAAGACTCAGGAGCAGGGGCTGAGGAGAGTGGAAGAGTTAAAAACAGAGCTCGTCTTGCTAAAGGAGACTAAAAGAGATGAGAAAAAGAGACAGTTTCAGCTCGAGCAAGAACATGCTGCTCTCACTAAGGAACTGACAAAAGAAAAGGTCACACACGCTTTTTGTCTCACACGTTCTCTTTTAGATTCAATGTGAAATTGCCTAAAGCAGTCGCTGACTCTTTCCTCTTTTCTACAGGCACTTGTGGACTCCCTGACTGTCCTGGTGGAGCAGGAAAGGGAGGAGTCCGAAGAGCGGTTGAGACAGCTGAAGGAGGAGATGGAAGAGGTCCTGGGAGACCTCGCTCTCATGGAGGAACAGGAACAGCAGAAGCAGGAGGTGGTGGAGAGGAGTCAAGAAGGCCTCCAGAGGCTGCAGGAGGAAAACAAGGCGCTGGAGAAACAGCTGAGTGACACCAGAGTTCTGTTGGAGAGGTGAGGGGAAAAAGTATGAAGTTTGAAAGTCGCACTTGCATTAAAAACAGTCTCCTCACTTCACTGCTGGATTTGTTGCCTGTGCCTGTTTGTTGCTATTTAGAGTCACAGGCAGCTGGGAACATGTCCCGGCAAATACAGAGCACCAAGTACAGAAAAATAATTGACAGGTTGCCAGTCCATTACAGGTTCGACACAGACAATGGGTCACTGTCTATTTTTGTTCATGACCAATTTCAAGTTTGCCAAGTCACCTCGCCACACCATCTTTGGAATATGAGGGGAACCGGGGCACATGAAGGGGAACATGATGTTTTTATTAGACAGCAGAGAGTGCACGAGACAGGGAAGATGCTGTAAACATAGCAGGCATCACACTCAACCAACCTTGTGCCTGAAATTTGGCACAAGATGGCAGTCTTTTGACGAGCTGTGGCTCCAACTAAAATCCTTTTCTTATTTAACGAACCTGACAGTGATCTTGTACATTATTTGATTACTTATTCATCTGATTCCTTCAAATGATTTGCCCAACCAGCAGTTGAGAACTCAAAGCCATTTAATTTATTATCATACATGACAGACAATTGTCACATTTGAGAAACTAGAAACCAGATAAGGTTTGGCGAAATGAGAAATGACAACTATTTTGGCACCTTGCTTATCTCGATCAGCTGTTTGCTTGCAGCTCTGCTTACAAAGGCATTATTAAAGCGTTGCTCTGAGCAATTCAACATCAGCAAAACACTTCCAGATATTGGACTGATGTGTTGTCAGGACTGGTATGTTAGAAATTAGGTATGTGCTGAACATTTTATTATTTTTTTATTTCCACAAGCATTAGAACTCTGTAAAATTTAGAAAAGATTAAAATATAAAGATGTAAAATAATCTTATGATCAAGTGTGTATCAGTTGAACTATGTGTTTTAGGGCAGTAAAGTTACTTATAACGCGGCAAAACTGTGTGCTTATGATTTCTAGTAAGAGCAACGATGTAGCAGATTTGAAAGAGCAGCATTTCACAGCAATGAGGGAGCTCCAAGAAGCGCACACAAACTCACTGAGCAAGATGGCAGACATTGTCACGGAGCTGGAAAGGTAAGCGCTCGACTGTCAGTATATCTCGAAGTATTCCTCGAATGTCAGTTTGATTCGTGTCGGCGTTTAGCTTAAAATTCTGTCAGCGTGTAAGGTTCACAAGGCTGCCTGTCTCACTGTTCAGTGCCAAAGAGGCTCTGAGGGGAGCAGAGGGAAGACAGAAAGCGCTGGAAGCGGAGGTGGAGAGAGTGACCCAGCAGATGAAGGAGGAGATGAACAAAGTGGTTCAACAGAAAGAGGAGGAGATCAACAGAGTGAAGGAGGGGTTAGAGGAGCACCAGGAGAGACAGTTAGCCGAGGCGGAAGCCAGGGAGGAGAATACAAGGTAAACTTTAAATTCACTTTCAGTCTGTGTTGAAGTAACTGTCACTTTTCACCCTTTTTAATATTCTCTTTTTCCTTGACTTGATAGAATATTGCTGGAGGTGCAGACTCGCCTTGTACAAAAAGATGAGGAGATGAAGGCCATGGAGGCGAGCCATGCTGCCCTGATCAGTCGGCTACAGCAGGAGCTACAGCTTCAGACAAAGGAGCGAGAAGAGGCACTGGGGCAACTAGAGGAAGAGAGAGGTCAGAGTGTAACTCGGCTCCAAAACGAGAAGGAAAAAACCCAGAAACTGCTAGAGAGGGTCAGCCAGGAAAAAGGAGAAATAATAGAACAGCTCCAACAAGAAAGAGAAGAGAAAGTTAAAATTCAGACAGCCCTTCAGGAGGAAAGGGGGGCTTTGGAAGTTGAAAGAAAGGACCACCAGCAGGCTAGGTCAGAGGTGCTCAGACTACAGACTGAGCTTGACAGAGCAGAGGCGGTAAGCAAAAGCCTTTTGTCTCAAGTAGAACTCAAAGACCAGTCCAAGCTTACTCTAGAAACTCAGCTAAAAATGGCAGAGCAGGACAGAAATCAGCTGCAGTCTCGCCTGATTGAGGTTGAACAAGATGCTTCAACGCTCCCGGCCCAATTAGACCTTATAGAGGAGAAGATGAGGGCTACGCAGCGCGAGTTGGAAGAACAACGACAAGACAGACGGGCTCTGCAGGAGCAGGTAGAAGTACTGACTCAGGAAAAGGTTACACTGCAGTGGGAGATGGAGGAGCAGCGACAGGAACTCCAAAGACAAATTAGAGAAACACAGGAGAAAAGGTGAGCAAGATTGGATTTTGTGCGATTTGAAATGTGTTTTTTGTACAATTTGCACATTTGAACTCCCTATTCCTTTTTTATTCTAAGCTCTCCAAGTTCAGAGGTGGAACACTGGAGGAAACAATATGAGGAGCTGTTTGCAAAAGTCAAGCCCTTCCAGGTCAGTTATTTCACATTAATTAAAATGGGTCAGTGTTGTGTTTTATAGCTTGTTGCACTGCCCTCAAGTGGCCAAAACTATCAACTCATCCGGGTTTAAGTAAAAAGGGTTAAAACCATCTCAATGTTCCTGTTGGTGTGCGCCCACAGGAACAGCTCAATGCTTTCGCAGCAGAGCGAAATGCACTGCTCAACGAAAACGGAGCAAACCAGGAGGAGTTAAACAGACTGTCTGACGCTTATGCTCGCCTGCTCGGCCACCAGAACCAGAAACAGAAGATCAAACACGTGATAAAGCTCAAAGATGAGAACGTCTCCCTAAAACAGGTAACGCACAAGAGCAGTACTATCTGCATTCTATAGCTCACGCACACCTTTTTTGTCTCGTGCCCGTACTTCATCCCCCGTGTTCTTTTTCTTGCCGTTTGTGTTTAGGAGATATCTAAGCTTCGGTCACAGGTGAGCCGGCAAAAGAGTGATCTGGAGCAGCTCAAGGCAAAGCTTCCTGGGGCTCCGTGCCGCAGGTTTGATCCTAGCAAAGCTTTCCAACACAACAAAGAGAATAGGCAAAGTGAAACAACTGAACCTCTTAAAGGTGAGTACGAAACTGTCCCACTGCAACATCCTGAACTTTTAGAGATGTGATAAGAATTTAACAGTTATGTTTTTTTGTTTGACAGTTCTGTTTAGTTTATTTTTTTATTTTTTTTACATGATGCAATTGCTGAAATATCCGTCTGCAAGCCTAATTCTTTGTTTGTTTTGTCAGGAAATCATTATGCGTAATGGAGCTCTTCTACCAGACAAGAACTGACAACTAATTGGCTGTAGTGTTGAGTGTATCCCCCACGTACTGATGTTGTAACAGTCTTTTGCGTTAAATTGTTTCATAGAGCGTGAGGATTTGCGTCATCTGTATTGATTTTTAAAAAGAAATGTTAGGAGCAGATTGCGTTCATATGTGTGTGTGTAAGTGTCTGCATGTACAGGAGCAGTGTGTAAAAATAATGAGGGAATAGTTGGTACATGCAATCCAGAGAACAAAAGTATAGTCAGTATAAACATGTGAAATGCTTCTTTTATTGTGTTTTTTTGAAATTTTATCTCTGCACTTAGTAATTCTTAGGGTAGCAACCTATCAGCAACTATTTCAGGCAGGGTAGCTGTTTATGAATCTTTCTTCTTTGTAAATAAAGCCAGATTTTAATGCGCAACAAAACAAAAGTGTAATTGAGAATTATTGACTTTTGACCTGTGCAAATGCTATGTATACATTTTTTTTTTTTTGGGATCCTCTTGGCCATGCCCATTCTCAGCCAGTAGAGAGCACTCAAGTACTGCAGCCACATGTTGGAACGCAGCAAAAAGCCTTTACAACCCATGTTTCATCCACACAACAGTGTCTGTCAGCTACAAAGAACACAAATTCACGTCCTTACAGAGAGGGGCCCTGGGTTATGGGTCATGAAGCTTTATTTCCTTCAGTTGATAAGACATAGCCAGCAAGTATTGGGCCAGAAATTGACTTCTTACAAGCTATGAGTGGTACTAGTTGTGGAGTGACGGGTCAGTCGCAGTAGCCCTCCAGGTGGTGAATGCTGCAGGGCTTATGGCAGCACTGCTCCACGATGCCTCTCTTCACTTTGGGCTCATCATGGCCAGGCCGAGCCCTCCACGGCCACTGGTACTGTTTGGCTCTTTTAGACAGGAACCCTTTGGAGTAGAGAGAGATTCCATAGCACTGTGTTTAGTCCCGCCGCTGCTGGACAAACCTTCAGTTCCTCAAGCTCAAACCATTTACACTGTTTACACTTTAATGGAGACTTAATGGCTAGGTAATCTGATCTCCCCAATCCATTTATTCTTGCCAGTCTCTACTTCAAGAGGAGATATGACAGTGCTCCAACAGTAGCATATTATAGCCTACACCTAAAGTTAACCTTAAAACATCAATAGATTGTTTGAGGTAGATCATCCAAATAATGTTTTTTTGGAAATAACATGAGGAATTTAGGGATTTGACCAATTTTAATTTCTCACATAGATGTTAAAGCCACAACGAGAAACCAAAAACCTGGCCAAACCAAAGAATTGAAAAGAGGCCTGATGCAGGCTTTGCACACTAATGGTGGTTTGGATAAATGCATATATTTAGTTTAGGGTTCAAAGTTTCCTGCATGTTGTCTTTAAACATTTTTCCTCCAGCAAGTTTCCAAATTGGCATTCTCATTAGACTGAGTCTGAACTTTAAACAAGGCAGGCAGAGACAAAAAAGCCAGCCTGGGGTCTCTGGGCAGTGCCATGCTGTTCCTTTCTGAGCTCCCACTGTCAATGGCACAATTAGAACTTATTTTACACAAGTCAAATAGAAGAAAGCAAGTTAATTTGGCCTTACCAAGCAGATCTCTCAGGTCCCTCTTGTGAGGATGTTTTTGACTGTAGAAAAAGCCCCGCTCTCCGCATACAAAGTAGAGGGCATCCACCAGGTGGGAGCCACACAGGTGCTGGACGGGGTCTGAGGACACCCCTGGAGAGTAGAGCACCAGCAGTAAGAGCATGGCTGCCACCAATGGTACCCTGGCCATAAGAGAGAGGCTTCTTGGACAAAGCACAAGAAGTAAAGATCATACAAAAAATAGTACACATCTGATCAAACTTTTATTATACTGGGTCAAGACAAAGGCAAGAATAAAAAAATAAAACTGAATCCAGCCATCAATACTTTATACCTCAAGGCCAGATGCTTGAAAGCTTAAGGATGAAGTGATGTTAAAATTTGAACAGACCTTTTCTTGATGACACTCAGGCATTACAAAACCACTTTCTTTTAATAGCATTTTGATATAGATCTTTTGCGATGTTCCTATGAAATTCCACCACATAGCTTCAGGCCCGGGAGTATAATAGCTTAGAGACAACACTGAAGTTGCGCAGCAATACCCCAACTCAAAATAAGAGCTTTGAAGTGAGCAGAAAACAACAATTCATTCTTTCATTGAAAATCAAAGGCTGGGATGAAAAGCCGCGGTGAAATGAGGTCTGCAGAAAGTCAGTCAGTCATTGGATGATATTTGACTCAAATCTTTGAACCTTCCAAATTGACGCAAGGTTAAGCAGGCAAAGACCAAGATTAACCAGAAATTGCATCTTGATGACCTCAGTTGGTCTCCAAGCTGCTGCTGATGTGGTAATGATACTTCAAAATTCCTGCAAGAATCGGATAGTTAAACTCGACCGCAAAACTGTGTGTTATCTTTTTGATGTTGGACATTTCGTCGTTTACATTTACAGCCTGCAGCCATCCAAGGTTATGTTTAATGTCATTTCTACACAGCTCCTATTGAAGTAGATTGAAAATTGATTTTATTTTGATTCCTTTTGCTTTATTTTTACCCCTAGATGAGACTTGCGCTATGAAAGTACTTTTCTATTACAAGCTAGAAAGAATGTGCCTGTCCCAATATCACCATGGGTGGATACTGTCAGCATATCCTCAAGGTCAGTCCCCATCCTTGCTGACCAGCTTTAGCAGCTACAGTACTCGAGAGCAGGAAAGAGTTGTTAGTGTTATTAGACAAATCCTATTTGTGATGGATATTCTCCTGGTTTTGAAGTTCAGTTCCATTTTCAAGGTGAAAAGCATATTTAGCAGTCATTTGGAAACTATATAGACCTTTTGTGGACATCTTATAGTGTATAACAGATTATTGGATTGAAAATGAATCATTTTAACAGTGTCTTTAACAATGCACCTGTGCCAGGCATTACAACATTGGCAGAGCTCTCTATCTGGGCCGTCACTCCTCTATCCCTGTTGGCTGTATGCCAGGCTCCTTGGCACGGGAGATTGGTTGAATTATAGATCCTGCTCGTGCTACTCTTTACTTTCATCCCTGGTTATTATACACATAAATTTTCAAAGTTGAAATCTTGAGGGAATACAGAGAACCTTGCTTACCTGTGTTTGAGGCCTCAGTACAGCAGAGCAGTTGGTAGCTACAACTAAAAAAGGGCCCAGGCCTTTTACGACTGTACAAGTCAGAGAAAATATCCACTTGGCAACCTTTTCCCTTTATAACTCTCCACCTCCACCTTGCTTTTGTAACGCTCAGCAGAAAATGCTGAGAGAAAATGCCTCTCATTAACATGCTAACCTGTGAGCTGTTGATCTGTTCTTGAGTGGCACTAAGTCATTTAACTAGAGCGTGAGCCAACAGCAGAATTAAGACAAGGTTGTGACACTTACCCTGAGAGATACCCAGTTCAGCCCCTGCTGTGTGGTGGCCTGACTGGCACAGTTCATAGGTGACAGGGGAACACCATATGCTATGTTCTGGTCACAGAGTTTAGATTAGACTACACTCTTTTGAGCTTGTTGTTGATCTCTTGTGGTGTGTTTAAGGTGAAGCTGGGTGTGTTAGGATAGGTACTTACACAACATACAGTGCATTTCTGAAATTCCTTTCAAAATGTTGGAAAATAGTTGCTGAAAACACGTGAAAAGACTTTGAACAATATATTACTGAAATGTGGAGTTGGAGGTTAAAACAGTTTTTCACATGTTGCCAGTCCAGGATTTTGTGGGCGGTCCTAAAGGGTGGCTTGATGACACAGTAAGGTCACCTTGAGCATACATGTGACTTGTTTCAAAAATGCTGGTTGACTGCTCCTAGGAGTGGGTGTGGCTTCAGTGCATTCAGCACAGTCCTAGAGCTAACAATACTTCACATTTTGACACCTAATTTCATACACTTGTAGATATTTTCAAATTTGGCTGGATGGTTGATAACACGTTCTTTGGTCTGACAAATTCAGAACACATATTTATTCTGACTTTACATTGACTTTAAAGATCCAGTGTGTAAGATTTATGAAGCTCTATTTACAGAATATGGCAAAAAAAATATAGCATTTACTTGGATGAAATCACCTGAAAATAAGAATTATGTTTTTGTTGCCCTAGAATGAGCCTTTTTCGACATACACAGAGTCTGCCGTTTTGAACCAGCATGTTTCTACAGTGGCCCAAAGCAGACAGACTAAACACTGGCTCTAGTTTAGCCGTTTCTTGTTTGTCGTGCGTTTCACAGCCACTGTGGTTTTTCCTTCACGCTTAGAACAAGAGAGTGAAGCGGGGTTCACAATACACAATTACACCACTAGATGCCACTAAATCCTAAACACAGGTCCTTTAATACAATGTCTAAAGAAACCACACACAAAAAAAACTTTTGACATTTCACTTTCTTGGAAATGTTTCTTCTTTTTCAACTAGTTACAATGTGCTACCCTGAAGTATGTTTTGTATTAGTATACTGTTTTGCTGCTTATTTCTGTACCATTTTTGTCACTTTGTATCAATACTTACAGATAATATGTGATGTGTCAGTGCTAACTCAGGTTCCCCTAAAAACAAGAATATATAGTAAAAAAAAAAAAAGAATCATTCATAAAACGCTACAAACACTGGTTACGTTTTTTTCTTGCTTCATTACACTGATTTTGACTTGTCTCTTGTCATGTACAGCAGCTGTTCTTTTTAATTTCAGTCTGCCTCCAGTATCTGAGGGTGGGACAGATTTAGATGAGCGGTGACACACTGTATAATTTTATATCAAATGATGACTCAATTGTCAGGCCCTGAGGACGCAGCACAGCTCCATACTATCACCTCTTTGCCTCTGTGATTTAATTTTGCTTTTAATATTTATAATTGATACAAGGCACCACTCCATGGACATCGTTGTAATGAAAAGCCCTGTAGAGTATAAAATAGAGCATGTACAGGAGATTAGAACGGAGGACAATATGAATACTGACAGAAGATGTTAATATAAATACACTGAATCATTTTTCTTTGGGTAGATTTTTTCTTCTTTTTTCTAGTGTATATATTATTATATAAAGTGTTTGTGAAATTTGGGGCTCTACCATAGACAATGGAGCTCTGATTTGTCATTTAATACTAAGTTGAACAGCCAAAAATATTTTAGAACATGTACAAACCAGAACTTGCTACTTCAGGGACACTTTAGAAACATCTTAAATAAGAACAAACTCAGCACCTATTCACTGTGTATGGAGCCGTGGAAGATATTACGTCTTCCAGTGACTCTCAGGGGTCAGTTCAGCAGTTTTTAGCTTCAGGAAATGGAGGCGCATGTTCCTGAGTATTAGCTGAACTGTCCTCGGAGCAGGACTAATGTGGTTTCTAAAAATGTGTCACATTCCCCTTTTAGCTGTCATTGCAGCTGAAAAGTTAAATGTATTCACTAGCTGTGCGCTCACCTTGAAAACGATCTGGTAAATCCAAATGTATTTTAATAGACGAGACGGAGTTCTGTAATTTTGCTGTAACCTAAAGAACTTTTTGAGCCAAAAAGCCTGAAGATTGATAGAGCTATCACTTGTAAAAGACCCACCATTAACTTCTAAAGCGCTGGGGTCAAGTTACATGTTATTTGTGGTATTTTATATTTGCATGCTGTTATGTCTTTGTACAGCATGGCTCACCTTTTGGTACATGACAATAAATAAAACATGCAATGTCTGGACTAGATAGCTCAATCCGTCTGTAACGTTTGCTGCTTGTTCTATCTTTTCTACACGTTTTTCATTGGAATCTGTCCTCTAACAACAAAAACGCTCTACAAGTAAGTCTTTGGCAGCGATGACAGCGGGGGGTATACATGCTTTTCTGAGAGAAATGTTTCAAAGGAACAGTTCTGACATGTTTTTTTGTTTTTGCACCCATGGGAAGTCAAAAATACAAAGAAATAATATGTAGATTAATATGTAACCTCAGCAATCTAACTGTTACATAAATATCAAACAGGACCCTACCAAAAGCAGTTCAAACATCACACTCAAGTAAAAGAAGACCCTATTAGTAGCCTTCTGGATTATGTGTTCAGGTGTTCATGCTGGTAGATAGCTAGATAGATACATAGATGTGTATTTTTTTCCCGATACTATCTTGTTTCGATGATTTTTCTTTAGGTGTTATTAGTCCAAGGGAGTTCTGAACTTCTTTTCCCTAATGGATGACAGCAGGAGCAAAGTCTCATGATTTTATGGAAATTACAACAGTTTTTAATTATGCCATGAATGCTAATTAGTTTTTTGAGCTAACATATTGGTACCAGGGTTGCAGAACCTACAAACAGTAGCAATATAAAAGAAATACGATAATAGACAGTTATGAAAGATCTCAAATAGTGTATCTTGATACAGTAAATATGACTGCAAATGCCTCTTCACAGTGATCTCACTTGGTCTCTGATGATTTTTTTGTATTAATACAAGCTGTTTTCTATCATATATATGGTAATTTGTTGCAGAAACAAGTCAGAAAAACCAGAGCCAATTAACCCAAAGTTCAACTTTTTCATTTATTTTCCTCAAGGGGAATAAAACTGTTTCTAATGAGTTGGCAATACAAATCTTGTAACTTTTTAGCATTTCTGATGTATGAGAACATGATCAAACTGACACAATCAAATATCCTTTTAATAGGTAAGACAAAGAACATTATGTGAGGGTCCATGTGTGTTAAAGTGGCATTTTAGCAGGGAAGCAGATGTTCATTTCCTTTAAATGACAGTGGAAGAGAGTGCTAATGAAAGGATGGTCTTTGGAGGAATGATAAAAGAGAAAGGTGGGGGGAAAGAAGCCATCCAGCTATCCACCTTGGCACTGCGATTTGAGGAGGTGTTAAATGTAGAACCAGGAAAGGTCCAACTTTGCCATGCTTTGAAAGTCATTCCTCGAGGGAGGAGAGCAAAGCTGCAAGAGCTGCGAACAACAGGCACATCCTTCTCTCCCCGGTCGCATGGCTGCTTCAAACACACACATCAAATACCAGGGAGAGGACTAGCAGACACCCTAGACATGCAGAGACAGACAGAAGTTGGGTGGAAAAGTCGGCTGGGTCCCTAAGGTGGGAGTTGCGTAACTCGTCTTCTCTTCTACTGCGTTTGAGGAGATAAAAGGGAGTGAGGAGTTCAGCCTAGTGAGATGTTGTTAATCTGTTCTGATAGTGAGCCTTTTTACTCCCATAATTATCTCAGACTTTCTGAAGATGGAAACTGAAAGGAAAATGTTTGGGAAAAAAAAAGAAAAGAAAGAATCGTTGACTCACGCAGCAGACAACAGAAACAGCTTGGATCATTATGTTTTTATGTGAGAGTTTGAACCGTAAGAAGGCAGAAGTAATGAGACAGATTTCCATAAGTCAACTTTGAGAGCAGGATACATACAAAAGCTCTGTGAAGATTCATCTCTGCTTAGACTGAGCAAATCTTTGAATATTGAACAACTTCCCTTAAAAATAACCGTAGGTCAAAAAGATAAAGCGTCAAAAAAATGTCAAAAAAAAGTGGAGAACTTTATTTATTTATTTATTTATTTATTGAATTGTTGGCAAGGGCAAACAGTTTGGGTTCTGGCAGGTCAAGCAGCCCTGTCATATGCAAACATTGTCTCATGCAAGCGTGCGCATACACACAAAAGACAGACTGGACACGTCTGCCTGTTCCAGACACTGCCCTCCATGTGTGTCATGGCCTTCTGGCTCAGATCCATGACAGAAAGCCATGGATTTTCATAAAGTGTGTGTGTGTGTGAGAGAGAGAGAGAAGGCTGCCCTGGTGTCTGCACTCTCCTGTCCTGCAAGTGACAGTCACTAATGCAGTACTAACCTCTGTCATGACCTACTTTGCTATGCCACCTCTGTCCAGACCCTTACAGATCACACACACGCATTAATAATGAATAATAGGAATCTCTTTGTAATTCCAAAGGCATTTAAAAAAAAAAAAATGTACTTGATTCATAGCATACACACACAAACACACACACACACATTTGAGCAGATTAGAATTAGAAGTTGACAGGTTGAGTTGGGGAACAGAGCTTGGTAAGAGCATTGTTTGACAGCTGAGAAAATGACTACATGTTATAAATGTGACAAGTCCCCAAGAGAGAGGTGAGACGGGACAGAATGATGGCCGGTTTGATTTTCAGACCAGAAAATAGATTTCTATTTAAACCCTCATGCGGCCGGCCTTTTCAAGTTGAGCTCAGCGTGAGACAAGAGAATTCAATTTAGAATTGGCATTTTTCTAGTTTGCGCGTGAGGCGTCCTTTAGTTTGATGGATTGATACGAGTGCGCCTCACTTCCTCTCCGAAGGCTTCTTTTTTTTTTTCACACCATATCTAAAGTGGGGGGAGATGTGTCTATTTGCAGTGTGACCCTCCCTCCCGGGTATTACCCTTCAATGCACCAATGAGAAGCAGCATCAGCTTGAAATGTGTGTTCATTCACTTCAGCTCGGGACTGATGTGATAGAGTCTTTGTGTTCTTGATGCTGACAGCATTTGAAACCAGTTTTATGATTGATAAAATAAATTAAAAAAACATGTTCGCAATGACTATGCAAGCATGCTGGTGTTTAGCAGGGTAATGCATAATGTTACTGTCGGTTACTGCGTTTACCAGTTTGATTTAGTCTAAGTTAATCAGCACTAACTGTATTTCAGCTACAAAAAATGATGGTTAATCTGTCACCTTCAGGTCTGTAAGTGAATACACAAGCTTACAAACTCTGTGTTCAATGTTCCATATTTATATGCAAACTTGCAGCGGTTACAGATACAAACATAAATGCACTGGTCTACAAAACTACACTTACAGTTATTATATTTAAAGAAAAACATATTCAAACATATGAAAACATCAATCAAACTCACCAAAAAAACAAAACATATAAAAACATTGCACAGACGACAACAAAAAGCTGAACACAGCTGGGACATGCTGGTTGTTGCCATGGTTTGTGACTCATGAAGTTATTGTTGTCAGCTGGTGGTAAGTGGTGACGGAAAATGAACGCAAATGCAAGTTTTTTTTTTCCCCCAGCTGTGTCCGGGCATGTGCATCATTTTTGAGTGTCTTCCGGGAGCCGTTTCTGTTGTCGTTTGTGATATCTTCTCTATTTGGTAGTGTTTTCTCACTTTTGCAGCCTTTTTTTTTCCTCGATATGCGACACCTGTGTTGTCAAATTGGTGCGGATCTTTTCTTGCGTCTCGAGCAAGCTGGAGTGTGTTGAGCTCTCACAGCCACCACAGACGCATCCAAATTTAAACACATCAAACTGTTGTTGAATCAGGACAATAATGGTGGACTGAGTGACTGACATCACCATCTGCCCTTCTAGCAATAATAATCTATCATCAGAGTAGTTAATATATTGTCAGTGTAGTATGTCAGTGGGTGTATATGTAATAATAGGAAATTATTTTCACTTTGGTCACGAATCATCTCGTAGTTACGGTGTAGGATAGATGGAGTTAAATCTTGAGGATTATAGCAAGGCTGTGCAGAGCCACCTGCCATAAGGAATGCTTATATGCTTGTCTGTGTGTGTGTGTGTGTGTGTGTCTACGCATGTTTGCACAAATCGATATGGCTGGTATCACCCCCCTGAGCCTGTCTCCCTCTGCTCTTAGAGATAAAACAGACGTACAGCCAGACATATGAGTGGGATTAACAACAGGCGCTTATTTGGGAGAAGAAAAGAGGCAAAAGCTAAAGATAGAGGGATTTCAACACTTTTCATTATTTTCGAGGAGAATGTGTACAGCAGGTACTGCCAGGGAAAAGGTCAGAATCAATCAATCCAATGTTGTCTGCCAACCTGCCTCAAATTGCATATTGACTCAGTGTAACGGCCTCTAAACCAATGGATTCTGGATTCTTGGATGCATGTTGACAACTTTAATACCACAGTGGAGCTTTTTCTGGAGAAGTACCTATGTGCCGTTATTGGGTATCTCAGGCAGTTTTGAGTTGATGTTACAAAGCCTGAGCTGTTCATCTCCTTCCTGCGCTATTTCTTTCGTCGTGAACTTTCTCTAACATTGCTCCGGTGTAAATGTGAGCGAGAGAGAGAGACGTGCTGGTGGTTATAAGAGCAGAATGCCAAACACGTCCATGTTTGTGTGTGTACACCTGACACCCGAGAGTTATCTCGATCTGTAACTGTCTGCTATCTCCAGGAGCTGTCAGCGCGATACATATAAGCGGTGTGTAGTTGTGGAGAATTGCTGTATGTTGCCTTGTTGGCTTTGAGTTTGCATATAGCATGTTGAACAGAAGGCACTGCAGCTTTGATATGTTGATGAGAACCTTTTATGTTGTGTGTGTGTGTGTGTGTCTCTGTGACACGGTGTGACTATCAGTATGTGTGTCTGCGCATGTGTTAGTCTTTTGCTCAAGAGAGCGGGAGGGCGGCGCTTCAGATGTCCTGTCCTTTCATTCCAGAGTCCTCCTTTGAGGTAAGAGGATCCCATGGAAACTTAACATTTCATTGTGGCTCGCCGCAGATAAAGATTGAATTATCTGTGTTCTCCTTAAATCCCCATTCAATTTTTTTTTAACAGGGATGAAAGATTTTGTCTTTGGTGCCGGAGGAGCTGTGTACCCCCGCTGTTTGGTAATATCTGAAATTAATTCCTCCACCCGTCCCAGATGTGCCTAAACAATTCAAGGGCAGTGTTAGATCCTCAAATTGAGAATTTACTGAAAGGCTTTTGTAGCACAGCCAGTGATAGAGTTTTTTGTTAAGCGTAATTTCTATTTATCATTACTGCGTCCTAGCACAAACTGGTTTGTATGGCCCGGGCAACAAATTATATGTGACGCTCAATCACAAAGGGTTGTTACCCATTAATGGAGGTAGATTTTTGTCCAGTGCGAGAGCAAAAGGACAGAGAAGATAGTTCTTGGAAGTGAAAGTAGAGAACTCCCCTCTGAGTCACAACAAAGAATAATTTCAAGGAACAGAAGGCAGGGTGGGAGTGGAAAAAGGTGAAAACAGAGTCTATCCAGGTATGGCTTGCTCCATAATTCAACAGTATCTGGACCAGAGCTTCTGATCCACACAATATTTCCACTACATATATATATATATATATATATATATATATATATATATATTTATGCACACACACACACGCACATTCACTCTACACTGTATGGCTGGCCTTTGCCCTAGCCCAGTCGATAGCTGTCTCAGGACATGGATCCTTCTGAATGCTGATTCTCCATTGCGGTCTTTATTTCATCTGAAGATGTAACAGAGTTTTCCTTTTCAAGTCTGTATCATATTTGATTGGACTCAGGTGATTAAGCAAGGAAGATCATTCCTGGGTTTGCAGTAGTAAAAATTTTCACTAACACGGAGAAGAAAGTGATGTAGTTTCTCTTTGGTTTGTCCTTTTTAAAAAAGAAAAAAAAAACATAAAACACTTTTGTTTAAATCCTCATTGGTTTATTTTTTTGTGGAGGCAGCGCAACAAGCTGTAAACTCTGTAGAGCGCTGACATACACCACTTTAAGAATTTAGTATGGGCAATGTGTGTTCACAAGCAGTGGTTTATTTACATATCGAAAAGACCTGAGTGACATTAGCATTCATTTTAAGTTGTGTTTGTGTCCATCTAATGATTGTAAGTCCAATATTTACACTTCTTTTTTTTTTAGTTCTTAATCTTAACCAACTCCTAAGGAAAATATCTGTCTCCTTAGCCGTTAAATGATCCGCTATGTTCACCAGCTTGTCTCTAACTATGTCTGTCTGCAGTTTGGTGCTGGTCAATTAGCGTACAGTGTGTGTTTATTTTTCTCTGAACAAAGAAATAAAAAAAATAAAAAAAACTGTCTGCTTCAGCTGAAAATCCACTAACAAGAGACACAAAACAGTGAGTTCAAAGATGTTAACCGTCTGGTCGTCGACTGGCCGCAGGTCTTAACATCTCGTATATACCGGCTTTTAGACGCTTTAAGACGTTGGACTTAACCACTCTGGTGCCTTACCCAAACCCGATCGCCACAACGGGATAATAAACCAACTGTAACCCTCTGTTTCTGTCTCTCTGTCTTCATTCCCACCCCCTTCTGTGGTATGTGGTGATGGCACGCTCGGTGTGGGGTTATCGGGTCGATTGTGATGACCCGTGCATTGCCGTTGGCTCTCCTCACCAAACTGTGTGAGTTGTTGGACAGCACAGGGAGAGTTAATGTGTTGACCCATAACCCCAACCCTAACCCTAACCCTGACTTGTAATGTTGATTTTTAAAACTTATTTGACCTGTTCGATGGATTAAATACATTTAAAATAATAAACCACAAACTGAATTTTAAATCATTACTTTGTGAAAGCACGGGGGTCAAAATGATGGTTCTGGGGGGTGTTGGAATCTTGGTGGTTTTAGTGTTAAAATGGTTTGTTTTGCTGAAAGAAACTGCAGCATGGGGGCTAATTCTTTGTGGGTTTATCACTACTAGCAACAACTTTCACATTACAAACAGCAATTAGATCCATTGCTATTAAAAATATTCATTAGAACACCTAGTTTTTAGTTAAAAGGCAACATGATTTTGGACTTTTTGACTCGCATTCCTGTGGGCGTGTGACCTTTTTGGTTGACCACACCCGTCCAAACCCAAGTCAATGGCCTAAAGCAATGAGAAAATAATAAACTTCAGAGACTTGAGCATTTGCAACACCTGCAGGATTTAGCACATCCTGCTGCAGCAGATGTAAACAAGAAGAAACGACACTCTGAAGAAAGGAGAATTACTAGCACAGAGGCCTTGACACTAACAAGTGTCTAAAGGACAAAAGGGAATTGAAATATGGCTCAAACCGTGTGGAAAGTTAAAGATTCCAGCTTTAAGCATTAAAACAGACAAAAAAGAGTTTTAATAAAGCAAACAGTGTCGATGATTTAGTGTGGCCAACCTGACTTGTCACAGAGGCAATCCTTCTAATAGAACCGCTCTGATTTATCGCTTAGACTCTCCACAATAGAGACCGTAATGGGCTTTATTCATATTTTTATTTTATGAAACACGATGAAAGGGGTCATGGTGGCCATTAAGTGGATTAATGGTGTGTGTTGGGTAAAGAAGATGCTATAAAATCTTAAAAGTTAATGCTGTCATCTGCGGACTGCTGTCCTGATGGAGTGGGAGGGGCCACGCGCAGCTAATAGACATAATTCAGCCAGGTAATGTCGGATAACTGGGGGACAAGATGGATATCACTTGGCAATGTTACGGGGTGTGTTGTGGTGTGCCGACACATTTACGCAGGTTATTTATGCTCCATAATGAAGAGCATAATGAAAATTGGACACAACTATAAATATGAGCAGGGAAAGCGTAATGTGGGGGGATAATCATTGATGCAATTAAGGTGTCGAACACATGCAGTGTGAACCTGGCCTCCCCTGACTCTCTCCTCTTCCTTTCACCAAGGCTGTATTTCATCCCGAAACATCACATTCAATCAGTCAGGGGGGGGATGTCAGCATAAATCTCCAGCTCTTGCACAAGGAGGCTGGCATTTTAAATATGTTAATGCAAAAGCAATAAAGTCGTTGGTTAATCTATCTCTGAGATTATTGACAACTAGTGTTACGCTGTTAGCGGTCTTAATTGGTGTGTGTGTGTGTGTATGTATGTCTGTGGACACCGCTCTCACTGTGTTTGTGTGGGAGAAATTCAGCTTGGTCTAGAAAGAGGGAAGGAGGAAGGGAAGGAGGGAGAGAGAAAGTCAGGCCAGGATATCTTGGAGGGAGAGAGATGGAGACGGATGAGAGGGGGAGTCCGGGAGCTGAAGTGACCCTCCGGACCAGATGCTGATAAACCGCCATCACTGAGCGTTCTGTCAGCTCTGGCTCTCATCTGTCACTGTCACCCTGCTGCATTTCACCCTTTTCTCCTCCTCCTCCTCTTATTTCTCTTTCTTCACTATCTCTGCATCATCTCCCCCCCCCCCCCACCTATGTGTATCCTTTTTCTTTTTCATGTTACATACATATATGAATATCATTCATCTCTTAACACGCTCTCATTCCCTTCCCTTTGCTTCTGTTCTTTAAACGCGCTGCTTTACATCCAGTGTCTCACAGCTTTGACCATTATTTCCACGGACGCAGACAGGGACGGAGGCGTTTCACTCAGCATTTGGAATTTCTCCTCCGTGTTGGTGAAGCACAAATACGTTTTTTGATGATTTCTTTTTTTCTTTTGAAATATGTTTCAAGCGGTTGCACTTGCAAACAGAACAACATAAGCTTTGTACTGGCAATAAGCTACAGAGATGATGTGTTATGATTTCCATGTTGCATATGCTAATGCATGCATAGCTGTGAGGCTTGTGTAACATGTTCAGGTGGGCGTTCCATGCACATAAAGTTCTTTCACTGTTACGCACTGACCTTTAACCTCAGGCTTTAGTAGATTAATGATGACTGGCTGTGTGGTCTTCATTTTGTGTGAGGGTGAATGCTTGAGGACATGCCTGAATGCTTCATCTTTCTTTGATCTGATATTATGTGACGGAGAAGATAAAGAACAGAGAGTTCCAGGTATTTCTTCCTGTGCTTGAATGTATAATGTAGCATGTGGGTGGAGTGCAATTTCAAGATATTAAAGAAAAAAAAATCAAAGATTTGACATAACATCTAACAACACTTTCTTTGCCATGGAGGCTTTTTTGCTTGTTTGTTTTTATAATGCAACAAAAGTATAAAATTCAAAAACAGTGTGATTCTTAAGTCCATTTTGGTTTGAAGGAGTCAAATCACGCTGACACATTGGAGCCACGTATCCTTCAAAAGTAAAATGAGTAAGGGGACGGTGAATGCTGTGTCCTTGCTCGGCAGTAGGGGTTCAGCAGAAATCCCTCAGGTTAATCTGTCTAATAGCAACTATCCCGGCTGTCACAACCAGACTGGGACAGCCACTTGCAGGCTCAGATGACTTTGTTTTGTCCCTGTCAGAGAAAGCCCAACTGATTGGGACTGTGTGTGTGTGTGTGTGTGTGTGTGTGTGCATGTCTCAAAAAAATAGAGCCACGTAGACATTGATTTGTGTTTGGTGGAACAGATCAAATTGTCCCCTCATGCTTGTACCATGGCAGAATATGGCAGAATGTGTATGTGTCTGTTCGGAGTGTGCCTACGTCTGTGTTTGAGGATTATGTGTGTGCGCGCACACACGACATGGCATCCCGATTCCAGGGCCAAACCCCATCATTTTGCGCCTGTCACATTCTGTTAAGTGTTGCTCACACTCCTTCCTTAATTCCCTACATTCCCTTGTCACCCCCGACGTCAATCCAGACGCTCATAAACAGCATCTCTCAAAATGGCATCCGATTCATTACACACCACTACTCACAAAAAAAGGGAGAATACAACCACCTTCTGCCCACACACACAAACACAGCAGTGTCTGGTATAGTGCCAAAGCTAAGCTTAAATTTCTCTCACGTCCACCATGCCTTTATAACATTTTGTTTTGCTTCTGTCTACCGGGACATACATAATACTGTTATAAGTGTATGGATGATGCATAACTTGATACGTGTAGTAGTACTTAATGAGAAAAATTTATTACAAATTGAAACTCTTGTTGTATGATCAGAAGTGAAAACGTCTATGGGGGGATCTACAGGATTTGTTGCTGTATACTATATATAGTATCATCACATTGAAAATCTGTGCATAAAATCAATCAGTCCAATTTGCTCAATGGGGGATATTGTTATAAAATGGAACTTTACAATGCCTAATTCATTTATTTAAAGTAGCTAACTAGTTAAAAACGCCATAATCAGGGTCATGGGGTGTTGGAGCCAATCCCATCTGGCATGGTTTTTTTAAAAAGGTATACCAGGGTTTACCGTGGACAAGTTGCCAGTTCATCACAGGGTTGACACTTAGACTATGACTATGTCACAGTTACATTTGTACCTACGGGCAATTTAGAGTAACCACCTATTGACTGCATGTATTTGGACTGAGGAGGACGTTGGTGGAGCCGGAGAGAGCTCAAGCAGACACAGGGAGAAGATGCAAACTCACAGAAAGAACACAGCTGAAGTTTAAACTCCTGGGTGTAAAATTTGGAAACTTTTGACTTTGGCAACTACTAGTTGTAGATAACGAGTTTCACAAGTTCGGTTAAAGTTGTTTTTTAATGCGTGAGCATGGACAAAATAATGTATCATAGTTCATTTATAATTATAATGCTGCATGAATTATTTTTGACCACACTGACCTGACATAGTATTTTTGCAATTGTCTTCTTACAAACATCCTCCCACTCGAGTCGTGTTTCTAACCCTAACCCCACCTGACAACTTTAAGTCCAGTAATCACCAAAGAAAACTCAGTGAAGAATATCTAGGACAGATACTCAATACTAAGCTTTCCTCACCAGCTTAGTTACTAACTTTGTGTGTTTGACGTCTGGTGTCAGGTGCTGTGTTAACCGCACAGTCCAGTCAAGAACATGTTTTTATCCGTCAATCCATCCATCGCAGATATTCGCTTATCTTTTGCAACGTCCCAGCTGGCTGGAGTCTATCCCAGCTAAAATTGGATGGGAGGCAAGGTCAGCTTATATATATATATATAATATATATATATATATATATATATAAAATCACATATCACACATTTGCCTTAGAGGAATTTTCAATCTGCACAACATCCGAGACCTTCTATCCTTAGACGTGGCCCATTCTTTGAACTGGGTCACGAGAATAGAAAAGTTCCACATACTTTGTGTGCAGAAGGTCTAGGGAATAGTCTATCGGTAGCCATGAAGGATTAGTTGGAAAATAGCCTTGCCGTCTGGAAATGCCACAAGTAAGGGATGAACTACTTTTATTTACCATCCTCTACTGAGGAGCAGCTGCACAATTCACCAGTGTAGGCGAGATAAGATTGGTGTAAATAACAATAATACGTTACAATGAGGTAAAATGCCAGATTGGTGGTAAAATAGAAAAAAAAAGAAAAAGTTTAGTCCCACAAAGCCCCTTAAATGGTTCACTTGTACTGCTGCAGCAGGTAGAAAAGTGCCCAATGCTCAGACCCACCATCCTCAGAGGCACTCAGCAGCCCGAAAAGAAGAAAGAATGTGATCAGGAGTGACACTCTCCTCCATCAAAGTTTATCAGGGCACTCAGCCACCTCAGCTAAAATCCTACTATATCCTATAAAGGTGTCAACAACTTGCGGGCCTAAATGCAAGTCATTTGTTTTGGTTATTTAGGTGTAGTAGATTTTCTTTTTTGTGTGTGTTTGATAGTTTTAGTTGTGCAGGTTCATTCATGTGTTTTATTTTGGGGCCTATTTTGCAGTGTTATTTCATTTCATGCTCAACCATCCCTGACTGATTTTTTATTATGACTTATTATTATTATTGTTGTTGGACTCCCTGAGTCCAACAATAATAAAAACTTGAGTACACCATTTGCAACACTATTGCTGAAATTGAAGAATTGCATGCAGTTTTGTATGTATGTGTGTAAGAAAGGAATTTCACTCAAGGCAACCGTTCATTCTCATGAGTAAGTGTCATCAGTTTCTTTATGGAAGCTTAATCTTCGGCTGCAATGACCTTTTGTACATTCAGGTACAACAGTAGCGTTACTCTCTGTAAAGCTGTGGTTAACGTCTTGCTTTCCTACTCACAATGTGACTCTCTGCAAAACACCAATTAACCCTCATTCACACATACATGCAGTACACTCACCATGTGTTAGAGGCTGTGTGATGGACTGACACTTTCCAGTCTTCAATGTCCACAGCCGGTGGGAAAGTAGAGGGAGAACCATGAAGTATTTTGGAGGTTCAGCCAACTGCTGGGCAAAGATATGAGACAAAAATTTATACACCACTTACACACCAGTGCCCCGAGCCAGAAGAAAATGTAGGGGTTGGACTGGCCACAGGAGATCTGGCTAGAATCATTCTTAGGGGTTTCTGTCTCACCCACAGGGAAGCAATGATTACTATAAAGCACTAACATTGCTATATTTCAAGAGGTATGTGCCAGAAGATGTTGTAAAGTTGTTCTCACAGCAGGCAATGCTGAGCTTTCAGTGAAGTCTCAGTACTAGACTGAGTTGCACCAGCTATTTGTAAGTCTGTCATGAGGTCGGTGTGTACAGTTCCTCCTAAGTTCTTAGGAGCCACTAGTTAGTTTCAAACTAGGAAAATCCAGTTTCACTGTTAAAACGTACCTTACACTTTAGCAAAGTGTAAATCGGTTGATCACCCTTTCCAATCAAACCAATCAGTTGTATAGTAGTAGCTTCTTCATCGGCCATTGAAAGCAGCTACCTGCTACGGCTGGAAACAAGTTTGATTACAGTGATGAGACCAAATTAAAATAAGTTGGGGCCCATAAAAGCAAAACAATGAGCTGAAAGATGCTAAAATGCTTCATAAAGCCGAGGTAATTCTCTGTGGGTTCATCACCATGAATGGCTCTTTTCATGTATAGTTAATTCACCCAAATAGTCTATTCTCAATATAACAATATTGACATCTGGAGCGATGAAATATGAACAAAGACTAGTATGAGAGCTAAAAAGGGAGAAAAATGGACAGTACTGCAGCAAAGGACAGTGTTGTGAGTTAGTATACATTTTAAGCTATGTATATGTGTAAGAGCAGATAAGGCGAGCGTACCTGATTAATGAATGGAGTGTGACTTTCCGTTTAATCACTGCTACAGATGCTGTAGGACATAAACTCCTTCCAAAGGCCTGTGTATTATGATAGTGGTAGATGATCCTACGCCAGGACAGAGGATAAACTAAAAATATATTTGTGGTTTGTTAGTGTTATGATGACACACCGCTGTAAACACCAACAAATGCTTTGAGGATTTGGAGGTAATCATATCATTATTGTTGATAAAGATGCATGACATTTGCTGAAGTTCCCTCAAGCCTCGAGAGGCATACAAAGTACACGTAAAGTTGCCACTGATCTTTAATCAATTTATCCTGCAAAATAAGCCGCAGAAATAGGTGCTGGATGGTGCCGCATTAAAATTCTGTTTCATTTCACTTCAAAAGAGGCTTTTAATGTTTGACGTGTTTACCTTTGAAAGTGGACCTCTTTGAATCATTCCTTTATTGGGAGTTCCTGCTGTATAGTCCCTGGAAATATGTAGGGGAATATTGAGTGGACTGTTCTGTTTGGGGGTCCTGTAGAAATATATAAGAAAAAAACATTCTTAGCATGGTATAATCAACTTGGTAGTTTATGGCTTTTCCCAATTCAATGGGAATTGTTTATTGATGACATTTATCTCCGTTGAGGACTTCAGCAGTACATACTTTGGATTCTAATAGTGCTTTATTTGAAAATCCCAGATAAGTGTATTTGTCTTATTGGAGGAAGTTAGATAGCTAACCCAGAATTGTAACTATGTAGGATATCATACTGAACACAACAAAATAGGATAATGGATCATGCAAAATAGCGATCCAGAACAATAAGTTGATAAACACATTAGGAACCTGCTTTGTAGTGCATCTAAAAAACAGACTAATGAGGACCGTTCAATGTGAAGTCTGAAACATATCCGTATGTTGAGAATCCGACTGGTTTTTATGTATTTCTTTTTTCACTGGAAACAGCCTAATTGTTAATTCCACTAACAGATTGCTGTAAAGGTTGCCGGCAATTGATTCCAGCAGTACCAACAACAGGATTTAATCCATGTATCCTGCATAAATCATACACTAACCTTGAGCGATTTTCAAGCCAAACTTTCCATCTCTATTAAATCTGTGAATTATAATTAACATTGCTGGCGAGTCCAGTATTAGTTACTGTGGCCATATGCTCATCTCCCTCAGCTTCACAACAGCTGAATCAGTGGTCGTCTCTTTTAACCAGAAAACACAATATGACAGCATTTGGCAAGTACTGTTTTCTCATCTTAATGCCACTGCTGGTGCCAAAGCCTTGCTTACTTTTTGATGAACTGGAGCAGAGCGCCAGTAGGTGGCAGTGTTGCTCTTTTGCAGTTCTCCCCACAGGTTTCTTGGCCTCTACTAAGGCCCAACATTGATTAATTAGTTTATGAAATCTTGTGTGGACTTTGGTGTATTGGCTCTTGTCCTCCCCGGCTCTCCACCTCTGGTCGTAGACAGATTAACAGATAAATGGGTCACCATAGAGTATTCCAATGTGAAGTGGAATCAATATCTATTGTCCGGTAATGGCTTCAGAAAACATAAAAGAATCTCTCCTTTTCCTCGTTTCAAACCCAAACCCGCAAACTTTCACAATTTGCCACACTGAGGAAAAGGCAAACTCATGAAAAACATTTCACTCGCTTGAATGTGTAAAATAATGTGTCATTATTCACCAAGGCTGTACCATAGACGAATCAAGGCTTCTTCACTGTCTACAATAACCAGTGAATACTTCAGTGTGTGAAAAAATCTATTGTGCCTTCACAAAATATTCATACATGAGGTGACGGAAAACCTTTCAAGCTTTGCTAAATTGCCACTGGTTGTTAAGCATATTGTTAATTTCAATGAAAATTAATTTTCTTTCATTTCAATTTTGTAAGGTCAACTAACTTTGAATAGCATAATGAGAGTCCACCATTATCATTAAATGTGTCCTGATTGGGACTGGCCTCGACTGAACAGTTTATATGCTTGAAATAGAACAGGAAATTGTGGGTGCAAACCTTCTGGGAAAATGATAAGGAGAATCCTCTTTTTTTTTAATGAATCAATTGTGTTTCTAGCAAAAGAAATTAATTACATACCTAAATATCGCTTATTGAAAGAGACAAAAGAGTTAAACACTTGGCAATCAGGAGATAAAAAGGCACTTAATTTGTCATATAAATGAAATGCTGAATGAAACATCATTAATTAGCAGGAACAATAAGAGTAGTTGTTTGAAGGATACAGTGAAGGGTGAAGGCATATGCTCGTGATCAAAGCTCTTGAGTTGAATGAAACTTTCGGATCAAACGAGACACTTAAATTAACAGCTCCATCAAGAGTCGATAAACAGGGAGATTATTTACATGCACACGCAGCAATGCACTTGTCAGATGGATACTGTATAATGACACGCATATACTGTTCATGCACATGTGTTTATAAGGTGGTAGATCCAGGCTCAGATCTAGTTTACTTGTAAAGGCAGCGTTAATCATTTCTTCATCATTTCATTGGATGTTAGCAGCCCCGATGTAATCGACCCGGTGTGAAAGTCTGCTTTTCCCTCCCTGTCAGAATAGGATGATATGAAGATGTTAGGATTCTGTGGGTAACATGGGCTGCTGAGTTTATCCTTCCTTCGCTAAGGAGAAAAAAATATTATGACAGATACTATGGCTGTGTTCTCCTCCTTGCCTGACAACATGTTATGCATTTTTATCTATAAAACACTCCTCAAGTGTAACGGCAGGACTGGAGAGTCCACAAATCTGTTCAGATCTAGTTCTTCAGCTGGATTGTTAAATAATTGCTGAAGCACTGTTTGTATTAGCAGGACAGAGTGCCCTCTTAAACCTAGGCTCCGACTTCCAGACAGCCTCTTTTTAGAGAGGCGAGCCATGAAGGTCATCACTAATTCAACACTCTACACTCTGTCCAAGCAACAAAAACGTCCCCAAGAAAGAAAAGAAAGCCTCTGTTTAACATATTTAATACCAACCGTGTGCAGATCTAATCACACCAATTCTCTTTGAAAAACCTAGAAAATGGTAATTAATTTTTCATAGTGTGAATTAGAACCCTAATTTGGAAATGTGAGATCAAAAGAAACAATTTCAATAGCTGGCTAGTGGAAGTAATCCTTAGTGGCCAAGGACAAGAGGCTGTGGTCTCCAAGATATCCCCAGTGGCAGCTTCGCAGCAGAATGCAAAGAGGGATTTACTGTTTTTTTTTTGCTGATTCACATTAATAAATCATGTACTTATTAAGCCAGCAACATTCACAGGAGGAGTGAGTCATGCTTAATTTTTTTCATAATTTCATTTCATTTATTATTAGAACCACCTCCCTCTTTTAAATATCATGCATAAATCTGCATTCCTAAACCCGCCCTGTGCACATACATCCCCATAGGTTGTATAGTACATGTTTGACAAGTAGCTAAGTGAGCAGTGCACACATTCAGTACGTTGCAAAAGAAGCAATTGCATTAGGTTGGGATCACTTCTGCAGGCTGGATGGAAAGGTCGCTGAGGTCGTGAATCACGGAGGAATCCTAATCAGGCCTTGTTGCAACTCTAATTAATTACAGCCCAGAGGGCAAGAGATCATACAGAGACCTACAAGCCAGCACACATGCAAACTCTGTCTCACACACACATAGGAACACACACGCAAAAAAAAGGGAAACTGTATCCTTGGATTGTCTTACACTGCTGTACACGTATCAATCAGTGATGCTGGATGTTCTCTGAGAGTTTGTTGATGAAGTGTTGCCTAACCTGCCTTTTATTCTATCACCTTCCCTCAGCCTCTTTGCCCCAGTTAGAAATGTCCTATTTCTAGATAATGACTTTTGACAATCTCCGGAACACTTGCCAGGACTTGTTGCATCCAGCTGTTTTAATGCGCGGGCAACAGCAAGACGGCAGAAATTTGCGATTGTGAAAACAAGGGTGTCCTGGACGCCTTTATAGGCAGCAATCAATTCAGAAATCAATCTTTCAGTGTGATTTTCACATCACACATTACATAATAGCCCAGAGAGAAGCATTTCTTTGAAGAACTGACACTTAGTCTTGTTATTGTTGCGTTTTTTCTTCCATTAGGTTAACTCTTGTCATGGCTGCAGTGGAAAATTGACAGCATGATTTCTCGTCAGTTACTTAGGAAAAAAAAACACACCACGATACAACAGAAATGCACAACGCTAACGGCAGCTCTTTAAAGGATAGTTCGACGTTTCTGGAAATACTCTTGTCTGCTTTTGCTGAGAGTTAGACGAGGAGATCAATACCACACTAAACACAATACTATACTATATAGAGTGAGCAGTCGGTTAGCTTGGTTTAGCACTGGAGACAGGGGGGAAACGGTGAGCTTGGCTCTGTCCCAATGTGTAACATCTCCCTACCAGCACCTCTACGGGAACACGTCTCTTGTTTGTTGAATTTCTGAAAAAGGTTCCAACCACAGCACCTCAGACCTCTAAACTGAACCACCTTCTCTCCATGTCAATGCTATCTCAGTGATCAATAAAACTGTCAGTCAAACGGAGCCAGGCAAAAAAAAATGTTAAGTTCAATTGTTTATTAAAGAATAAGTTCCCTGCTCTCACTGCTCCAAAAGCAATTTAGCAACACAAATTCAGAAAATCACAAAAAGCAGATGGTGACTGAGTGTATTAGGGTTGCCACCTTCAGTGTGGACAAATAAGGGACACATTGCTAGCAGCTCCATGCCTGTGGGATACAAATAATGTGGGAGGTCTGTGGTTCATCCCCCATTAGATTTGAAGTGTCAGACACTTAATTTCCTGCTTTCTGGCAAACCTTAATTCCCAGAATTGTGCTTTTTCTACAGCAATTTGACATTTCTCTGCTGTTCTCAACATCAATGTAGAGAGAAAAAAGTCAATAAGAGTAAACACAGTTTCATCAGTTATATTTATGATCAAAACACCACATCGTAGACATAGTTAAAATGTTTTGATCTGTCAAAATAAACTATTTTGTATATTTGAAAGAAGCAGGAACTCAGTGATAAACTCCGAAACGGAAAAATACCACTATGGTACATGACTGAACAGTGAATTTATTTGTGAAAATAAAATTCCCTTTTTTTTCTACTGTCAAACTGATCAGAACAACTCTCCTTTTGCAGAGTGAGGGAAACGTTGCTTCAGGTTAGACAGTTCACCACGGGCAACAGAAAATACTCTACGGCTTTGTCATAGAGATTGTACATATTCCCATTGACAGGACTGAGCCATTCATGGTCTATCTGCCATTCAGATCTGTATTTGGACAGCCTTTTCATACGGGCAGACTCGAGCAGGAGGTATTTGGTGACATTTTACAACCAGGGCACAATGACGTTGAGTGACAGACAACTTGTCTGTCATTTTAGGTGTCATTCTCTTCAGTGATTTCTGATTTAATACTCTTTTTCTGCTGATGTTTTGTGAAACTCAGTATACTGTGAATACCCGTATGGCACACTCATAACGGTCAGAAAGTTGTGTGTGGACCAATGGACCCTTTTCACCCCTAATGGGGACCATTGGCATTGTGAAAATGCTGAGGAAGCTTTTGGAGCTGAAGTGGTTGCAAGTGGTTACAAAGATTTTTTTTTCTTTGACAGTCAAATGTTGGTGCTAAAGCTTCGTCGACAAAGAAGAAGAAGCGGCCGTCATTTCCGCTCAGTGCATAACGGCCATACTCAAACTGAGACAACACTACGCTGCCACTGTCCTACATGGATGTGTATTAATGGAAGTATCCAAATTGAGACACAGCTAGGCTCTGCAAGCTTGGCTCTGTATCCGGGTATCACATCTGAACCAGCGCCTCTAAAGTAACACATAGTCTCTCATTTGTTGAATTCCTACCAAAAAGATGAAAGTGTTAAGAAAACATGTTGTGCTTGTACACTTATTAGTGAATCCAGAAGGTGCTACGAGACAGATTTTGTTAAAGCGACAGTCACACATGACCGACTATGTCAGTCATTTTGGAGAAACTGGATCTTATCTCAGAGACTGAGATGAGACAGGAATGGCAAGTCCAACAGCACCTCGACACACCCAGCACCATGATGCAGCATCATGTAATGAGTTCGGGTGCATGTCTCTGTGACCGTCCAGAGATCAGTGGAAAAGATTTCTGTCACACGTCACATCACTACGTCATTCACGTGAGCACACGTTGGTGAGTAATTAGGGTAGATTTGGAAACTCTGCTGACTTTGTTGTGTTTTATGTACCCTCAGCTGTCTTCTGGTCTTTTAGTGTCATACTTGATCTGCTGCTGATATGTTTGTCTGCTCACTAACATGGCGTTTTAGGATAACTCAGGAAAATGTGCAGTGTTTTGTGTCTCACTGCCTGCTGTATTATAGTATAGGGGCCGCTCATGTCTGTTGTGTGTAAAAAAAAGACGTGTCTGGAGAATTTTGCTTTTAATTTATACCCCCATCTTTTTAAAGCAGTCCATCAAGCACAGTATAAACACCTTGTCTACGCCTTGACTACTTTTGCACATTTAACTCACCCAGAAATGTATTTGCACACTGTATTTGCACATTTGCACATTGTCACATAACTTCTGCTGCTTCATTAGCCACAGAAGATTGTGGTTTCTTGCAATAAATACTGACCCACAGACGGATGAGACAACTATTCGTTTGGTGTGTGTTATGTCAGATCTCAATTCATTTTTCAAGAGCATTTACTGGGGAATCTGCACTCCAAACCTGCAGAGGGCGACCACACAAGAGATGTCGGTGCTCTCAGCAGGAACCCTTAGAGGGAACATATTTTCCTGCACACCCATTGGGAATGCATGGCACTAAATGTTTGGATGCAACTAGTCTTCTTCACCTGCGCCTGGAAGTAAGGAAGGACCACAATTCCTGATCAATCTGAGAGACGCAACTGGTAGGAAATAAACAACTTTGATGTGGATGTTTAATGAGGTCATGCTTCTACACAACTGGGGTTAATTATTATTAAGTCAATTACAGTTTAAGTTGAATAACTTTGGAATACTAATTATTATTCATGATTTAGGTGCATTTAATTAAGTATGATGATACTTTACGTAACTAGTTTGAGATTCTAAGTTAACTTGAATTACTTTGGTTAATAGAATCTAGAAACTAGGATAACATTGAGGGAAAATATTTACTGTTCTTCTTCTTTTTACTGTTCTTATTCTATTGAATTCTATCATTTATTCATGCCTACTGAAATCATCAAACCTAAACCCATCGTTAAGAAAATAAAAACGGAAGAATAGGAAGAATTGAGTTGTCCTTTGCATCCTTCAATGGTTGATCAAGCATTTTTCAAGTTTGGGCAGAATTGTGGTTACAAAAACACACAGAACTTGACAGTGTGAAATTACTTTTCGTATCCCTTCCTTAACCATTGTAGGGGGGAAAATTCAGCTCTCAGAATACTGAATGTCCATCAGAAGGGGATCCAGCAATGCATACCCATTTATTATATGTTTCCAGTACAAAAACTGAAGGCTAAGCTGAGAGTGAAAGAAAACTGACGCACCAGAAGTGACTCATTCTGATGACGTTCATAAGGACTAGTAACTAATAATAATGGCTGTGTTGATGTGCCGTTGCACTTGCTTTCCGTTTGGCTGTGTTAGTAAAGTTGTGAGCTCCCTAGTTTTTCTTTGACCAAATCTTCCATAAATAATGTTGCTGTAACGTCGAACAGAGCCAGGCTACCTGTTTCCAGTCTGCGGGTTTATATTTATTGGACATCATTTGAGAATACTATCAAACTTCTCATCGACGTCTTGGTGAGAAAGCAAGACATCACCCTGAATATTGCATCACTGCTGTAACAGTCTGGGTGTATTTGTGCACGCCTCTTTAAAAAAATATATCAACAGCCCGGATAAAGGATTTAACGACACAATATAAAATGATGGCACATAACATATTGACCTTGTTTGTTTTTTAGAAAAAAAGAAACCCTTTCAGAAAGGTTATTGTGGTTTTTAATATTGGATACAACACTTGCGTTGGTGGCAGCAGCATTATAAAGGCCAGTGTGTGGGAGCTCTGATTAGCTGTAGAGAGGCCAGCCAGAGGCTTCCAGGGCAGCTCTGTTTGCAAACAGTGAGAAGAGCAAGGGCAAGCCAAAGCAGGAGATCACAGTGTGTGTGTGCGTGTGCATGCATAATGATGTATATAGATTTTTTTTTTTTTTTTCATAAATTGGACAGTGATGAGTAAAACTTTGCTGACTCAAATTTTGGAAGTCTCTTCTAGATCATCATTTCCTGTTTAAAAAAAAAAAAAAAATTGTGATCTTTGACAGGCCCGAGATCAAAATACACTGATCAAAAAAAAAAAAAAAAAAAATTTAAGGTGATAAATCATTGACTAACAAAAAGGATGGCCAGTATGAATATGTTAACCTTGAGTTTAACATTTTTACTAATGTGCTGAGTAGGTGAAAATCACTGACTTAACTTCAATAATGCCAAGTTCTCAAACTCATACTGATGCAGAGTACATATTTTCCTAATCGATTTAGGAGCAAATCCTCCACTGAAGGCAAACAGGACTTTAGTATTCATGGGGGCATGTGTGCCGCTGACTATGTTAATAATGCCGTCTTCAGAGAGGCTCGGGCTATAATGAGGATTTGCGAATTCAAATCACAGTCTGCTACATATGTCAATGCCATCAATATACCACAGCTTGAGATCTACAGTCTCCTCTCCACTTCTGACACACACCGACTTCTTGACCCTTCCCACCTCAACAAGGAAACAGTAGGGAAGTTATCGGTGCTCCCATCAGATAATGACAAGATGATGACTGGCCTCTGGCCCCGGCTTCATGTGTTTACAGGAGAGCTGTTGGCAAGCAAAAGGCATAAAGGGAAAAAAAAAAGTAGAGAAGAAAATGGAGAGAGAGGTTTAAGCACCGCCGCTATTTACTACTTGTCAACATATCAGCAAGTGTGATGCAAGCAGAGTTTGGTGGAATTAAATTCCCCACCACTTTCAAAAATAGAGTTGCAGTCTTTATTTCTTATGGTTACACTGTATGCTTTAAGAGAAAAAGAAACCCTTACAATGAGGCCCCGTCTCTGCTTTAACTATGTTTAATAAATGTTTAATAGGATGAGTACATGAGAATCAATCTAATTTAGCCATTCTCCAGCTCCCTGTGTGTTGAACAGTAAACGTTTATGTAAATGAGAGCTGGCTCGCGACTTCTCCCTCTGGTCTGATCTCAATGCATGCTATTTATTCAACACGAAAAAAAGAGGGAGTTCATGAAAGGATTGTTATTACATCAAGTCGGAGACACTCGCGAGAAGTGTAATTTTTGAACCCTATAATGCTGGGATGAGCACCTGGGTAGCTTAAGCACATCATTATACAAAAGACTGCCTCGTTGCACTGTTTATTTCCTATAATATCCCTGGGTCTCTCTTTAAGCTTCCCAAGCTACTCCTGTATTTTGTACGTTCACTTCTAAATAGTTACTTTGAAGAATGAACTTCGGGTCATTATAGCCGAAGTACTTGATTAATTAAGTAGTTAAAAGAGAAGGCGCAGAGCAATGCTTAGCTGCCTTTTGGTCAACACTTGTTTGCTACTGTTTATTAAAAAGGATCCTTTGGGTGAGGAGACCTCTTAAATGGGGTTAGAGCTTGTTGAAAGGAGCATTTCGCGGTGAATAATTGGATTGCGGCTTCTGGCATGCGCGTGTTTTAAATGTTTGGATCGAACGGTGCCTGGGGTGTGTTTACCTGAGAAGGCTCTACCCCCCCCCACACACACTTCTTCTATCCTTCTTTTCTCCCTCCCGCCGTCCATCGCTCCTCTCCTCCTCTCTAATCAGTCTGATAAAGGATATCCTCTGCAGTCCCCCAGCCATAGCTCTGCAGCAACAGATTAGGCAGTCTGCACGTACGCACACACTCATCGTCTGCTGTTTGGGAGAGATGGTGGGGCCGTTGGAAACGGCCAGGCAGAGCCGAACAGAAATACAGATGGACAAAAGGTACACAAGCACCGGGATGTAAAGTGAATCCACGCAGACACACACTGGTGATAGTTTTTCTTTCACGTATTATAAAATATGCATACTCAGTCACAGGCTTACACATGCATGTGAAGCACGCTGGCGTACACACACACACTAGAGTTAACAAACTCTCAGACTTGAAGTACTCTGCTAACAAGCAGAAGTGAGTGGCTCTGACAAATTGGTGTGCGCTGATGAATTGGTGCATGTGTACTTTGGCTAACAACACTTGGAGTAATGAGCAGGTTGCCCCTAAAGTAACCTCTGCATGCTGAGTT